>NC_137906.1:16447369-16779826 GCF_963455335.1 Martes martes
TGAAATAGAAATTTGTCACCAACCGGCCGTGAATTCTTGGGTATGTCAATCTGCCTTATCGTCTCAAGTGTGATAGTTTGGATTAGATGAATTCCAGACTTTTTACATCTTTAAATACACATTACATCTCTGATAATGTCTATCCTTTCTCAAAAAAAAAAAAAAATAGAGAATACTCACTCAAATCAAGTCGAGGCATTGTATTGTAGAAACACTGCAGCTGTAATTCAGTCCCAGCTGTCTCCCCTATATTATCCATCAGTGCATTACCTGGGTCTAGCTCTGCTTAGCACTTAGCATTCTCTGGAGACATCCTGCTGTATGAGATGGTCTTCTTCAATCAATTTCCACATTTTTAAATGGCATGTTTATACTTCCAAAACTAGAGAGTTCTGGAATGTGTTCCAGAACAATTCTTACAGATTTTAGTACGATTTTACTCTCCCCTTTTCCTACATTTCCATGGAAATGTGTTCATGTGCTAGTCACAGTTTCTCTTGTAATAACATATATATTTTACTATAATTAGTGCCTTGAACTAAGAAGTACTCAATAAAGATGTTGAGTTGCTCTGAAAAGCAAGTGATACATGTGCTTTGCTACTTATGTCTTCTAACTAATTTTTAGTTTTTATTTTCCTAACACTCACTTTATCATATAATTTTATTAAGAAATAGACATAGAAGAAAATAAGGTAAATATAAAGAGACACTGAAATAAGTTCTGACATCTTATATTGATTTAAAATATATTAGAACTATAAACCTAGTAAGACATAGGGTGAGTAGAAATGAACTTGAATTATGTCAATACCTTTTTTTCCTTCCTTGTTGTGATTGAATTTCACATTTGGGAAAAAGAATAGTAATTGCACATAAAACTGTTTTCATTTCTCCAATTTGAATAAGAAGAGGTAAAGAAAAGGTGGATATCGTTATATAGTGTGATAATACATTAGGCATAAGCCAATGAAAACTTTGTAGAATATTATTCAGTCCCTTTTTAGACATCTAACTTTATAAATTTGGAGAAAATAACAAAGTTAATAGGATATAATATTTATATGCTTATATTTAAGTGAAATTTTAAGCAGTGTCATTATAGAACACTATACTAATATGTCAGAGTCTCAAATTTAGCTTGGTAGGATAGCTGTAGTTATATGAGAAGACTGGTACTGTTAGTTAACTGTTGGTTTAACTAACAAGTTTCAGGAAAAAAAAAACCCTAAGTTTGGTTTGTTTGTCTGTTTGTTAACTTAAAAAAAAAAAAAACCAGACTGGAATATAGTAATTTATTTATTCATCAAAAATATTTTATTTATTTATTTGAGAGAGTGAGTGAGAAGAGAGTGCATGAGAGAGAGATCATGAGCAGTGGGAGGGGTAGAAGGAGAAGCAGACTCTCGGCTGAGCAGGGAGCCAGATGCGGGGCTCGATCTCAGACCTGAGCTGAAGGCAGACAGGTAACCAACTGAGCCACCCAGGCACCCTGAAATATAGTAATTTAAATGAAAATTCTTAAATCACAGAGTATACTTCTGATTTGAGTGTGATTTACAGAAAAAAAAAATAATGAATCACGTTGGTACATCTCTTAAAGCCGTATCACTTTTAATCACCAGAAAATGATAGGAAGAAGTTACTGAAAACAAGCTCCAATTGCATAATGTTCCCAGGACTTATGTTAGCAGTTTTGAGTATTATCAAGATGGATGTATATAGACCTGCAAATCTCTGTGATGAAAACATACCTGAATGAAGAAAATATTAGTTTTAAAATGCTGTAAAAGGGGCGCCTGTGTGGCTCAGTGGGTTAACGCCTCTACCTTCGGTTCAGGTTGTGATCCCAGGGTCCTGGGATCGAGCCCCGCATCAGACTCTCTGCTCAGCAAGGAGCCTGCTTCCTCCTCTCTCTCTGCCTGCCTCTCTGCCTACTTGTGATCTCTGTCTGTCAAAGAAATAAATAAAATCTTTAAAAAAATAAAATGCTGTAAAAGCTTGTATTGTTAATATGCCCTGATGATGGTGTTAGAGTTGTTTAGTTGTGCTTATCTAAAGCTTCCCATTTCAAGGCTAATGAAGAGATCTCAGCCGCTTTTCTGCAATGTCAGTAAAGAGTTTTAACAACCAGAGATTAATCAGTTTCTGAGGCAGGAATCTTTAGGGATATCCACCCCATTAAGGCAAGGAAAAGAAGTGGCAAAAATGTATGCCACCAAATAGAAATAAAACACACAAAAAGGCTAAGAGCACTTTTGCTCCTTAAAGAAATTGCAAGGGAAAGGGTCTTGGATTCACTTAATTAAAATATAGGCAGGATAACACCTATTCTCCTGAAGCCGTTTTAAAAAATTGAAGCAGAAGGAAAACTTCCAGACTCTTTTTATGAAGCCAGCATTACCCTGATCCCCAAACCAGGCAAAGACCCTACCAAAAAGGAGAATTTCAGACCAATATCACTGATGAATATGGATGCTAAGATTCTCAACAAGATCCTGGCAAACAGGATCCAACAGCACATTAAAAAGATCCACCATGACCAGGTGGGATTCATCCCTGGGTTACAAGGATGGTTCAACATTCGCAAATCAATCAATGTGATAGAACAAATCAATAAGAGAAGAGAGAAGAACCACATGATCCTCTCAATTGATGCAGAAAAAGCTTTTGACAAAATCCAGCATCCGTTCCTGATTAAAATGCTTCAAAGTATAGGGATAGAGGGAACATTCCTCAACTTCATAAAATCTATCTAGGAAAGACCCACAGCAAATATCATCCTCAATGGGAAAAAGCTCGCAGCCTTCCCATTGAGATCAGGAACACGACAAGGATGCCCACTCTCACCACTCTTGTTCAACATGGTATTAGAAGTCCTAGCAACAGCAATCAGACAACAAAGAGAAATAAAAGGTATCCAAATTGGCAAGGAAGAAGTCAAACTCTCTCTCTTTGCAGATGACATGATTCTTTATATGGAAAACCCGAAAGACTCCACCCAAAAACTACTAGAACTCATACAGCAATTCAGTAATGTGGCAGGATACAAAGTCAATGTACAGAAATCAGTGGCTTTCTTATACACTAACAATGAAAATACAGAAAGGCAAATTAGAGAATCGATTCCATTTACTATAGCACCAAGAACCATAAGATACCTCGGAATAAACCTAACCAAAGAGGTTAAAGATCTGTACTCGAGGAACTACAGAACACTCCTAAAAGAAACTGAAGAAGACACAAAAAGATGGAAGACCATTCCATGCTCTTGGATCGGAAGAATAAACATCGTTAAAATGTCTATACTGCCCAGAGCAATCCATACTTTTAATGTCATTCCAATCAAAATTCCACCAGTATTTTTCAAAGAGCTGGAGCAAATAATCCTAAAATTTGTATGGAATCAGAAGAGACCCCGAATTGCTAAGGAAATGTTGAAAAACAAAAATAAAACTGGTGGCATCACGTTACCCGATTTCAAGCTTTACTATAAAGCTGTGATCACCAAGACAGCATGGTACTGGCATAAAAACAGACACATGGACCAGTGGAACAGAGTAGAGAGCCCAGATAGGGACCCTCCACTCTATGGTCAAATAATCTTCGACAAAACAGGAAAAAATATCCAGTGGAAAAAAGACAGTCTCCTCAATAAATGGTGCTGGGGAAACTGGACAGCTATATGTAGAAGAATGAAACTTGACCATTCTCTTACACCGTACACAAAGATAAACTCGAAATGGATAAAAGACCTCAACGTGAGACAGGAATCCATCAGAATCCTCGAGGAGAACATAGGCAGTAACCTCTTTGATATCAGCCACAGCAGCTTCTTTCAAGATATGTCTCCAAAGGTGAAGGAAACAAAAGCAAAAATGAACTTTTGGGACTTCATCAAGATCAAAAGCTTCTGCACAGCAAAAGAAACAGTCAACAAAACAAAGAGGCAACCCACGGAATGGGCGAAGATATTTGCAAATGACAGTACAGACAAAAGGTTGATATCCAGGATCTATAAAGAACTCCCCAAAGTCAACACACACAAAACAGACAATCATATTAAAAAATGGGCAGAAGATATGAACAGACACTTCTCCAAGGAAGACATACAAATGGCTACCAGACACATGAAAAAATGTTCATCATCACTAGCCATCAGGGAGATTCAAATCAAAACCATATTGAGATACCACCTGACACCAGTTAGAATGGCCAAAATTAGCAAGACAGGAAACAACGTGTGTTGGAGAGGATGTGGAGAAAGGGGAACCCTCTTACACTGTTGGTGGGAATGCAAGTTGGTGCAGCCACTTTGGAGAACAGTGTGGAGATTCCTCAAGAAATTAAATAGAGCTTCCCTAGGACCCTGAAATTGCACTATTGGGTATTTACTCCAAAGATACAGATGGAGTGAAAAGAAGGGCCATCTGTACCCCAGTGTTCATAGCAGCAATGGCCACGGTCGCCAAACTGTGGAAAGAACCAAGATGCCCTTCAACAGATGAATGGATAAGGAAGATGTGGTCCATATACACTATGGAGTATTATGCCTCCATCAGAAAGGATGAATATCCAACTTTTGTAGCAATGTGGACGGGACTGGAAGAGATTATGCTGAGTGAAATAAGTCAAGCAGAGAGAGTCAAGTATCATATGGTCTCACTTATTTGTGGAGCATAACAAATAACATGGAGGACAAGGGGAGATGGAGAGGAGAAGGGAGTTGAGGGAAATTGGAAGGGGAGGTAAACCATGAGAGACTCTGGACTCTGAAAAACAACCTGAGGGTTTTGAAGGGGCGAGGGGTGGGGGGTTGGGGGAGCCAGTTGGTGGGCATTAAGGAGGGCACGTATTGCATGGAGCACTGGGTGTGGTGCAAAAACAATGAATTCTGTTACGCTGAAAGAAATTAAAAAAAAAAAATCTCCCTTCATGATCCAATAGTTTTCTTTCTCTCATTTCAGCTTCCTTATATTCCATTATTTTATCTTCTAGTTCACTGACTTCCTCTTCTGCCTCATTCACTGTCCTTCTCATAGTCTTCATTTGGGACTGATTCTCTGTAATAGCATTTTTAATTTGGGTCTGTCTAGATTTTTGTTCTTTTACTTCTACAGTGAGGAATTCTCTAGTGTCTTCTATGCTTTTATTAGTCTGTCTAGTATCTTTTGAATCATTATTTTAAATTCTAGTTCAGATATTTGACTTATATCCATAGTGATTCAATCCCTGGTAGTGAGTACTACCTCCAGTTCTTTCTTTTCAGGTGAATTTCTCCATCTCATCATTGTGTCCAGAAAAGTAAAGAAGAAAGAAAAAAAATAAAATACAATGAGAAGAATAAAACTAAATAATATAATTTTTTAATTAAATTTTTTATTTATTTTCAGCATTAACAGTATTCATTGTTTTTGCACCACACCCAGTGCTCCATGCAATACGTGCCCTCCCCAATAACCACCACCTGGTTCCCCCACCCTCCCACCCCCCGCCCCTTCAAAACCCTCAGGTTGTTTTTCAGAGTCCATAGTCTCTCATGGTTCACCTCCCCTTCCAATTTCCCTCAACTCCCTTCTCTCCATCTACCCTTGTCCTCTATATTATTTGTTATGCTCCACCAATAAGTGAAACCATATGATACTGGACTCTCTCTGTTTGACTTATTTCACTCAGCATAATCTCTTCCAGTCCCGTCCATGTTGCTACAAAAGTTGGGTATTCGTCCTTTCTGATGGAGGCATAATACTCCATAGTATATATGGACCACATCTTCCTTATCCATTCATCCGTTGAAGGGCATCTTGGTTCTTTCCACAGTTTGGCGACCGTGGCCATTGCTGCTATAAACATTGGGGTACAGACGGCCCTTCTTTTCACTCCATCTGTATCTTTGGGGTAAATACCCAGTAGTGCAATTGCAGGGTCCTAGGGAAGCTCTATTTTTAATTTCCTGAGGAATCTCCACACTGTTCTCCAAAGTGGCTGCACCAACTTGCATTCCCACCAACAGTGTAAGAGGGTTCCCCTTTCTCCACATCCTCTCCAACACACGTTGTTTCCTGTCTTGCTAATTTTGGCCATTCTAACTGGTGTCAGGTGGTATCTCAATATGGTTTTGATTTGAATCTCCCTGATGGCTAGTAATGATGAACATTTTTTCATGTGTCTGGTAGCCATTTGTATGTCTTCATTGGAGAAGTGTCTGTTCATATCTTCTGCCCATTTTTTAATATGATTATCTGTTTTGGAATGAAACTTGACCATTCTCTTACACCATACACAAAGATAAACTCGAAATGGATAAAAGACCTCAACGTGAGACAGGAATCCATCAGAATCCTCGAGGAGAACATAGGCAGTAACCTCTTTGATATCAGCCACAGCAACTTCTTTCAAGATATGTCTCCAAAGGCGAAGGAAACAAAGGCAAAGATGAACTTTTGGGACTTCATCAAGATCAATAGCTTCTGCACAGCAAAAGAAACAGTCAACAAAACAAAGAGGCAACCCACGGAATGGGAGAAGATATTTGCAAATGACAGTACAGACAAATGGTTGATATCCAGGATCTATAAAGAACTCCTCAAACTCAACACACACAAAACAGCTAATCATATTAAATAATATAAATTTAAAAAGGAATAAAAATTATTAAAAAAGAGATGATAAATAAGAAAAAAACGGAAAAAATAAATAAAAGGCTACAAAACAAAAATACAAAGAATGCTACTTAGTGTTTTCTCTAAAAGTTGAAGATTTGCAGTCCTCTATGATCAGTAAACTTCACAGGAGTGAGTTGTTTGTGAAGGTCTTCTGGGGTAGGGGTCTGTTGTACTGATTCTCAGGTGTACTTCAGCTGGTGCAAATGCACCTCTCCTCAGCAGAGGCAGACCTCCATGTAATCAACCCTGGATTCCAGTAGATGGTCCTGTATTACTCCCGGAAGGCTTATAGCACCAATGGTAGGATGAATATGGCTTCACTCTGCGCTCTACCCAGGAGCTGAAAATTTGCACCCCAACTCTTCAGTGAGCTCTCACAGAAAAGCATTGCATCAGTCTTATCTCCTTGGTTTCTGTCAGAATTCTGTGTTCACCCGGCTAGTGTCAAAGCATTTTTATCTCAGGCACACGACTGAGTTCCAACTTCAATTTCTATGGATTTCTGTGGCACAGTCATGCTGTACCTCCTGGGGGTTGGAGGTCTTGCCATGCTTCTATTTTTTTTTTTTTTATTTTGGTGGACTCCTCCCAAGAATGTTGTCGCCCAACTGTGCTGTGATTTGAAGTTTAGGGCTATGTAGAGCAGAAAGCCAGCACCTAGCCTCACAATTTTCAGCCACCTTTCCCCAACTGATATCTGAAGACTCTGAAGCAATCAGGCCCCAACTTTTCTTCTTGTGACCCCCAGGATCCTCATGCTGCCATACCTGGGATTCCACAGCACTTTATCACATGAACACCTTTAATCCAGGGACATCCCCCACAGTAGTAGACTCTTAAAAGTTTCAATTGTGTACTTCTTTGCTGATAAAACTTTGCAGTAGCCTCCTTAGCCCAGTTTCCTCCTCTGTGCTATATCCACAGTCGTATCACCCACACAACTTATTCCCTCCCACGCCACTCAAACTCTGAAGCTGCCACAGGCATCACAGTGGGAGCTGGTGGGAGCTCTTGAAGTGGTTCAGGATCTTGTTCTGGGTCTGGTGCTGTAGCTTCATGAGGAGAAAGTATCCACACCATGATTGACTTTTCATGTCCTTCTAAATAAAGGAAACTTTACCCATCACTCAGAGTTGTCTGAGCCCATGAAGCAATCCCTGGGAGGTCTCACCTGGTGGCAGGTAATGGGCACAGGGATCTGAGCTTACTCACCACTCCCAGCCTACCGCAGTTGGTGGAGACTTGCTCTGTTTGGCCCAAGCTGTTCCAGTCCATATAAGCCACCCCTTGTCCTCCTCACCTCAGCATCTCTCTGGTTCTCCTCCCTCTGCAACTCTCTCTTTCTTGTGTTCTTTTCTCTCTAATAAATAAATAAAATCCCAAAACAATATTAAATAAAAGATTGAGCATAAAGGTGTATATTTAGGCCTTCAACATCTGAATGGAAACACCCTCCTGTGTGTATTTGTCATCTTTCCCCTAGTGCTGATGGCGTCAGAGGTGCATGACAACCCAGGGAGTGAGAAGTCCCATGGTGGAGGGACTCTGGGTTCCTGAAAGACCACATAAAGGAGATCCATCTCCATGCTGAAGATCCACTCAGCACTGTCATGGGGGGAAATCTGTGGTGACATGCTACCAGAATTTGGGGAGTTACTTGGTAGTTTAGCATAATGTAATATATCTACAACATGTTGAAATTACCAAGTTGACTTCAATAGTTATCAGCCTAAAACCTTTAAAAATGACCAAGGAGTCACATGGCTTCCTCAGTCAATAGGATACTTGATCTCAGGGTTATGAGTTTGACCCCCACATCCGGCATAGTTAACTTAAAAAAACAACACACTAGAAAACAAAAGGACTTACACATGACCAAAATCAATGAGGCTCAAACCTCAAACAATGGAGCTGGTTGGTGTTGGGATGGATCCTGTCTCCCGTTCATTCAGCCACTGGGCACTGCACACTCACACGGTGCCAGTGCTTATCAGCCAACCAGGTTCTCCCTCTAAGAACTCAGGGTCTAGAGGAGAAGATGGACAAACAAGAAAAAAAATGTGAATGAAAAGAGCAAGGGACTACAACTAAGTCCTGAGCTCCACCAGGTGAGGGGTATGACAAGTCTACGCTGAATGACATTGAGAACTCCTATGGCAGGAAAAGGAGACAGCCCTGCCCAAATCTGAGTGTATTCAGCCTGGCAGAGGGCACCATGGAGCAGAGGATTGGAGGCAGAATTTGATGTTCCCAGAGTGGAGGTTAGAAAGGAGGCCAGGGTAGGCAGAGGAAGCTGAGGAAGAGAGCAGAGAGGGAGGGTAGGAGGGCCAGGGCCCGGGGCAGTTTGACAGTATCAGTGCCCTTCTCCCAGTGCCGTGTGACCACATTTCCCCACACTCAGTGGCTGAACCCACAAACACTGTCTCACGGTCTCAGGGGATCAGGAATCCAGCAGTGCTCAGCTGGGGGCTCCTTCCAGAGTCTCTCATTAGGTTGGGGCTGTTGACAACATCACAGGAGGACCTGCTTCACTGAGAACCTGCACTCAATTAGGGGCATTGGCCAGATTCAGTCCATCTCAAAGACCTGAGTTCTTCTGTCTGTTGTTGACCCACAGTGCTAGGCCACGTGCATATGTCTGTGTCATGGTTCAACCTAGGGACTTGTACTCCAGTGTGAGGATCTGAGAGAGAGCCTGAGTCAGAGTCAACATGGGGCTGGGCAATGAGATTTTATAACTAAATCTCAGCAGGGCCTTTGGGTCATGTTGCCATGTTCTGTGGAATGGAAGTGAATCACTAAATCCAGACCACACTCAGGGGAGAGGGTTACACAAGGATGTATATAGAGGAGTTGGGGAACCAATGAGGCCCCTGAGGGGGAAGGTGATGATACCTGCAGGGCCCGTGCCTTGCCCAGAATCAGACTGGTAGGAAGGCTTACCAGGCATGAGCCCAGCTCTTTGAGTGTCCTCAAAGGTGGGGTCCTGGATGCACCTAGCCATTCACTGGGGGCTCTGGAAAAGGTTTTCTAGAAGGAACTGGCTATAGACATGAAAATGGTATCGGATTGAGGGTGATCATTGATATCCTAGATAGGAGACATCTTCCCATGTTCTTGTCTGAGGAGGACCCCAGGTCATGGCAACCCACTGACTGGACCCCTATATACATCACACTCTTTGGAAAGGAGGTAATGGCTTGCATCCCAGGACAGGCAGTCTCTAGGGGTAAGGGTGGATTCTGACCATCAAGGGCCAAGGCTCCAATCCCTTCTTTAGGGTTTTCATTGAAAATTAGAATCCTCAGATCCTGGAAAGCTATTACCCAATGCCTCTGCAGATGGGGCTGTCATCTTCTGGGACTCCAGAAAGGGAGAACTGATGAACACATGTGTGCACACAGGAGTGAGTGTGCATGTGCACAGAAAAGCACACAAGCCAGTAAGGACTGTGGGGTGGGATCTGACTAGTAGCAGATTCAAAGAAGTTGAAAGAAGGAAGGAAATTTGGTTGGAGGTATTTCTGACATGTGTCACCACTCCTCCAACAACATAGATATATCCAACCTATGCCTGTGAATATCTGGTAGAAGGACATGCTTGAATCGTATGTGTTTGACAGAGAAGAACATCCCTGTCAGGCACAATGGCATATCTAGGGTCAAAAACAGGTAAGAATAGAGAATTGTGTCTGAAACCAGGTGTATTTCCAAGCTGGGGCCCTGGCTGCACCCAGATCTTCCCTGGGGGCCTGTGGAGAGGGGTGTGTTGGTGCCAACCGTGTACAGATGTAGCCTTGCATGCAGAAAGGGGATGAGGAGATGGCAGACCAGAGCACTGTTTGTGTAGGTGTCAAACCAGGAGTGGACTCCAGTAGGGGATCTCAGGCAGTGATGTCACTTCCTTGACCACAGACCCCAACAGAACTTGGAACCCCTGCAACCAGGCACCCACATTCTAGTGTAGTCCGGTATCAGGGTTACTTGGCTGGAGACATTTGATACTGAAAGGTGTTCTCTTGCTGCCTGCCTACTTCCCGGGGCTCTGGCTTCCAGACACTCCAGGGCAATAGCTTTTTCACATGCTGCAGACATTGGCTCAAACCTCACCCCCAACACCTCAGGACATTTGGCAAGAGGTGCCATAAGGTACTTAATAATGAGCAGACTAGGCAATGCCCACCCCTCTGAACAATCCAAGGGCAGCCCCATCCCTTCCTCTTGAGTTTTAGGGAAAGAGAGATATGTGGGGGTTCCTGCCCATGGGCTGGAAGAGGTTGAGCATAGCGGATACCCTGGTGATCCCTTCTTGTTCACACCAATGTCATGGTGGGCAGGGTGGAAAGAGGATTCCTGTGGTGCCTCTTACCTTTGCCAAAGCGCATCCAAGGCCCTGAAGCTGTGCCACGTTTCTCTCCTTGGTGGAGGTGTGTGCATACTGGGGTGTGGTGTGTCTGGAATGGAATGCCATGGGTCTGAAGACCAGCAAAAGCATCCAGACAGGGCTCTCAGGCCTCCTGCCTGGCTGCCGGGCAGCCTGTCTTTGTGGAGCTCTACAAAGGAGATGGGGCAGGAGCTGAATGATGAGCTCCCCTGCTCTACCTTCTTGAAGGACAAGAAGGTGCCCCACACTGCCAAGAGAGTCCAGCACTGGCTCAAGGTGAGTGCAGGTGCTGGGGAGAACCAACACCCAGGGGGCCAATGCAGCACAAGGCCCCACTTCCTAGAAGCCAGCCTGGGCTACTAGAGTCCTGTACTCACATGAACCTGCATCCCATTTCTTCCCCAAACTTGCCCTCATGGTCCTGCCCATGCCTTGGACAGAAGCAGAGTCATTGTCCACATATTTATAGGAATATCATTAAAGAGACTTTAAACCATGTCTCATCCCATTCATGTAGAATCCTTTTGCACTGTGCTATGCATTTTCCTAACCCATGCCCCTAGGTGTCCCCATTGGCCCAATAGTCCTTCCCCAAGTTCTGCAAGTCTTGCACATGATCCTGGTGAGTTGGGATACTTTCATCCAAAGGGATCTTTGGCCTGTGGTACTATGTCTCTTGCTCTGCCCTTTTGTTTTGATGGAACACATCTTTGGGGCCCCTCCAGGGTTGGGAACAGGGGCCTCACTGCACTGCACACCATTCCAGAAGGCTAGTCATTTATCACAGCCATTGAGCCCTTTACTGATGCAGGACTTTGATGTGATCCCCCTCTGTTTCCAATGCACACAAGTGCATCCTACATCCTACATGCCCTAATATCCTAAGCCCTCTCCCCTAAAACATCTCTACAAGGAGCTTAGTCTCAGGACATTGAGACCATGACCTGAATCAAAACCATGAGCCTTATGATTAAACCAACAAAACATTGAGTCACCTTATTCTTTTCAGAACTGTGGGCTCTCTTGTCCCACCTCTTGCCATAAGTCACTGAGATCTGGGGGTTCGGTCTGCCCTCCAACTCCCAACCCTCCTGGTCTCCTCCATCACAGTGGAGAAGTGCAGGGTGGAGGAGTCAAGGAAGGTTGGTGGGGGAGGGGAGGTCAAAAACTGTCCCCCCATTTGCTGACTAAGCATTTTCCTGGAGACCCTAATTCCCATTTAGACAATAGCCTTGCTTATACATGAAATGCAATAATTTCCCCCCAATATACGACCCACTTACCAGAAGTCATATTTTTCCATCAAGGTGGCCTGTCCACTCGCACACACTGCCATCAGACTCAATTGACCTGGTGAGTGCCCCCTCACTGCTGGTCTGCCCCAAGGCTATGATGGGTCTCTTGTGTTTGAAGGCTATTGGTGCTGCTCTCTGGCCATGGGGCATAACACCTGGATCTGTAACTCCTGAAATACCACATTCCTCTGGCTTTACCCGACACCATACTTTCCAGAGCTCCCCGGAGCCTTTAAAGCTTCTGCTCAAAGGCCCCAGCACCATTGCTTCCTTGTGATTCTGTGGAGCCCTCTGGACACCTGCCTGTGGGTCCCACCGTGCCTGGGGCTGGCAGGTGACCCACCATATCTGGGCTCTGACAGCACCTGGACATTGAACCTGCCCTTCTTCCATTCGACCACAATGCTTTATGTTTTCAGCCTCAACTTTTCTTTGCCATGGAGCTTTCTGGAAGCTTGCTGTCATTCATTCTCAAAATATCTGGGAGCACAGATCACTGATTGCCCAAGGTCACAGAGGGACTTGCCAAGGTAATGGGAAGTGAAGTGGCTTGCGCCGGAGCCATGCCCTGACCCCACTGAGCCCCCACACTAAGTCTTCTTGTTGGGTTTGTCTGCCATCAGTGGGCTCCCCTGACGCTCCCGTCTAGCCTGCCAGGCTCCTCCCATTTGCCCTACTTTTAATCCCCCCTTAATAAGAAAAAGAGTGAAATGGGAAGACTGGGTGTATACTTTGTTTTTGCTTTGTTTGTCATCTTATTTTTAAGGATCTCTGCTCCGGGCACTGTTGCGGGAGATGCACTTACTACATTCCATTTATAACTACTATTACTTTAAAATCTACATGCTAAGTGTGAGCGAGGAAGAGCCCAGATCATTATCAATATTCTAACCCACAGAAAAATTAGTCAGGCGCCCACCAGTTATAAATCCTCTTCTCTAGGAAATATTTGTTGCTGGCAGAGATGATCCTGATGTAGTGGCAGCATTTAATGTAGAAAATGTTGTTCTATTTCTCTTCTTGATAGCACCAGACAACCAGGGCTCCAGGTGGGGAGAGGAACCGCAGGGCGGGCTGCCCAAGGAAAGCAATATGTTTGCGAGGCTGATCAATAAGAAGATTAACTTAACCTAGTAGAAGACTTATCAATCTTCTTATTGATCAGTTCAGCAAACATATTAGTGTGCTGGGGTAGCATCGCAGGCCTGTCCGGGCTGAGCTTCATCAAGTCCGCGACATATGAGCTATCCTTGGCATAGGCCATGGGACCTCTCGCTTACCGTGCGCACGGCGATAGGAAAGGTGACCTCTCCGCTCGCCTGTGCCAGGTTCTCCCCAGAGAAGGAGGTGGATGGAGGAGCTGACGTGGGTGATGGAGGGGGCTGTTACGAGCTGGAATCAGAGTCAATCAACAAACTCTTGTTTAGAAAGTCTTCCTGGGACTTTTAATTTAAAAAAAAATGTGTAATGTGAGCTTTTATTTATTGAACATTTAGTGAAAGCTCAGAGAAAATTATTTTAAGTACCCAAATTTGTGAGACACCCCATTGTGATCATTTAATGTTCCCCCTACTTGAATACAGACAAATAGAGTTAGTTCATCTTCAGAATCAGTGTAAATAAGTGCTTTCATATTTTATTCTTAAAAAAAAAAAACCCTATACTTTGAAATCTTTGGACAAATGTCAAATACTTCAGTTTGAGTCATTGGTAGGAAGTAATGAAGAGGTTTTAAAGTGATATTTATGTAGGTTTAAAGTGTTTTATTTATCTATCCAGTAAATATTCATTGAGCAGAAAGTCTAAATCTTTTGGCTTCTGACGTAAGAGCAATGTCTTCCATACTGCCGACAGTAAAGCCTTGAAGGGGAGGAGAATGGAGCAGAATAGCTGACATCATTTCCATGAGCTGGAGAGCAGCTTTCCTCTCTGCTCATTCATGACACTGAGGAAATGGCAAATCCTGAGCTTAATTATTCACAATTAATATTATCTGCAACTTGAGTAATTTTATTATAAAACTAAATTCCCTTCCTAGCTAATTCCATAATTGTTTGCCTCATTTCACCTCATTTCATAAAGGATGAATACTTGGCCCAAGATCAGTTGCCTCTCATTTCCCTTCAAAACCTTTGGAACTGAAGTTCCATTCCAGAGGGACTCAGACACCGTTACCTCTTAACATATTAGAGACGGGATCAACACACAATGTTTCTTACAGCAGAGAAAAGCGCTTAGCTAAAAGGGAAAAAAAGAAACGTTTATTTCTCTGAGGAGCTCTTGATTCCTTTGGGGAATTCCTGAGAAAATCCGGGAGAGGAGAGTCAGACGCTCGAGGATGTCCGCACTGGTGTTATGGGGGAAGTGCTGAATGAGCGGGTACAGCAACCTGTGATAATCACCTTCTCATCTCACTTAATTTTAAAGGCTTAAGTAGCGAAAATGAGGGAATCATTTATTGGTTACTTCATCCAGCAATATTTATGAAAAGCTTCATATTTTTCCAAGAGTTGGGCTTGAAGGGTAAAAATACCTGTTCTTTGACTTCAAAAATTTCTGAGTCTAGAAGGGGAGAAGACTTGTGCGCCCCTGACCGTTCCAGGAGTCTCAAAGGGATGCCACCTCTCTGTGTAGGTGGAGGGGCCATATTTCCTGTGGGAAACATGACTTTGGTGGCCTCCACTGGTAGTGGAAGAGCAAGGCAGAATTTTTCTTTCCAGAGAAGGGAAAGCCAGAATTATAACTCGTGTCTGTCTCAATGTATGAAGTTCTACAGGAAGACAAGGTGATGGGTTGAATGGGCTCAGGGGTGTGGGGGCAGGTAAATAGGAGGGACGTGGCTGGGGAGTCTGGTGGTCCTTCTGGACCAGCCTGGGTCTCTGGTCCTTCTCAAGTCTGCTTTAGTGACTGCATTAGAGACAACCAGAAAATACTCTGTGTGTCAAAAGAGAAAAGCACAGCGAACGATCCTGGGCCACACACCTCTTTGGCTGGGACCCGGCCTGGTCTTATTTCAAAGTGGTTCTGAGCTCTGCAGCGATGGGGACGGCTCGGGCCCATCTTGCACGCCCATTGCACTGAACATGCATGGCTCTCTGCTTTGTGGCGAATCCATGCTAATTCAAGACTTTTACAAAAGCGTTAGATTTTTATCTTAATTTTTAAATTTAAATTTAGATTTTTTAAATTTTAATTTTAAAGCTTTAATTTTTACAATCAGCTTTAATTCAAGCCGATTACAGTTTGTAATCATTCCTTAGTGGGCACGAGTGCAGCTCACTTGAAAACCCAGGGTGTGTCCCCGTCTGTAGCAGGCAGTTGTCAGGACGCAACAAGGCAGGGACACGAGAATGTCATTTTCCTCATTAGTTTTTTGTTTTGTTTTGTTTTGTTTTTAATTCAGGAATTATGAATTCATGTATATTTTGATCTTTGGAATTTAGAAATATTTAGAAGAAACACAATAATTTTAGGGTCCCTGACTCAGTTTATTAAATTTTAAAGCTGATTCCAGTGCAAAATTTTTAGCAAAGAAAAACATGAACCTGACTCAGAACACAGTTTACCAAAGGGTGGTTTGCAAGACAGCTAGTATCAGATTGAAATAATGAGCTTGCTAAAAATTTTCATTTCTAGGCTCTTCCTCAGACCCAAGGAAGTAAAACTTCTGATGCCAGGGCCCAAAATAATGAGTTTTAACAAATGTTCCTATAGTCTTTATGCCCCTGAAGTCTTTGAGGCCATTTGTTTAACAGGCCTGCTCTGAGTTTATTGAATGTTACCAATGTTTAGATGCTCAAGAATTTACATGTCACTAGTGTCTGTGGTTACACAGCATATACACGTAGGCCAACGGTTATAGGTCTGCTGGGTTAGAGCCCACAACCTTCACGGGAACTGGAGCTTGGCTTAACACAATACTGCCGTGCAGTGGTCATGGCCTGAAACCCCCAGACCGCCGTCCAGGGAGTCTGCAGGAGCCCGCGGGGGCACCTCCCCTAGCCGCAGTTTGACATCTCCACCGTGTGTCCGGCCCTGGTGTGTAGTGACTACAAACTCAGACAGAAGGAAGTTATGTATCAGAGATGCTTTAGCATCCCAGAGGTCCACCTGCCCTAGCAGGACTCAGGCAGGACTCGCCGCCACCGGTAGTGGTGACATCCAGGCTGCTGCATCTTCTGTGATGGGTGCGTTCTGGAAATGGGTGGCCATGGGGGTTAGGAAAACATGTGTCTGGATAAAATACTGCGTTAGCATCTTACCGCAGAGGCTTCTGTGACAGGAACATTCTGTTTCCATGTGTGGGTTTTGATTTTCATGTGTAAAATTCATCCAAGGAAGATGCCGACGCAGAGGAGAGACATTAGCTCCCACCATGGGCTGAGCGAACTGCTGGGGTTTCCCTGAGATGAGAGCTCCTGCCTCTCTCAGCCCGGGGACCATGCAGAACACATTGGGCACCTGCTCGTCTGCTGGTGGGTTGGTGTTGGACGGCTCACTGAAGGGAGCGACCTGTAAGGTTCCTTAGAAACCAAGGAGGTTAGGATTCTGTTGAATTATTTGTGGCAAAAAGTAGTTTTATCCAAAAGCCTGTTTATACTGTGGGTCGCCAATGAAGCAGTGAAATCAGCACCTCAATGAAGCCAAAGGTTTAGAAACATGACCTCCAAAGCCGCTTCTCACTGGGATTCCAGGCTTAAGGACATGAGGGTGTCTCCTGCCCCGGAGATTTGGCTCTGTCATTCCTGAGTGGGAAAGGGCCCCAGTGTGTGCACGAGCACCTGTGCGATACTGGCTGCTTTTTGAGGCGCGGGGGGCGGTGTGGCTGAGCTGCCCCTCATTCTCCCCTCTGCTTGCCTTTGGGGTCAACATCACACATTTATGGAATAGCTAACTGTGCTGAAGAGGGTAGCTTTGACCATGGAAATTAGTTTTTCTCTTTGCTCAGAGTTAATTGGCCATAAGAGGCCAAGCTCTCTATCTTGGTCTCATTAGCCCCTACTTTTAAATAAATGACCCAACTGACCCATGTCCAGAGCCACCATCCTCATCAAACGGTTAAATGAAAGTCATGTGCATGCTCCTTGTTCATTAACATTTACATCATCATGCCTGGAGTTGGGGAGGCCACTGCCCTAGGTGGGGGGCGAGTGTGTGCAGGAAAGCTTCTGAGGTTCCTTCTGGTTTGGCACCTGCATTTGTGAATCAGGCCTCTGGATCTCAAGGGGGGAAATTATAGGGCAAGTAAAAGCATGTAATTTCATGCCATTTGATGGACATGGTGCCATGGGTGAGGGTGTGGCAGAGTCCGGAAACATTATTTGAGCCTGACCTTGAAGAGCCCACTTACACACAGGACGGTTACTTCATAATGAATGTCAGTAACCAGGAAGGGCTGAGCAGCCTGAGACCCACGAGTGGAGGAGCAAAGTTGGATGGAAGTGTCTGGGGGGAGTGGCCAGAGGGCAAGAGCCCACTCCTTCATTCATTCATTTGTCCCCTATTTGCTGAGTCTAGGTTGGCTCACACGTGTGATCCTTGCCTCTCTCACGAGAATCTGGATTTCCCATCGGCAAGGTTTGTCCATGTTAGCAACGACCTGTGTTCAGTTCCTCCTGCCACAGCTGGCACTAGAATTAACAACTCTTCGCTAAAAGAAGGATTTAGGGGCACCTGGGTGGCCTGGTCGTTAAGTGTCTGCCTTCTGCACAGGTCATGATCCTGGGCATTGAGCCCCTCATTGGGCTCCCTGCTCAGCAGGGAGCCTGCTTATCCCTCTCCTTCTGTCCAGCTCCCTGCTTGTGTGCTCTCTTTCTCTTTCAAATAAATAAAAATATTTTTTAAAATTAAATTTTTTATTTATTTTCAGCGTAACAGTATTCATTGTTTTTTCACCACACCCAGTGCTCCATGCAATCTGTGCCCTCCCTAATACCTACCACCTGGTTCCCCCACCCTCCCACCCCCGCCCCTTCAAAACCCTCAGGTTGTTTTTCAGAGTCCATAGTCTCTCATGGTTCACCTCCCCTTCCAATTTCCCTCAACTCCCTTCTCCTCTCCATCTACCCTTGTCCTCTATATTATTTGTTATGCTCCACCAATAAGTGAAACCATATGATACTTGACTTTCTCTGTTTGACTTATTTCACTCAGCATAATCTCTTCCAGTCCTGTCCATGTTGCTACAAAAGTTGGGTATTCGTCCTTTCTGATGGAGGCATAATACTCCATAGTGTATATGGATCACTTCTTCCTTATCCATTCAGCCATCGAAGGCCATCTTGGTTCTTTCCACAGTTTGGCGACCGTGGCCATTGCTGCTATAAACATTGGGGTACAGATGGCCCTTCTTTTCACTCCATCTGTATCTTTGGGGTAAATACCCAGCAGTGCAATTGCAGGGTCCTAGGGAAGCTCTATTTTTAATTTCCTGAGGAATCTCCACACTGTTCTCCAAAGTGGCTGCACCAGTTTGCATTCCCACCAACAGTGTAAGAGGGTTCCCCTTTCTCCACATCCTCTCCAACACACGTTGTTTCCTGTCTTGCTAATTTTGGCCAATCTAACTGGTGTCAGGTGGTATCTCAATGTGGTTTTGATTTGAATCTCCCTGATGGCTAGTGATGATGAACATTTTTTCATGTGTCTGGTAGCCATTTGTATGTCTTCATTGGAGAAGTGTCTGTTCATATCTTCTGCCCATTTTTTAATATGATTATCTGTTTTGTGTGTGTTGAGTTTGAGGAGTTCTTTATAAGATCGATAAACCATTGGCCACACTAATCCAAAAGAAAAGAGAGAAAGCCCAAATTAATAAAATTATGAATGAAAAGGGAGAGATCACAGCTAACACCAAGGAAGTAGAAACAATCATCAGAAGCTATTATCAACAGTTATATGCCAATAAGCTAAGCAACCTAGATGAAATGGATGCATTCCTGGAAAACTATAAACTCCCAAAATTGAACCAGGAAGAAATTGACAACCTGAATAGACCGATATCTAGTAACGAGATTGAAGCAGTGATCAAAAACCTCCCAAAAAACAAGAGCCCAGGAACTGATGGATTCCCTGGGGAATTCTATCAAACTTTCAAAGAAGAAATAGTACCTATTCTCCTGAAGCTGTTTCAAAAAATGGAAGCAGAAGGAAAACTTCCAGACTCTTTTTATGAAGCCAGCATTACCCTGATCCCCAAACCAGGCAAAGACCCTACCAAAAAGGAGAATTTCAGACCGATATCACTGATGAATATGGATGCTAAGATTCTCAACAAGATCCTAGCAAACAGGATCCAACAGCACATTAAAAAGATTATCCACCATGACCAGGTGGGATTCATCCCTGGGTTACAAGGATGGTTCAACATTCGCAAATCAATCAATGTGATAGAACAAATCAATAAGAGAAGAGAGAAGAACCACATGATCCTCTCCATTGATGCAGAAAAAGCTTTTGACAAAATCCAGCATCCGTTCCTGATTAAAACACTTCAAAGTATAGGGATAGAGGGAACATTCCTGAACTTCATCAAATCTATCTAGGAAAAACCCACAGCAAATATCATCCTCAATGGGAAAAAGCTCGCAGCCTTCCCATTGAGATCAGGAACACGACAAGGATGCCCACTCTCACCACTCTTGTTCAACATGGTATTAGAAGTCCTAGCAACAGCAATCAGACAACAAAGAGAAATAAAAGGTATCCAAATTGGCAAGGAAGAAGTCAAACTCTCTCTCTTCGAAGATGACATGATTCTTTATATGGAAAACCCGAAAGACTCCACCCCCAAACTACTAGAACTCATACAGCAATTCAGTAATGTGGCAGGATACAAAGTCAATGTCCAGAAATCAGTGGCTTTCTTATACACTAACAATGAAAATACAGAAAGGCAAATTAGAGAATCGATTCCATTTACTATAGCACCAAAAACCATAAGATACCTCGGAATAAACCTAACCAAAGAGGTTAAAGATCTGTACTCGAGGAACTACAGAACACTCCTAAAAGAAATTGAAGAAGACACAAAAAGATGGAAGACCATTCCATGCTCTTGGATCGGAAGAATAAACATCGTTAAAATGTCTATACTGCCCAGAGCAATCTATACTTTTAATGCCATTCCGATCAAAATTCCACCAGTATTTTTCAAAGAGCTGGAGCAAATAATCCTAAAATTTGTATGAAATCAGAAGAGACCCCGAATTGCTAAGGAAATGTTGAAAAACAAAAATAAAACTGGTGGCATCACGTTACCCGATTTCAAGCTTTACTACAAAGCTGTGATCACCAAGACAGCATGGTACTGGCATAAAAACAGACACATGGACCAGTGGAACAGAGTAGACAGCCCAGATATGGACCCTCAACTCTATGGTCAAATAATCTTCGACAAAACAGGAAAAAATATCCAGTGGAAAAAAGACAGTCTCTTCAATAAATGGTGCTGGGAAAACTGGACAGCTATATGTAGAAGAATGAAACTCGACCATTCTCTTACACCATACACAAAGATAAACTCGAAATGGATAAAAGACCTCAACGTGAGACAGGAATCCATCAGAATCCTCGAGGAGAACATAGGTAGTAACCTCTTTGATATCAGCCACAGCAACTTCTTTCAAGATATGCCTCCAAAGGCAAAGGAAACAAAGGCAAAGATGAACTTTTGGGACTTCATCAAGATCAAAAGCTTCTGCATAGCAAAAGAAACAGTCATCAAAACAAAGAGGCAGCCCACGGAATGGGAGAAGATATTTGCAAATGACAGTACAGATAAAAGGTTGATATCCAGGATCAATAAAATATTTTTAAAAAGAGATTTAAATACCTGAATGGCAAATAAGGACATCATTACAATGGTTACAAGTGCAATGAAGGAGCAGTGCCTGACCTGATAAGAGGTCTGTCAGGTACTTGATGACTCAAACCAGGACGTCTAGTGACTTTTGTTTTTAAAGATTTTATTTATTTATTTGACACAGAGAGAGAGATCACAAGCAGGTAGAGAGACAGGCAGAGAGAGAGGGAGAAACAGGCTCCCCGCTGAGCAGAGAGCCCGACACGGTGCTTGTTCCCTGGACCCTGAGACCATGACCAGAGCTGAAGGCAGAGGTTTAACCCTCTGAGCCACTCAGGTGCCCCTAGTGACTTCTTACATATGCTGAAAGCCTGTCCACCTTTCAGCATGTTGACACGGTCACTCAAGTAGCCAATGCTCGCCTAGCAGTGTTAAAGATCTAGGAGACATAGCAGGAGGTGCATTCAGGTAGACCACAAGTAGGTCTCAGACACCTGTCCTGTTCGAACTCTCCGGAGGCATGGGACCCCTTCTCATGTAAATGAGTCCATTCCAGGAAACTGTCTTTAAGTTCTTGCATATTGTGGCAATTTCTTCATTTAGAGATGATCAGACTTATACAGTGAGAGAGTCTGGTAATGTTCTAGACACACAGAGGAAGGACACTAAGAAAGAAACACACTAATATTAATTTGCTAGCATATAACAGAGTCGTAAAAAGTCTCTTCGCAGCCATATCCTTCAACTTTATTGCTTCGAATGTAGGGTTGCTGATATTATCCCAGATGTTAACCCAGCCATGCTGTCTGGCATAAGTTGGCCCATAACATTCTTCTGGCTGTAGAATAATGAGGATTCTAAAGATTTAGTCCACCCATTAGGACAGTGTTATAAATAGAGCAACGTTTTAAAAACACACCAAACCATGGACAGGACTGGAAGAGATTATGCTGAGTGAAATAAGTCAAGCAGACAGAGTCAATTATCATATGGTTTCACTTATTTGTGGAGCATAACAAATAACATGGAGGACAAGAGGAGATGGAGAGGAGAAGGGAGTTGAGGGAAATTGGAAAGGGAGGTGAACCATGAGAGACTATGGACTCTGAAAAACAACCTGAGGGTTTTGAAGGGGCGGGGGGTGGGAGGTTGGGGTAACCAGGTGGTGTGTATTGGGGAGGGCATGTGTTGCATGGAGCACTGGGTGTGGTGCAAAAACAATGAATACTGTAATGCTGAAAAGAAATTAAAAAAATAAAAAATAAAAATAAAAACACACCAAACAATTTTAATGCCTAGCTATGCATTAGGGATAGGAAACAAAGGAGCATGCATTTGAAAAGTATTTCACTTTTCTTTTGTAAACAAAATACCATTTCAGGGATAATATCCATTCCTTAGAAGATACTAGAACATAAGTCAAAATTAAGCAAACATCCCTTCCCTTTCCTTCCATTCCCTGAGCAAATAATAAGGTCTCAGATCTATAAAAGGTAAAACCGGGGGCACCTGGGTGGCTCAGTGGCTTAAGCCTCTGCCTTCAGCTCAGGTCATGATCTCAGGGTCCTAGGATTGAGCCCCACATCGGGCTCTCTGCTCAGTAGGGAGCCTGCTTCCCCCCTCTCTCTGTCTGCCTCTTTGTCTACTTGTGATCTCTGTCTGTCAAATAAATAAATAAAATCTTTAAATAAAGGTAAAACCAGCTTTCTCTTTGAACATTGGCTATTTGTAAAGTAGACCTCCATTATAGTTTAAGTACAAAGATAAGCGGTAGGGCGTCCTTAAGTATAGACAGACGCTGGTATTCGATAACACACAGTGTTGTTTGTCATGCAAGGGTTAACGGACCCTCTACAGCCTGTTAGTCATTGGCGCAGTGAATGAAAGCAGCAGGGGGACACGCTGTGTCACGCAGAGGGGACTGAGCCTGCAGATGGAAGCGAGGCTGTTATCATCTGACCTTGAGATGCCTCCTCACAGGGGTCCTTACCAGTGGAGGAGGGAGATAGGAAAGCCAGAATCAGAGAAGCAGACAAACAACGGAAGCCGTGATCCGAGCGATGGGATTGCCGGCTTTGTTGAAGCAAGGGGCCATGAGCCAAGGAGTGTGGGTTCTCGGGTCTAAATATTTGTGTCCTCCCAAATTTATATGTTGATACCGTAACCACCAACCGTGATGATGTTAGGAGGTGGGGCCTTTGGGAGGTGCTTAAGTCATGGTGCTTAGCCACCCAGGCACCCCTGAATCCTTCTCTCAGTAAAGGCTCCTTACTTCCAGTTCCAGTCACTGCACAAGTGACTGGACGCAAGTAGCTGCTAACACAGGCCAACCAAGATTCACGATGAATTGTGTCCTTTTGAATGAACCCCACAGGGCTCCTGCCGTCTCTCCGCTCTGTGGGACGTGAGATGTCTGTGACCCAGCCCAACCCTCTGGCACCCTGACATGGGACATCCAGCCTCTCGAGCAGGGAGCAGTAAGTTCCTGCTGTTGATGAACTGCTCGGTCTCAGGTATTTTGTGCCAGCAGCCTGAGCAGACTCAGACGGTGGGCCGCCTCTAGAAACTGGAGGAGGCAGAGGAACAGACTCTCTGGTACGGCCTCCAGAACGGCCTCCAGAAAGGAATGCGACCCCACCAGCACCTTGATTTTAGCTCCATGAGACCCATTTTGGGTTCTGATGTCCCGAGCTGGGAGATGGGTTTAAGCTACTACTTTGTACTCATTTGTTGCAGCAGAAGCAAGGAGCGAGCGCTGTGAGGCAGGGGCTTCCCTGCGAGACCACAGCAACTGATGCTGCTGTATTTCTTAGAAACTCCTCATGATTCACCATCCCCACCCCCTTACCTACTTTCCTTCTGTACTGTTTTGGACTACATATATCTTTCTCCTTCTATAAGAGTTTAAGGTGAATTTGTTTCTGTTCTCATCATTCATGCCCCCCCTCAAACTGTAAACAAGCTACTGAGATTCAGACTTCTTAAGGAGAGTCAGTACAATCCAGCTCTCAAACAACCTTAGCTCAGCCGATGTGAAGGAATCTTGGACATTTTCTCTGGCACTAACAGATCATGGCAAGTTTATGATGCTTGGATATGCTCATTGGATTGTTTCTCCCTAAACAGAGCTTCTAGAGCTACAGTTGTCCTTGGGGGTAGAGAGGAGATTCGGCGGGACAGGCCCCTGGGAAGAGTGATCCTAAATGCAGAACCTGTGCACCTGAGCTGGGCATGGAACATCTGCCTTTCACCTTAGCTGAGAGCGCACGCCGGTGTAAACCCTCCAGCCCGAGGAGTTCGAGGCCAGACTGTGGTCTAGGATCTTTTGGCCAACTCATGGGAATAAGACATTGCTGACCTTTGTCCTGTGTGGGGATCAGTTCCATTATGCCACCCTCATTTTCATACTGTACCATTTTAACACCCAACAAATACTTTCATACAGATACTGCTCTCTTAGATGATTCAACAAATTGTTCAAAGACCAAACCAGGATAAAATCGTGTTGTTGAGTATGTCCTCATACAATGACGGTTTCAAAGGAACATCTTGCAGAAAAATCAGCACCTGCAGTGGAGGTCGGGACGGTGGTTGGTGATCTCCCCAGCAGTGGGGGCTGACAGAGACCCACAGGGAGAGTCCGAGCAGGGCCCCAGCAGTGCAGGGGGGAGCTGCCAGCCCAGGCACACAGTTCCGATGATGTCCCCAGATCCCGCTCTGACCCCTGTACTCAAGCACTTGCCCCAGAGTACACATGCTTCTGAAAGCCAAGACACCACTAGTAACTTCTTACTTCTGAAAGTCAGCCAACTGGGAAGAGCCTTACTCCAATAAACTCATCTCTGAGCACCAGCCAAATGGCTAGCAGTCCCCCTTTCTGCAGCCTCTGCCAATCCACCGACCCACAAGCCCCGCTCTATGAAGATATCAGTCTACTTTGCTCAGGGGATGTGTGTCTGAGGGCTCAGATCTCCCTTGCCTCAGTAAGTAATAAATTCAGCTTTCTGCTCCTTGAGACCTAGGACTCAGGGCAGGTCTGCTGACTTTTGTCCCCTCACAGACAGAAAGTGGCATACACCTGTGAACAAAGAAGGTCAGAAGAGAAGAACCAGAAATCAGAAGAGAGAACGATTAGAATAAACCTCCCACTGCTGAAGTGTGCCCTGTGTTGAGTCCCGGCAAGCAACCGAACAATTACTTCTAGTGACTCTATTTAGGGAAATGAAAATCTGTGAGTGTATTTTTATCAACTTTAATTATGAAGTCCTGAAAAAAAAATGCATGAGGTTTCTTATTTCCCATACTAAACGTAAAATCTAATAGTCAGGTTGCTATGCCAAATTTCAGCTTGGCTTTGGGTAAATTGTGGCTACTTATTCATTCATTACAAAATAAAGATTGGATTTACATTTTGTGACTGGGCACAGCCTTGGATAGAGATCGCAGAACAGCAAGCTGGGAAGGATGGGGACACGGGACTGGCCTGCTGAATGGATCACTGTATGGCCAGTAGAAAGCTATTTTAAGCACTGTTCAGGATATATTGTGTTCTGTGCATCTGATGGAAACAGAAAATCTCCAACTGTTGCCCTGGGTGGCTATGTCGGTTAAGCCTCTGACTCTTGGTTTCAGCTCAGGTCGTGATCTCAGGGTCCTGGGATGGAGCACCGTGTTGGCTCTGCAGGGAGTCTGCTCAAGATTCTCGCTCCCTCTCCCCCCACCTCTCCCTCTCCTCTTGCTCATGCTCCCTCTCCCTCTCTCTCTCTCTAAAATAAGTAAATAGGGTTCCCTGGGTGTCTCAGTCAGTTAGGTGTCTGCTTTAAAAAAAAAAAGTTTAACCTTATGCTACAGAAAACTACAATTCAAACCATAACACAGCATTTTACAACCAATGGATTGTCAAAATTAAGATTTCTGTTAGCTATCAAGTGCTGAATATGTCCAACATAGAAATGTTACATATTACAAGTAATTTTTTATAGACTCCAGTCATGATCCTAGGGTCCTGGGATGGAGCCCCGAGCCTGGCTCCCTGATGGGCAGGGAGTCTGCTTCTCCCTCCCCTACTCTTGCATTCTTGTTCACCACTCATGTTCTCTTTCTCTTTCAAATAAATAAATAAATAAATAAATAAATAATAAAATCTTTTAAAAAAAGGAAAGAAAAAATCTCCATTGTGGCTCCTTCATCTTCTGCTGTGTTCTAAATGTAGTTTGAACATGGTCAGCTTCTTCTCTGCACGCAGAAGCCATAGCAATCTACACAACATGGACACATTGGCACTGCTGAGGGACTACTAAGAAATGAAAAGATTAAATACTATGTTACACTTATGGACAATGTTGCCACTGTGCATGGTTTAAAAATGTAGAGTGATTTTAAGTGCAGTGGACTTCTTGCTTTCATGTAACAGTACCACAGAGTGCTCATTTGTTTGAATTAATGGTATTAACAATTAGGGGTTTGGTTGTTTAGTGAAGAGAAAAACAAAAAAAATATTACAGAAACCCAGTAATCTTCTAAATCAATGTGATTCTCCCAAGGATTAGATTTTTCTGTATGATTCCCTTCTGATTCATCTTTAGCCTTAGCCGTGAATTGTTCTGTGTTGCACAAAGCATTCTGTAGCCCCATGCTATACAGTGTGGCTATCGATGTGGAACAGAAGAGAAAACAAAGTAGGAGGGACAGTAAATATCACCCAGGGTCTGGAAGGCAGAAACTTTTCTTTACATTTTTAAGTCCAATATGACACCAAATATGATACCAATTATTTTGTGTCTTATGAAAAACATCTTTACCTTTAAATTAAGTTTATCTGGGCGATGGCAGAGTCCCAGACTGTGTGGCAGGTCTCAGGCAGGGCTGGGATGGGCAAGAACAGTGGGGTATAGAGGAGCACTGAGGTCTCTAAGTGGCCTTCACTCAGCTCCACCTGTACACAAACCTGTCTGTTCCATTTGGGACTCTGCCAAGAGTCATGGAGCTGGTGCACATGCATTCACGGAAGCTGGGCAGCAGGCAGTGGATGACTAGGCCTGGGGGGTGAGGGCAGCTGCCACCATGTCTGATTCTTGGAGCAAGGCACATGGGGGCCTCCATGACGCACACCAGGAGGTGTCAAGTGGGAGCCAAAGAGAGTGAATGTCAGGCTGAGATGTGAGCCCACCCACGGGAGCAGTCCCGAGGAGCAGCCTCACTGGGGACCTCACCATAGAGGTTGGGGTAAAGTACACATTCACTGACTCTTGAGTAGAATCGCTGATGTCTGGTCCCTAGGTCCCTTCAGAATTTATGTGGCTCAGCCTGTGCCACCTAGTACACAGAGAGTTGTCTCAGTGTCCCCATCCCATCTTCTGCCTCTGCAGAGCTCACAACCTCACTGGGGGGAAGGGGACAGGTTGGGCACTGAGGGAAAGGAGAGCCTTCATCTCAGATGATGCCTCATACCTGGTCTCCAGTACTCTCCCCTCAGCTGGCCCTGCTGTGTCTTCTCTGCCATGGGACAGACACTTCTCCAGATGCATCACCCGCCAAGACAACACACTGGTTTGGCCAACTTTTATGCTAAAATGCATTCGAGTGGATCAATGCCTTCCACATAAGACAGAAACTGGGAGACCCCTAGAAGAAATCATAGGGGAGAAGATCTTTGACATTAGTCTTGGCAATTTCTTCAGTACAGCACCAAAAACACAGGTGACGAAACCCAAGATGGACCAATGAGACCACAGTCAACTCAAGAGCTTCTGCAAAGGAAACAATCAATAAATTGAAAAAGCAGCTTACGCAGTGGGAGAAAATATTCCCAAACCATATATCTGATAAAAGGTTGATATCCAAAATATATGAAAACTCATAATACTCAATAGCAAAAATGCAATAATCCAATTAAAAAGTATAAAAAGAACCTGTATAGACATTTTCCCAAAGACAGCCATACAGATGGGCAAAAGCTATATGAGAGGGTGCTCAGCATCACTCATCATCAGGAAAGTCTAGACCCAAACCACCGTGAATTATCACCTCACACCTGTCAGGATGGCTATTATGAAAAAGAGGAGATCAGAAATGTTGGTGAGGATTAGGGAAAAGGGAGCCCGTCTCACTGTCCGTGGGAATGCAAACTGGGGCAACCACTCTGGACAATAGAGTGGTGATTCCTCAGAAAACTAAAAATTGAACTGCCGTATGAGCCAGCCATCCCATTTCTGGAATTGAAATGGGATTGAAATCAGGATCTTGAAGAGACATCGTCACTGCTGCCGACCCATGTTCATTGCACCATGATTCACGAAAGCCAAGACATGGAAGCAACCTAAGTGTCCGTCAACAGATGAGTCCACAAAGGTAGATAGATGATGATAGATAGATAGATAGAGATACAGATATGATACACACACACACACACACACACACACACACACACTGTGGAGTGTTATTCAGCCATGAGAAAGAAGGAGATCCTGCCATTTGCAACAACATGGATGGACCTTAAAGGCATTATGCTAAATGAAATAAGTCAGGCAGAGACAAATACTGTATGACCTCCCTTGATGATGGAATCGTAAAAAGCCAAACTCATAGGAGAAGAGAGTAGACTGGTGGCCATCAGGGGCTGGGCTGGGACAAGGAATGGCGAGATGTTGTTTCCTGGGTCAAAATTTCAATCAGTAGTTGAGTAAATTCTGAAAAGGCAAAGCATGGCATAGTAAGTATAGTCAACAATACTGTGCTATACATATTGAAGTTGCCAAGAGACTAGATCATAACTGCTCTCAGCACAAAAAATAAATGATAATTATGGTGTGTGATGGAGGTGTTACCCAACATGAGGGCGGCGATCAGATTGTAGTTTACATGAATCAAACAACACGTTGTGGACCTGAAGCTTACACAGTGTGCTGTGTCAATTCCTTCTCAGCTAAAAAACTACGACTCTGCTTTCTATGCATCAAAGTGCTCCAAAATTAGAGCAGTATTTCTATCTTTGCATTGATTTTTTGCATTGTATCTCAATATGGTTTTGATTTGAATCTCCCTGATGGCTAGTGATGGTGGGACTGGAAGAGATTATGCTGAGTGAAATAAGTCAAGCAGAGAGAGTCAATTATCATATGGTTTCACTTATTTGTGGAGCATAACAAATAACATGGAGGACATGGGGAGATGGAGAGGAGAAGGGAGTTGAGGGAAATTGGAAGGGGAGGTGAACCATGAGAGACTATGGACTCTGAAAAACAACCTGAGAGTTGTGAAGGGGCGGGGGTTGGGAGGTTGGGGGACCCAGGTGGTGGGTATTAGGGAGGGCACGTATTGCATGGAGCACTGGGTGTGGTGAAAAAACAATGAATACTGTTACGCTGAAAGAAATAAAAAAAAAAAGGGACAATTTCATCAGGTTTCCTGTCGTTTCTAATAATGACTTAAGTTTGCTCGCTAAATTGGAGAATTTCTCGGGCCTTCAGATGGGCTGGGAAACAGGTGAGGTGACAGTAGGCTCTGCGTGAAGTGCCTCATCGGGGCGCCACCGCCCTCAGCCCCCCGGGGCTCCTTTGGCAGCAGGAGTGGTAGCGCAGAAGGCCCCACGCAGCAGGGATTGAGAATCTCCACACATCAACTTTCCTCCTCAAGCTCCGAGAGCCTAACAATGCTGCATTGGCTCAGACACCTTTCCCTATAACCATCAGTGGCTGCTTCCCTTTCCCAAGTCCTGGGCGGGTGGTCTCTGTCACCATCCATGTGCTTGTATTTTGTAGTACGGAGGAGCCGATCAGTTCTCTCCCCTCCAAGGGGATTATCTGTAAGAATCAGGAACAGGGTCATGCATTAGTGTCCTGAGTAAGACTCTGAGACCCAGAACCCCATCAGAAACAGATCCGCGATAACAGCGTTTTTCTGACTGACTCCCCACTAAATTCAATGTGGGCTCTGTGCCTACAACAAACCCCGATCCGTCAAGAGGCCAAAAGAGAGTCTCTGGTAAGATCCTCACCCAGTGGAGCAGAGGACACTCAGTGAGAAGGGATTCTAGTTACAGACATTCCCTGTGATGCTAGATCACTGAGCTTTTCCAAGAATCAGTTTCCATGGTTGTGTGTTTCATCGGTCTCTAGACTTTCTCTGGGCTCCGCTAACCTGCAAGGCTAGGACAGGCTGATATCTGTTTCTTGTGAATGATGATTCTGACCCTGGGTGATATTTTGGGGAAAAACTCACGGTTGCCAGTGCTGTCCATTAAATAGACTCTGGGCATGTCACCTGATGCAGATGACACAATAACCTTTAGTCAACAAATTCCTGGTGCGTTCAACCTTTATCTGATTTATCTCAGCATAGATAAGACCCTGCTGGCAGATTGAAGATGAGAAAAGCCACGGAGGGGACAATGGGATTCTCCCGTCTCTGGTCAGTAAAGGATGTACCCCAGGAACATCAACATCAACACCCTCCATTCTCCATCACTCCCCGTGGCAGTCTAAAGATAAGCACAGTGCATTTTATAAATAAGTCTGTGATTCACAGAGAGCCAATGACACACACATACAATGACTATTTATATAAAAACAGAGAGAGGATTGCTTGTCAGTTGACTGGTTTCTGGTTTCAAAGTCAGGTTAAACCCAATATATATGGTATTGTTTATTTTTTTAATCTTAGTAATTTCAAAAGCATTCCAAAGAAAATATGAGATAGGTGGTGCTTAACAATGATACTTGATCTGGGGAAAGACTGAGTGTGCCCCGTGGTTTGTTGCTGGAGGCAGAGAAAAGCTCAAACACTGATTTGGTTTGACGATTGATGTTTGATTAATGATAAATGCTTGATGATTAATACAATAAGTGGTTGGTACCAGAAGCAGAGGCCCACCTGCCGCTGTGTGGACAGGTGGTTTTTATGGGATTGCTCAAACAGTGGTTCTAAACTTTGCTTTGGGCCACTAACTGAAAACCTGATTAAAGCTATGGATTGCCTCTCCAGGGCAGAAACCTGCACACCCACAAACCCAGCACACTTAGTGTGTCGTTCCAAGACATGGGAACAGAATCATGGCCCACCAGGAAAAGTCTCTGTCCTGATCTCGGCACCTGTGAATGTATCTGGTACATGGCAAAGGGAGGTAACGTTTGCAGAGGGAGCTAAGGTTGTTAATAAACTGACCTCGAGATGGGGAGATTAGCCTGGATTATCCAGGTGGATCCAGTGAAATCATAATAGTACTTAAAAGTGGAAGAAAAGGCAGAGATCAGCGAAAGAGATGTGAGATCAGAAGCAAGTGGGTGTGACAGAGTGTGGGAAGACTCTCTGACTACAGAGAAAAGGGCAGTCATCCAGGGAATGTCCTGGGCTCTAGAACCTGAAAAAGGCAAGAAAATTGATTTTCTCCCAGATTCTCCAGAAAAAATACATCCCTGCTGACACTGGGATTTTAATCCATTGAGAGCTGTGTTGGCTTTCTAACATACAAACTGGAAGATTTTTGATTTGCGTTGTCAGTTTAAGACCCAAAATATACAGTAATTTGCGGCAGTATCAACAGAAAATTAATACAACTCTTCAAGGTCCATCCAATGAACACTTTCTTGAGGCCTCAACAGCGTGTAGATGTGGTGAAACCTTGCAAACACAATGGAGTATGGTAAGCAAAACCAGGCATTCCCAGGAGGACCGAGAATGCTGGTTGGGAGGCAGCACAGTGTGAGGCCAGTCCACGTGGGAGGAGCAGGCCTCTTGTGCGGGGAAGGCCACACTTGGGAGGGAAGGATGAGTCATTCTGTAACTCACCCCGGTCATCTGGGGGCACAGAAAATGCAAAGGGAGGTGTGCGAAAACCGGTTTTTCAATTACCTGAAGTGGGAACAGCTGAGCTGTAATAGAAGCTTCACTGTGCCCAGCTCAATTCTAAGTGTTTGCACCCAACACCCCTTTCGGAAGTTGCTCGTGACATCTTAGTGTTTTCAGTTGGGCAGACTGGGTTGGACAAACCTTATCTGGGACCACGTGATCAGTGTCTGGGGGAGCGGAGTGAACGCCAGCTGCTTTCTTCCCTTCTTTGCTCTCAGCTCATGCTCCTGGTTCATCCGACAGCACTGGCTGCTACTTCTTGGTTTTTCCTAGCCACCTTCTCTCTGTCCGATCCCTAAATCCCAGGAGAGCCAAAGCTGGAGGCCAAGTCTTCTTCTCTAACAAGCATTTCTGCCTGTGGGATAGGGTCCACCCCTGGCTTCATCACCATTCACGAGACGAGCTGCAGCGTAAAAGCCAGCTCACTCAGGGGTCTCCATTTGGGCGCTGACAGGATGACTTGAGTCCTGTCCTGCCCCCTGTTTCTCCCCCAGAACCCCCACTTTCAGGAAGCCCGCTGCCTGGCAGTGATTCCTTATCTCAAGGATCTTAGAAATAAGTTCGCTTTTCCCGTCTCTTCGCCCTTATTTTATGTTGTCGCAAACCCTTCCAACTGCCAGAGATGATTTTGATTCCTGCAGTGCCCACCACTTCCATTATCCACTCCTGTCCAGACCACAGCCCTTCTTCACCCAAGCCTACAGGGATGCATGGTCCCATTCTGGCTCCTGTCCTGTCCATTCTCCATTCAGCATGTAGAGTCATCATCTGAAATCAATCCAATTGTGTCACTCCTCTGCCTAAAACCATCCAAAACTAAACCAGAAACCAAACCTCTGCTCTCTGTCTGCCTCCTCCCATGACCTCCCAGCATCCTCTTGGGTCATGTCTACTGTCATCGGCTCCCTGCCCCCCCTCACCTCCAGGACATCTGCTCACTCTCAGTGTCTTAGTGCAGGGGGAGGGGGTCCCTCTGCCTAAAATGGCCCTCCCCTTGTCTTCCTGAGTCTTTCTCCTTGTTTAGACCCCTCTTCAAATGTCAGCTCCCCAGAGAAGCGTCCACGGTTCCTCCGTCTCCAGTAGCCCAGCCCACCTCATCACCCTCCCTGCTTGTTTTCCTTGGTTGCACACATGAGACCACGTGACCTCTTTCTTCCATTTGCCCCCTCATCGGTTTCCAGTTGGCTCTGCCGCACTGCTGGCTCCAGAGGGGAACTGGTTTAACTTCTCTTCTGCTGCAGCTCCAAAGCCTGGCTCACGCACAGGGCTCAGTCAATACTGTGGTGTGCTGTCGATGAGTTGCTAGCACACTTGCACACCTACTGATGACTTCGGACGGCACCACAGTCCCTCTGAAGAGCGTGTGTGCAGCTGAAGGCATCCAGCAGAAACAGTTCTCTGGCAGCCTGAGTGAAGGGGTTGAAATGTGATTAGGAATAGAACGGATGAAGATCCGTCACTGTCTCTGCGCCTTCGTCCACGTGCTGCCTTCACTCAGATGCCCCTCCACCCCTGTCTGTAGATGCAGTCTTGGCCTCTGTGTAGGGTCCGTGTGGTTTCCTCTGCTTCTCCCAGCTCACGGCCCTCTTCCTGTCCAACTCACAGATGGGGTCTTCAGGGTCCCACTCACTCTCCACCCGGATTTGTCATTACTCTAGACAGCAGATCCTGTGTACGAAATCCATCGCAAGCCGCCCTCAGGCTGATTAACTGTCCAAGAGTCACTCACTGAATATTTAGGGAATCAATCCATCAATTAATTGATAAATTGTTTATGATGACAGGCAGCCTCCAGACAGAGTGACCAATGGCCCCCGCGTGCCCGGACTGTTCAGTTTTAGCAACGATTGTGCTGCATTCCAAGCAACGCGGTCAGTCTGGGGCTGATCCAGAACTGCTGGTTGCCCTGAAGACATAGGACCTGAGTGACACCTACTGTGCACTGTGTCTGCCCAAAAGCTGATAGTAGCTGCCCTGTCATTTAGAAGACTCAGAAATGGGGTGTTCTGCACATTTGAAATGATTTTCTGACTGATGATCCATTTTCCCAGAAATGGAAATGGTCTTCCTCCTTGGAAAAATGGTGTTTCACCCTTTCCAGGTCTGAATAAGCCACCGACAGTGAATGCTACTTTGTAGTAAGTCAGATAACTGAAGAGTCACTCTAAGAACGGTTCGGCTTATTTTCTTTCTTTAAGTTTGTGCTAGAGATGAGAAGCAAGGCCCAGCCGCACACGGAGAGAATTTCGGCACCTCTTTGGCTTATTTCGGGGGCTTTAATTCTCCTTTTTTTGTCATGGTCAGGTGCTCAGAAGACAGCTTTCCCAAGGAGTCAACGACTGACATGAGCAGAGCAATTACCCCTCAATCTCTCTTCCCGCCTTCTTTCCCCTAAAGCAGTGTAAAGCTTTCTTTAAAAAAAAAAAAGTCTTAATCAGAAGAACAATATATAGAAGCAAAACCAGCAGCTTGGACTGAAGCCGGGCAGTGGGGTGGCCAGACCCCAGCCCCTTGCCCTCCCAAACAGTGCTGGTGGGTGTGGGGAAGGAGGGGCTCTGGCCCCGCTGCAGCCCCCCGCCCTTTTCCACCCTCACACCGATAGCATCTGGGGAGGGTCTGGGCTGGGGGTGGGGGGCAGTGTGCAGGGACACAAGGTCTTTCCTGGCTTATGAATTGTCTGTACCTTTGATGGCAGAATCAGGGCATTCCAAGCAGAAACCCCACAGGGTGGAGAAACATCTTGACAATGTTTTTGTGCATCTACTCTCTTACAGTGAACTCATCCACTCACACAGAACAATGTAAAACTTTCCTCGTGGCTTAAAGCATGAGGAAAAAATAGTGGGTCTCTGAAAACACTGTCAGACTAACGCCCCCCACCAAAGGAGGTTTCCTTTACTGGGATGATTTAGGAGATGGAAAACAACCTGAACAATCATTCTCCTGGACCAGATGTATCATTGAGTCACAAAACTAATAACCCACTGTGCACCACTTTCAGACTCAAGTCTTTTCATGTCTGTTACCTCGTTCAACGTTTATAGCACTGTAGTGAGATGAGTAGTGTGGCTGTTCTGAGCTTCTGGTTCTTTCCGTCCCTCCTTTCTTCCTTCCTTCCTTCCTTCCTCTTTCCCTCCCTTCCTCCCTCCCTCTCCCTTTCTCTCTCTCTTCTTTCCTCCCTCCCTCCCTTCCTCCTTCCCTTCCTTCCTCTTTCTCTTTCTCTCTTCCTCCCTCCCTTCCTTCTTCTGTTCCTCTGTCCCTTCCTCCCTCCTTCCCTTCCTCCCATACGAGACACTGAAGAATAGCAACCAGCAGCAGAGGACTGAGAGCCCGGACTTTGGGTTCATTGTTCCTTTTACTCCAGTACAGACGAGCAGCTGTAGGACAGGAATATTGTTGGGTCTGCTACCAAGACAGTTCCATATCTCCTCACTTGACTTTCCTCCATTCTACAGACCCAGGAGAAAGCCAAACTCTGGCTTTTGGGTTTCCGTTTACTCCAGCTGCCCGCTGACATTGGCCATGACAAGTGGAGAGTCTGGTTAATATTCTGCACCTTCCCTGGGGGAAGAAGCAGCTGATTGACATATTTCCTTTGTGTCAGATAATTCAACTTATTCAAGGTCATTCAATTCTATAAAAAAATAAAACAAAATGTTCTAACTGATTGTTAAAAAACATAACTCAATAACTTGTTCCCTGCACAGGACTATGACTAACGACCTCCTACAGACTACACATCTCCATGTTCTTGTCCACTTTCTTGTTGGTATGTAGCCAGAAGTGGAATTGCTGTGTCAAAGGGTAATTCCGAGTTGACTTTCTTTTGAGGAACCAGGATGCTGTTTTCCACAGCAGCTGCCCCATTTTGTAATCTCAGCAATAGGACAGAGGCATTCAAGCTCCCCTTTCACCATATTCTCACCAGCATTTTTTCCTTTTCTTAGTAACAGCCATCCTAATGGGTGTGCATGGTCTCATGTTGTGGCTTTGATTTGCATTTCCCTGATGCGAGTGATGTGGAGAACTTTTTCATGAGCTGTTGGCCATTTGGATGTCATCTTTGGAGAAATCTCTGTTCAAGTCTTTTTTAATGGGGTTGCTTAATTCCTGAGTTGTAGTTCTTTATATATTTGGATGTTAACTCACCAAATACATGGTATGCAACTATTTTCTCCCAATCTCTGAGTTGACTTTTCATGCTGTTGACTGTACCCTTTAATGGATAAGTTGTTCTTTTTTTTTTTTAATTTTTGATGACTGAGGTCCTGAAGCCCAATGAGTCTATTTTTTCATTTGTTATCTGATGTTATATCCACGAAATCAATGTCATGAACCATCTTCTCTATCTTTCCACCTAGAAATTTTAAGGTTTTGTTCTTACATGTAGATCCCTGACCCATTATGAGTTAATTTTTGTGTATGATGTGAAATAAAGGTCTAATTTCATTTTTTTTTCTGCACGTGGAAATCCAGTTTCCCCAACACCATATGCTGTAAACAGTGTTTTTTCCCCCATTGAATGGTTTGGTACCTTCTTGAAAATCATTTGATAATATGCATGAGGGTTTTTCTGGGCGCTCTGTTCTGCTCCCTCCATCTCGACATCCGTCAGTGCGCCAGCGTCACACCACCCTGACTGTTGCACCTCCGTTGTACATCTGAAATCAGCACACGCGAGACTTCCAAGTTCGTTCTGCATTTTCAAGATCGCTTTGGTGGTTCAGGGTCTCTTGAGACTCCATTTGAGTTTTAGGATGGATTTTTGTAATTCTGAAAAAAGCGTTTTTGGGATTTTGGTTGGAACTTTAGTGACTTTGCCCATTGCTTTGGGTAAAGTGCCCACATCTCAAAATTAAGTGTTCCAGTTCTTGAACAGGGGCTGTCTTTCCAGTGACATCTTCAATTTCTTTCAGCAACGTTTTGTAGTTCTTAATATACAAAGATTTTACCTCCTTGGTTAGGTTTATTCCTAAGTCTTTTATTCCTTTTAGTGCTATTATAAATGGCTTTTTTCCTTAATTCCCTTTTTAGATGGTTCATTGTTAGTGTACAAAAATATAGTTGATCTTTTGCAATGCAGTTGATTTTTCTGCAACTTTGTCGAATTCATTTATTGGCTCTGGCAGGTTGTGTTTTTCCACTGTGGAATCTTTTGGGTTTTCTTTATATAAGATCATGTCACCTGTGAGCAAGTCTACTTTGAGAGTTACGAACAATTATACGCATTTGTTGAACGTAATCATCAGCATGCCTCACACTATGCAAAAGGACATAAACCCCCTTCATGGGCCGTCCTGCTTTGGGGTGGGGTAGTGTTCACCCTGACATCCTCACTATCGTGGATTCCTCCCCTGGTAGCGACTGGGGTTATTTTCAAACACTGTAAGATAATTTAATGAATAGATTCTATTTCATTCACGGTTTGTATTTATGTGTTTGCTTTGCTAGCCAAAAGGTGACTATCACATGCCCACTCTTAAGCGTTTCTGAACAAGCTGAATGATGCACTTTGGCTCTATTTTCCAAAGCCGGGGCCATCTGGCTCTGTGCGCTGCAGCCCCCGCGCTGCTTACCCGATAGAAATTATTCTCATTGACTCTGTCTGTCCGCTCCCTTCCTGCTTGGAAATGATGAGGAACTTTGCCCAGCTGACAAAGGCTTCTGTATTCACAGCTCCCCTCTGAGCCCCGGACTGCTACCATCAAAGGTCTACAGTGTGCTGCCCTTCCTGTAATATTTCAATGTAAACACTGCCTCACTGCAGCGGTGTCACATCTCATTTGCACTGTGGCCTTTGTAGGCGACAGGGATCATTACGGAGCCAGCACTGAGAAAAAACATTTTACAGCCGGCCAGGTAGCAGAAGGGACTGAGACCCAGCGGAGGAGCGGCCGCGGGGAAGGGAGGGTCTCGCAGGGAACGAAGGGGCCGTGGGCAGAGAGGAGCCGTGGCTGCCAGCTGTCAGGCTGATCCAACGGAATCCTCTCCGATGCTGCAGGAGGGTGCACGCTGGTCTCCGGGGCGCTCCTCTGCTTCCCTTTGGTGTTTGCAGGAAGGATAATTCCCCCATGCGTGCGGGGTGGAGATTATCCTCCGTTAGATAGATTCCCCTTCTCCTCTCCCCGTCTCAGTCTTCCGCGCACACGTGGGATGGGCCGCGCAGCCAGCAACGCGCTCGGCTCTTTCCCAGGCCCTGCCTTTAAATCGGACTCATTGGTTTGGACAGACCGTCTGGCAAGGAAATGGAAATAATCTTTTGTTTGTTTGTTTTATTTGCTCTCTAGTCTCTGCAGTTCACAGTCTCATAATTTCATTTTGAAAGGAACAACGGTCCTGAAGTTTTGCTCCACTTATTATTAAAATGGGAACAAAGAAGCGGATTAAATCTCCTGTAGAGTGGCCTCTCCTGCTCGTCCTCCTTCCGCTCTTCTATCGCTTCTTCTCTTTTCTTCACCCCACTCTCTTCCCACTGTCCTTCCTAATCACAGATGCAGAAATTTGCCCAGGATATGGCAGTCCCTTTAGGAAGAGCCTCATGGGTTGAGGCACCAGTGATCGTGGACCATCGCAGCAATGTCTGGACACAGGCATATCACCAGTGTTCTCTGTGGGACGGACTGATGGACATGCGTCCTAGAGCTTATTTCTGCAAAACTGTAAATAGTGAAGGGAAAAGAGAGACCCTGTGAGGCACACCTTCCAGCAGAGGCACGTATTTGAACTATCCAGGAGCGAACGTGGCCTCATACCACACAGTCGATTGGCTGATTACAGTTTTCACCTGCCCGTTATTGCAAGTGGCTTCTTGGGTCCCCAGATGCTGTGGGGGCCACAGTGCTGGTGATGCAGAGCCCCCTTTGCAGGGCAGGTCACCTCCCCAAGACTAGACCCTGAGTCCGCAGCCCATCGCCGGCATACAGGCTCTGCAAACCTGAAGCTCATGGCCATCTGTTTCTGAGGGTCTGTGGCCAAGCCGCTCTCTCTCCTTGCTGCTCCCCGTCAGTCCAGGATTTGTTGCTTTGAATCACTTGGTTTGACTCTGAAGGGTCTAAAGAAATCTTCCTGTGGCTTCTTGTAGCGTTGACTGATGGGTCTGCCAGAGGGATGCTGGGGTGGCGTTTCCTTCTGCCGTGGCACAGGTGTGGGCTATTGGTGCAGGGCTCCGGGACAGGGCCCCAAGGCACCACCACCCTGGGCGCCACCACCCTGGGCCCCATCCTGCTTCCTGTTCCTGAGACGTTCTGGGCACCGAGGAGACAAGGCTAGCTGCAGCCACCCTTCCCATCCAGGCTCCCTCTGGAGGAAGGAGATCTGCACTGCATTTCTCTTGGAACTTGGCCGAAACTGGTGTGTTTGGAGCACATACCCAAAACACTTTTGCTTCAGGGGCTTGCAGTCTTCCAGCCAAAGCACCCTCCTCTGCCCCATCCCCAACAGTCTCTGACCTGAATTTTGCCTGGACTACGTATCGAGAGAGGTCCGTGGGCCGTGTGAGGGCTCCTTGCTGCTGCCCTATCCAGAACTTGCTGTTAGATCCATCCCGATGCTCCAGGAGGACACCTGCAGATGGACAGTGAATCCGCCTTTTCTGTGTAGCTGGGACTCGTGGCCACAGAGGTGGAAGATGGCACATTTCTTCGGATTATCCATGGTAGACATCCCTGCTCGTCTCTGTGAAGTGTTAGTGTTTTGCTTAACCTGCATCCCATTGTTGTTTTCCGTGCTGCGTGCTCTCCTGAAGGCCCAGAGCTGATGTGTGCCCAGTGGGCCCGCAGCATGTGCTTCAATGATAGAGGCCAGGGCCCTACCCGTAGTGTCCCATGCCGCCCCTGCCACCCTTCTGTTCCAGAAGTTTCCTTTTCCTAGTGCTAAGGAGGCAGCCCCAACCCACTCTGCCCAGTCAGCCATGTCTGTTCTTGTCCTTTGCAGAGTGAGGCCTTGGCAGTGAACGTGTCCCCATCACGTGCAGTTTGCCTCAGAGGTATGAAGGGGGTCCCTGTGGACATCTTCTGTCCTCCCTGAGGTCAGTCTGGAAAGTGGTAGCCCCACACTGGGCTTCGTCCCTTTCTGAGGAGGGGACAAGGGGCTCAGTTACATCCAGTTGCACTCAGTTACACTCAGGTACACCCTCCTGCCCATGCAGGCTCCGGGGTGGGGCGTGGCTGGGGATGGTGCCTGGCGCAGGAGGATCGGGATCTTGCCCTTGGGGCCGTGGCCCAGTGACAGGCTCCAGAGGAGCTCCCAGCACTGAGGAGTCAGGTGGTAAGGGACACTTTTGGTAAGCATGGCATGCACACTCTGAGAAAAGAATGGGGGGTTAGAGAGGACTGGCGCTGGGTGTAGGAGGCAGGGTTCCAAGCTAATGACGGTGTTTAGCTCTTGTTTCCTCAAATGTTATTTAATCTCTCTGAGCCTCCTTTATCGGTTCTCATTAAAGGGTTGAATGGGTCTGTCTCTGTCGTCCTAACCAGATGTACAATCTGTGACTCTGACTTCAGAAGTGAGGGAGGGCTTCTGTCTCTCCATGTGAGGCCCCATGATGGACCACAGAGGCCAAGCCCTGGAGCTGGGGCTGGTCTCCTGGGGCTGCTGAGACACAATCTGGGGGCTGCGGGGAGTGTGGCAGGACTGTGCTTCCTTTGAAGACCCTGGAGAGACACTTGCTCAATGCCTCCCCCAGCTTCTCATGGGTCATTGGCTGTGGCCATGGCCTCCCAGCTTCTCATGGCATCTCCCTGCATATACGTCTGTCTCTGAACATCTCTGTTTATAAGGATTCCAGTCAACCTGGATTGGGGTGCACCTTACTCCCGTATGACCATGTCTTAACTAGTTACATCTTCCACAACCCAACTTCCAAATAGGTCACATTCTGAGGTTCTGGGTGCTAGAAGTTCAGCATCTGAATTTTGATGGGTGCAACTCAGTGGGGGGTCTGGAATGGGGAACAGTGCATGGGAATCAACAGTCCCTTTAGGAAGCCTATTCAAGGCTCTGTGGGGTGGGCTGGGCATGCAAGGCACTGGGGGTCTGTCCCCATTACCCGTGGTAAGTTGGGTGGAGTGGCAGCCACTCTCCCCAACCCAACTCCTTGCCACGCGTGCAAGGAGCAAGCCACCCACAGAAAGGGGGTCCTGGTGGGGGACAGCGAGGAAGCCAGGGGAAGGACGCCCTCATGTGTTGAAGGTGGGAGAGGACAAGAGTCTGGAGAGAGAAAGACATCCCAGCCCAAGGCTCTGAGCAGCACCGTCCCTGCGGAAGATGGAGCACTGGAGTGGGGAAGGTTCTGGGGTCGTGCCGTCGAGGCTCAGCACGGAGAAGGGTCTCACCAGCAGCAGCCCACCATCCTCCAGCCAGGTGACACTGTCCCCTGTCCCAGGGACCCTTGGACCAGCCCATCCCAGCCTGGCTCTGCCCTCATTCTCTGAGCTCAGGACAGGGGCATTTCAAGATGAATGAAATGACATTTAGGACATTTCTGTTATTTCCAAAGTCAGTATCTACTGAACGAGGCTCCCAAATTCCCTTTAAAAATGACACCATTTTTTTCACAAAACGAAGTCTTTTTCTGTGTCCTTTGGAGGACCCTCAGCTCTGCCCTGCAGAGAGCATTTTGACATTATAAACTGTCTTCACAGTGGGGCCGTCTGAGGTAAGCTGCTACAGAAAAGATAAAGGTTTGCTGAATGTTCAGAAAACTTGGACTTCCCCACATTGGTGTTCGGAATGACGTATTCCCACTTACAATACTTTCTGTGCACAAACAGCCCTCCTGAAGCGGGGCTGGACGTGGGCCTGATGTGACCTTGGGGCGGGTTTCCAAGGTGCTCACTGGGGACCCAAGAGGAGACACTGGGGAAACACGAGTGGCCTGGGGGCTCCTGTGTCCACGTGGGAGGCCTGTCCTCCAGCTTCTACACAGGTATCGATCATGGGTTTGCCCCCTGCTGTCCTTGGGTGACCCCATGAATAAGAGGCACAGAAGCGGGTGCTCCTCGGAGGGCAATGAGGGAGCATGGGCAGGAGCCCCCCACGTGACCCCAGTCAGAAAACCTGTTCCTCACCATCTGAGTGCTGGGCGGGGACTGTCCACCCCAGCATCCCTGAAGACTGCACCTTGCTCAAAGCTCCGGGGGCTCAGGGACGCCAGGGGGTACAGTGGGGGCATCTGGGCTAACCATCCAGCCCAGAGGCCCTGAAACACTTGCTGACATTGGGAGGATTTATCTATTGGATGAATCACTATGAAGTACCTAAAGCAGGTGAAGCCTCCTTACCCCGGATCGCACAGTGAGCAGCACAGACAATAGACCCCTGCTCTCATGGAGTTGACACCTGTGTTGGGGACAGAGATGCAGTAACTAAGTATCATAATACCTCTGGGCATCTGGGCAGGTCTCTACAGGGAACAGAGCACAGGGAGGGTGCAGAGGGACCTGGGGATATGGAGTGGGTATGGCCATTTTTAACTAGGATTGTGACAAGGCCAATGGTAACCTTGAGTGGAGACTGGAACTTTAGGAAGGAGAGAGCCATGGTGTATGAGAAGGAAGGTTCCATATCCAGGGAAGAGTAGGGTGGAGAGCCCCTGGCAAGCCGAGTTTAGTGGGGTGACTGGGGTGAGCTGGGCGTGCAGCAGGGTAGCCAGAGGTCAGTGAGGGCCATTTTGGGGTGGTGGCCTCTCTTCTGGGTGAAATCAGTGCCCTAGGGTGTGAGCAGAATGGGAGAGCTGCACTCTGTTCTCCGAGGCCTGGGGCTTGAGACTAGCTGGCATGGGCAAAGACAGACACAGGGGTGCCCTGGGAGTGCAGATCCATAGCCAAGGGGAAGGAGTGTCCTGCTGTACCAGGGGGATGCAGGTGATGCTGATGGCCCTCTTGTGAAGGCCAAAAGCTCTGGGCAGGTGTTTGCCCTGGGGTGTCTCACTGGATCCATGCCAGCAACTGTACCATGAAAATTTAGGGCCAGACCCTGAGAAGTGACATCCTTCCAGGACACCACATTACGTACTTCTAGTTGTTTCCTGGCAGAGAGATCAAAGTGGTGATCTAGAAAAGTGTATTTATCATATATTGATACATTAGCCTTTCCCAGTGAGCTCAGGTCAAAGGTGCTAACCTGCAAGGATATTAGAGTGCATTCTGGGTTCAGTATAGGGTATAGAAAGCATCATTATGAATATTTTAAAGCTTTCCTTCCTTTTCTTTTTATTAAAATCCACCATCATCGAGAACAGAGATCCCGTGAATCATCTTCAAAGTGGGATTTAAATTTCCCATGTGCAGCCCACATCATATGCAAGCCTAAACACCCATGTTCTTGATTAGGTTCTTAGACCTTGGTGATTGTCTTTACCGAGAAGCACACTCAAATCCCTGCACATGAAATGTTTAGACTTTCATTTTCAATTATTCATGAAATGTGCAGTAACGTGGTTCAATGCACATTTGAGCAAAATTTGCTAATGCCCCTGAACAAATCATAAACACCTCACCAGGGGGCCTGGGAGGCAAACCTCCCCTCTGATAGGTGTGTTATTATAACCTGCTGTTGCTAAACAGACAGCCAGCCCAAGGTGACAGGTGCTTGGCACCCAGACTTGGGCCGGGCTCAGCTGTGATGTCTCTCCTTGCTCCCCCCAAGGAGAAATGCCTCTAGCAGTCTCCAGAGACTCAATACTAATGCTGGTACTTCTGTGCCAAGAAGCAATGCAGCAGAACGGGATGGTTCAGTGCTGGCACATGGATAACCCTTTGCCTCTGAGGTGACCCCAAATGTGACCTGCTTTACTATGTGTCAGTCTGATCAGAAGTAGAGGCAACCGCCAGAGACCCTAACTGTTATGGGATGCCACAGAGAGGGTATCTTCTTACAGGGATAATCCGAGGTATCTCTCTAGAGGGTGCATTAGATTGTGCAAGACAATCATAGATACAAAAAAGAAAAAATTTGACACCAGAAGTACATAAACATGAACAACTCACCCACACGAGATGAAAGTGGAAAGTGTGCCAACCTATTAACTAACAGGCATAAATTACAGCAGCGCTCACCAGGTACCTTTGGAAGATAGGCTTTATTGTTAATTAACATGCATTCTTCCAGGTTCTGAGGGTATGACACGACTCTGACCGATGCCTGCCCTCCTGGGGGTTCTGCTCCAGTGGAGGGAGGGGACAAACTAATCCATAGGACATCAGGGAAGGACGGCAGTGATGGGGAAACGCAGAGCGAGGAGGAAGGCAGGATTTGGGCAGAGGCCTAGAACAATGTCGGTGTGGTCCACACTATGTTCAGCTAAAAGTGTGCTGTGGGCCGATGGAGAGCAGGTGTCTTGGCAGGGTCTCTGCAAGGTTAGGGACAGGGGGGAAGTGGTGCTGTGGCAGCCAGGCGACAGAAGGGATAGTAACCAGTAATGCAGGTCAGGAAGGAAGGGGGGCTGAAGAGAGACAGGAAGTCAGTGGGATTACACAGTGTGTGTTATGTGGTGTCTGGTTTTTCATTCAAAATGAGTCCCTGACCCTTGTCCATGTGGTTGTGCTTGGGGGGTATCCCACCGATCTTTATTGCTGTGCTGTGTTCTGTTGTGAGACGGTACCATGGTTCACCTCTCCTGCTGCTGGGGGACACCTGGCTGGGCTCCCGCTTTGCCCGGTAGGAAGAATGCCATGAACGGTCTGGACATCTTCCACAGCGAGCATGTTTTCATTTGTGCTCAGTATAAATGTAGAGGCAGATAGGCTTTAACGTAGGACACCCACATGCAGCTCCAGTAGATGTGGACACACCTGCTAGCAGCATGTGATTTCTTTTTACTCACTCCGTGTTCTCAGCAACCTTTGGTGTTGTCAGTCTTTTTAAATCTGAGCATTCAGAGGGCAGTAGTGTTCACTCACTATGGTCTTATTTCTCACTTTCCAGATGACATAGAAGCAGAAGCACTCTTTAAAACATTTTGCAATCCTATTTTATCTAGTATCTTTTGAAGTCTTTGGATTCATTTATTATTTGCCTCTCTTTTTATAATCTGTATGAATTTTTTATGTATTCTGGATAGAACATCTGGTATTCTTATTTCAACTATCTTCTCTCTTTCTCTTTCCCTTCCTCTTCCTGACTCCCTTCTCCCCCCACCACCCCGGCTGGCCTTTAATTCTTTTGATAAACAACAATATTAAGTTTCAAGCTTATGTACAGCTTATCAGTGTTTTCTTTTACAAGTTCTGTGTGTATGTGTGTGTGTGTGTGTCCTATTTAAAAAGTCTTCCTTACCCCACTTCACAAATTTATCTCTGTGTCATATCCTAGATAATTATTTTTACCTTATACTTTTATAATCATAATCCAGTAAAACTGAATTCATGAATAGGATAAGAAATTAGTCTAACTTGTCAATTTGTACACAGCACAACACATATACACACTGTGTTTGAATTTTTATTAGAAAAACAATGTCTAAAAAAAAGCAATGTCTATAGATTAACTTGCGGAGAGCAGACATACTAATAGTATTGAGACTTCCAATCTATGAACATGGTATGCTTTTCAATTCAACTCTTTTTCTCTTCCTTTTTTTTTTTTGGTAGAAGAGTTAGGTAATTTTTAGTTATATCTCTGTGTATATGATGTGCTTGATACTATTATAAACACATTTTAAATAAAATTTAGTTTTCTATCAATCATTGATATGTTTTTAAAGTATCAACTTGATTATTCTCTTTTTTAAGATTTTATTTATTTATTTGAGAGAGAGAGTGGGAGAGTGAGAGAGCACAAGCAGGGGGGCGGCAGAGGGAGAGGGAGAAGCAGACTTCTCACTGAGCAAGGAGCCTGACATAGGGCTCAATCCCAGGACTCTATATAATCATGAGCTGAGCCAAAGGCAGACACTTAACCAATTGAGCCACCCAGTGCCCCTCACCTTGATTACTCTGACAACACATTGTGAGAGGCAAAAGGCCAGCTGGGATATTGTTGTTGGAACCTCAACAAGACATGAAAGGGAGGAGTAGTTGAAGTCTGTATATATTTTAAATATAGAATTGGCAGGATTTTTCTTGAGTTACCTATGGGGTGGTGGTTCAATTATAACTCTAAGATGTTCATTTGAGATATTGAAGAATGTAGTTATAATTTACCAAGATGGGAAAAACTGGGAGAAGATGGTTTGAGATAAATATTGAGTATGTTTTAAAACAAGATCAAGATATTTCTTAAACATCTATGTGGAAATATTGAGAATGCAGTGAATTTATGGGACTGTAGTTCAGGAGAGGGGTCTGGATTAGAGGCACAATTTGTGAATCATCAATATATAGATGCTATTTTAAATCTTGATGAAGTCCCAAATTTCATCTTTGCCTTTGTTTCCTTCGCCTTTGGAGACATATCTTGAAAGAAGTTGCTGTGGCTGATATCAAAGAGGTTACTGCCTATGTTCTCCTCGAGGATTCTGATGGATTCCTGTCTCACGTTGAGGTCTTTTATCCATTTCGAGTTTATCTTTGTGTACGGTGTAAGAGAATGGTCAAGTTTCATTCTTCTACATATAAGTTGTCCAGTTTCCCCACACCATTTATTGAAGAGACTGTCTTTTTTCCACTGGATATTTTTTCCTGTTTTGTCGAAGATTATTTGACCATAGAGTGGAGGGTCCCTATCTGGGCTCTCTACTCTGTTCCACTGGTCCATGTGTCTGTTTTTATGCCAGTACCATGCTGTCTTGGTGATCACAGCTTTATAGTAAAGCTTGAAATCAGGTAACGTGATGCCACCAGTTTTATTTTTGTTTTTCAACATTTCCTTAGCAATTCGGGGTCTCTTCTGATTCCATACAAATTTTAGGATTATTTGCTCCAGCTCTTTGAAAAATACTGGTGGAATTTTGATCGGAATGGCATTAAAAGTATGGATTGCTCTGGGCAGTATAGACATTTTAACGATGTTTATTCTTCCGATCCAAGAGCATGGAATGGTCTTCCATCTTTTTGTGTCTTCTTCAGTTTCTTTTAGGAGTGTTCTGTAGTTCCTCGAGTACAGATCTTTAACCTCTTTGGTTAGGTTTATTCCGAGGTATCTTATGGTTCTTGGTGCTATAGTAAATGGAATCGATTCTCTAATTTGCCTTTCTGTATTTTCATTATCAGTGTATAAGAAAGCCACTGATTTCTGTACATTGACTTTGTATCCTGCCACATTACTGAATTGCTGCATGAGTTCTAGTAGTTTTTGGGTGGAGTCTTTCGGGTTTTCCATATAAAGAATCATGTCATCTTCGAAGAGAGAGAGTTTGACTTCTTCCTTGCCAATTTGGATACCTTTTATTTCTCTTTGTTGTCTGATTGCTCTTGCTAGGACTTCTAATACCATGTTGAACAAGAGTGGTGAGAGTGGGCATCCTTGTCGTGTTCCTGATCTCAATGGGAAGGCTGCGAGCTTTTTCCCATTGAGGATGATATTTGCTGTGGGTTTTTCCTAGATAGATTTGATGAAGTTCAGGAATGTTCCCTCTATCCCTATACTTTGAAGTGTTTTAATCAGGAACGGATGCTGGATTTTGTCAAAAGCTTTTTCTGCATCAATGGAGAGGATCATGTGGTTCTTCTCTCTTCTCTTATTGATTTGTTCTATCACATTGATTGATTTGCGAATGTTGAACCATCCTTGTAACCCAGGGATGAATCCCACCTGGTCATGGTGGATAATCTTTTTAATGTGCTGTTGGATCCTGTTTGCTAGGATCTTGTTGAGAATCTTAGCATCCATATTCATCAGTGATATCGGTCTGAAATTCTCCTTTTTGGTAGGGTCTTTGCCTGGTTTGGGGATCAGGGTAATGCTGGCTTCATAAAAAGAGTCTGGAAGTTTTCCTTCTGCTTCCATTTTTTGAAACAGCTTCAGGAGAATAGGTACTATTTCTTCTTTGAAAGTTTGATAGAATTCCCCAGGGAATCCATCAGTTCCTGGGCTCTTGTTTTTTGGGAGGTTTTTGATCACTGCTTCAATCTCGTTACTAGATATCGGTCTATTCAGGTTGTCAATTTCTTCCTGGTTCAATTTTGGGAGTTTATAGTTTTCCAGGAATGCATCCATTTCATCTAGGTTGCTTAGCTTATTGGCATATAACTGTTGATAATAGCTTCTGATGATTGTTTCTACTTCCTTGGTGTTAGCTGTGATCTCTCCCTTTTCATTCATAATTTTATTAATTTGGGCTTTCTCTCTTTTCTTTTGGATTAGTGTGGCCAATGGTTTATCGATCTTATAAAGAACTCCTCAAACTCAACACACACAAAACAGATAATCATATTAAAAAATGGGCAGAAGATATGAACAGACACTTCTCCAATGAAGACATACAAATGGCTACCAGACACATGAAAAAATGTTCATCATCACTAGCCATCAGGGAGATTCAAATCAAAACCACATTGAGATACCACCTGACACCAGTTAGATTGGCCAAAATTAGCAAGACAGGAAACAACGTGTGTTGGAGAGGATGTGGAGAAAGGGGAACCCTCTTACACTGTTGGTGGGAATGCAAACTGGTGCAGCCACTTTGGAGAACAGTGTGGAGATTCCTCAGGAAATTAAAAATAGAGCTTCCCTAGGACCCTGCAATTGCACTGCTGGGTATTTACCCCAAAGATACAGATGGAGTGAAAAGAAGGGCCATCTGTACCCCAATGTTTATAGCAGCAATGGCCACGGTCGCCAAACTGTGGAAAGAACCAAGATGGCCTTCGATGGCTGAATGGATAAGGAAGAAGTGATCCATATACACTATGGAGTATTATGCCTCCATCAGAAAGGACGAATACCCAACTTTTGTAGCAACATGGACAGGACTGGAAGAGATTATGCTGAGTGAAATAAGTCAAACAGAGAAAGTCAAGTATCATATGGTTTCACTTATTGGTGGAGCATAACAAATAATATAGAGGACAAGGGTAGATGGAGAGGAGAAGGGAGTTGAGGGAAATTGGAAGGGGAGGTGAACCATGAGAGACTATGGACTCTGAAAAACAACCTGAGGGTTTTGAAGGGGCGGGGGTGGGAGGGTGGGGGAACCAGGTGGTAGGTATTAGGGAGGGCACAGATTGCATGGAGCACTGGGTGTGGTGAAAAAACAATGAATACTGTTACGCTGAAAATAAATAAAAAATTTAATTTTAAAAAATATTTTTATTTATTTGAAAGAGAAAGAGAGCACACAAGCAGGGAGCTGGACAGAAGGAGAGGGATAAGCAGGCTCCCTGCTGAGCAGGGAGCCCAATGAGGGGCTCAATGCCCAGGATCATGACCTGTGCAGAAGGCAGACACTTAACGACCAGGCCACCCAGGTGCCCCTAAATCCTTCTTTTAGCGAAGAGTTGTTAATTCTAGTGCCAGCTGTGGCAGGAGGAACTGAACACAGGTCGTTGCTAACATGGACAAACCTTGCCGATGGGAAATCCAGATTCTCGTGAGAGAGGCAAGGATCACACGTGTGAGCCAACCTAGACTCAGCAAATAGGGGACAAATGAATGAATGAAGGAGTGGGCTCTTGCCCTCTGGCCACTCCCCCCAGACACTTCCATCCAACTTTGCTCCTCCACTCGTGGGTCTCAGGCTGCTCAGCCCTTCCTGGTTACTGACATTCATTATGAAGTAACTGTCCTGTGTGTAAGTGGGCTCTTCAAGGTCAGGCTCAAATAATGTTTCCGGACTCTGCCACACCCTCACCCATGGCACCATGTCCATCAAATGGCATGAAATTACATGCTTTTACTTGCCCTATAATTTCCCCCCTTGAGATCCAGAGGCCTGATTCACAAATGCAGGTGCCAAACCAGAAGGAACCTCAGAAGCTTTCCTGCACACACTCGCCCCCCACCTAGGGCAGTGGCCTCCCCAACTCCAGGCATGATGATGTAAATGTTAATGAACAAGGAGCATGCACATGACTTTCATTTAACCGTTTGATGAGGATGGTGGCTCTGGACATGGGTCAGTTGGGTCATTTATTTAAAAGTAGGGGCTAATGAGACCAAGATAGAGAGCTTGGCCTCTTATGGCCAATTAACTCTGAGCAAAGAGAAAAACTAATTTCCATGGTCAAAGCTACCCTCTTCAGCACAGTTAGCTATTCCATAAATGTGTGATGTTGACCCCAAAGGCAAGCAGAGGGGAGAATGAGGGGCAGCTCAGCCACACCGCCCCCCGCGCCTCAAAAAGCAGCCAGTATCGCACAGGTGCTCGTGCACACACTGGGGCCCTTTCCCACTCAGGAATGACAGAGCCAAATCTCCGGGGCAGGAGACACCCTCATGTCCTTAAGCCTGGAATCCCAGTGAGAAGCGGCTTTGGAGGTCATGTTTCTAAACCTTTGGCTTCATTGAGGTGCTGATTTCACTGCTTCATTGGCGACCCACAGTATAAACAGGCTTTTGGATAAAACTACTTTTTGCCACAAATAATTCAACAGAATCCTAACCTCCTTGGTTTCTAAGGAACCTTACAGGTCGCTCCCTTCAGTGAGCCGTCCAACACCAACCCACCAGCAGACGAGCAGGTGCCCAATGTGTTCTGCATGGTCCCCGGGCTGAGAGAGGCAGGAGCTCTCATCTCAGGGAAACCCCAGCAGTTCGCTCAGCCCATGGTGGGAGCTAATGTCTCTCCTCTGCGTCGGCATCTTCCTTGGATGAATTTTACACATGAAAATCAAAACCCACACATGGAAACAGAATGTTCCTGTCACAGAAGCCTCTGCGGTAAGATGCTAACGCAGTATTTTATCCAGACACATGTTTTCCTAACCCCCATGGCCACCCATTTCCAGAACGCACCCATCACAGAAGATGCAGCAGCCTGGATGTCACCACTACCGGTGGCGGCGAGTCCTGCCTGAGTCCTGCTAGGGCAGGTGGACCTCTGGGATGCTAAAGCATCTCTGATACATAACTTCCTTCTGTCTGAGTTTGTAGTCACTACACACCAGGGCCGGACACACGGTGGAGATGTCAAACTGCGGCTAGGGGAGGTGCCCCCGCGGGCTCCTGCAGACTCCCTGGACGGCGGTCTGGGGGTTTCAGGCCATGACCACTGCACGGCAGTATTGTGTTAAGCCAAGCTCCAGTTCCCGTGAAGGTTGTGGGCTCTAACCCAGCAGACCTATAACCGTTGGCCTACGTGTATATGCTGTGTAACCACAGACACTAGTGACATGTAAATTCTTGAGCATCTAAACATTGGTAACATTCAATAAACTCAGAGCAGGCCTGTTAAACAAATGGCCTCAAAGACTTCAGGGGCATAAAGACTATAGGAACATTTGTTAAAACTCATTATTTTGGGCCCTGGCATCAGAAGTTTTACTTCCTTGGGTCTGAGGAAGAGCCTAGAAATGAAAATTTTTAGCAAGCTCATTATTTCAATCTGATACTAGCTGTCTTGCAAACCACCCTTTGGTAAACTGTGTTCTGAGTCAGGTTCATGTTTTTCTTTGCTAAAAATTTTGCACTGGAATCAGCTTTAAAATTTAATAAACTGAGTCAGGGACCCTAAAATTATTGTGTTTCTTCTAAATATTTCTAAATTCCAAAGATCAAAATATACATGAATTCATAATTCCTGAATTAAAAACAAAACAAAACAAAACAAAAAACTAATGAGGAAAATGACATTCTCGTGTCCCTGCCTTGTTGCGTCCTGACAACTGCCTGCTACAGACGGGGACACACCCTGGGTTTTCAAGTGAGCTGCACTCGTGCCCACTAAGGAATGATTACAAACTGTAATCGGCTTGAATTAAAGCTGATTGTAAAAATTAAAGCTTTAAAATTAAAATTTAAAAAATCTAAATTTAAATTTAAAAATTAAGATAAAAATCTAACGCTTTTGTAAAAGTCTTGAATTAGCATGGATTCGCCACAAAGCAGAGAGCCATGCATGTTCAGTGCAATGGGCGTGCAAGATGGGCCCGAGCCGTCCCCATCGCTGCAGAGCTCAGAACCACTTTGAAATAAGACCAGGCCGGGTCCCAGCCAAAGAGGTGTGTGGCCCAGGATCGTTCGCTGTGCTTTTCTCTTTTGACACACAGAGTATTTTCTGGTTGTCTCTAATGCAGTCACTAAAGCAGACTTGAGAAGGACCAGAGACCCAGGCTGGTCCAGAAGGACCACCAGACTCCCCAGCCACGTCCCTCCTATTTACCTGCCCCCACACCCCTGAGCCCATTCAACCCATCACCTTGTCTTCCTGTAGAACTTCATACATTGAGACAGACACGAGTTATAATTCTGGCTTTCCCTTCTCTGGAAAGAAAAATTCTGCCTTGCTCTTCCACTACCAGTGGAGGCCACCAAAGTCATGTTTCCCACAGGAAATATGGCCCCTCCACCTACACAGAGAGGTGGCATCCCTTTGAGACTCCTGGAACGGTCAGGGGCGCACAAGTCTTCTCCCCTTCTAGACTCAGAAATTTTTGAAGTCAAAGAACAGGTATTTTTACCCTTCAAGCCCAACTCTTGGAAAAATATGAAGCTTTTCATAAATATTGCTGGATGAAGTAACCAATAAATGATTCCCTCATTTTCGCTACTTAAGCCTTTAAAATTAAGTGAGATGAGAAGGTGATTATCACAGGTTGCTGTACCCGCTCATTCAGCACTTCCCCCATAACACCAGTGCGGACATCCTCGAGCGTCTGACTCTCCTCTCCCGGATTTTCTCAGGAATTCCCCAAAGGAATCAAGAGCTCCTCAGAGAAATAAACGTTTCTTTTTTTCCCTTTTAGCTAAGCGCTTTTCTCTGCTGTAAGAAACATTGTGTGTTGATCCCGTCTCTAATATGTTAAGAGGTAACGGTGTCTGAGTCCCTCTGGAATGGAACTTCAGTTCCAAAGGTTTTGAAGGGAAATGAGAGGCAACTGATCTTGGGCCAAGTATTCATCCTTTATGAAATGAGGTGAAATGAGGCAAAAAATTATGGAATTAGCTAGGAAGGGAATTTAGTTTTATAATAAAATTACTCAAGTTGCAGATAATATTAATTGTGAATAATTAAGCTCAGGATTTGCCATTTCCTCAGTGTCATGAATGAGCAGAGAGGAAAGCTGCTCTCCAGCTCATGGAAATGATGTCAGCTATTCTGCTCCATTCTCCTCCCCTTCAAGGCTTTACTGTCGGCAGTATGGAAGACATTGCTCTTACGTCAGAAGCCAAAAGATTTAGACTTTCTGCTCAATGAATATTTACTGGATAGATAAATAAAACACTTTAAACCTACATAAATATCACTTTAAAACCTCTTCATTACTTCCTACCAATGACTCAAACTGAAGTATTTGACATTTGTCCAAAGATTTCAAAGTATAGGGTTTTTTTTTTTTAAGAATAAAATATGAAAGCACTTATTTACACTGATTCTGAAGATGAACTAACTCTATTTGTCTGTATTCAAGTAGGGGGAACATTAAATGATCACAATGGGGTGTCTCACAAATTTGGGTACTTAAAATAATTTTCTCTGAGCTTTCACTAAATGTTCAATAAATAAAAGCTCACATTACACATTTTTTTTTAAATTAAAAGTCCCAGGAAGACTTTCTAAACAAGAGTTTGTTGATTGACTCTGATTCCAGCTCGTAACAGCCCCCTCCATCACCCACGTCAGCTCCTCCATCCACCTCCTTCTCTGGGGAGAACCTGGCACAGGCGAGCGGAGAGGTCACCTTTCCTATCGCCGTGCGCACGGTAAGCGAGAGGTCCCATGGCCTATGCCAAGGATAGCTCATATGTCGCGGACTTGATGAAGCTCAGCCCGGACAGGCCTGCGATGCTACCCCAGCACACTAATATGTTTGCTGAACTGATCAATAAGAAGATTGATAAGTCTTCTACTAGGTTAAGTTAATCTTCTTATTGATCAGCCTCGCAAACATATTGCTTTCCTTGGGCAGCCCGCCCTGCGGTTCCTCTCCCCACCTGGAGCCCTGGTTGTCTGGTGCTATCAAGAAGAGAAATAGAACAACATTTTCTACATTAAATGCTGCCACTACATCAGGATCATCTCTGCCAGCAACAAATATTTCCTAGAGAAGAGGATTTATAACTGGTGGGCGCCTGACTAATTTTTCTGTGGGTTAGAATATTGATAATGATCTGGGCTCTTCCTCGCTCACACTTAGCATGTAGATTTTAAAGTAATAGTAGTTATAAATGGAATGTAGTAAGTGCATCTCCCGCAACAGTGCCCGGAGCAGAGATCCTTAAAAATAAGATGACAAACAAAGCAAAAACAAAGTATACACCCAGTCTTCCCATTTCACTCTTTTTCTTATTAAGGGGGGATTAAAAGTAGGGCAAATGGGAGGAGCCTGGCAGGCTAGACGGGAGCGTCAGGGGAGCCCACTGATGGCAGACAAACCCAACAAGAAGACTTAGTGTGGGGGCTCAGTGGGGTCAGGGCATGGCTCCGGCGCAAGCCACTTCACTTCCCATTACCTTGGCAAGTCCCTCTGTGACCTTGGGCAATCAGTGATCTGTGCTCCCAGATATTTTGAGAATGAATGACAGCAAGCTTCCAGAAAGCTCCATGGCAAAGAAAAGTTGAGGCTGAAAACATAAAGCATTGTGGTCGAATGGAAGAAGGGCAGGTTCAATGTCCAGGTGCTGTCAGAGCCCAGATATGGTGGGTCACCTGCCAGCCCCAGGCACGGTGGGACCCACAGGCAGGTGTCCAGAGGGCTCCACAGAATCACAAGGAAGCAATGGTGCTGGGGCCTTTGAGCAGAAGCTTTAAAGGCTCCGGGGAGCTCTGGAAAGTATGGTGTCGGGTAAAGCCAGAGGAATGTGGTATTTCAGGAGTTACAGATCCAGGTGTTATGCCCCATGGCCAGAGAGCAGCACCAATAGCCTTCAAACACAAGAGACCCATCATAGCCTTGGGGCAGACCAGCAGTGAGGGGGCACTCACCAGGTCAATTGAGTCTGATGGCAGTGTGTGCGAGTGGACAGGCCACCTTGATGGAAAAATATGACTTCTGGTAAGTGGGTCGTATATTGGGGGGAAATTATTGCATTTCATGTATAAGCAAGGCTATTGTCTAAATGGGAATTAGGGTCTCCAGGAAAATGCTTAGTCAGCAAATGGGGGGACAGTTTTTGACCTCCCCTCCCCCACCAACCTTCCTTGACTCCTCCACCCTGCACTTCTCCACTGTGATGGAGGAGACCAGGAGGGTTGGGAGTTGGAGGGCAGACCGAACCCCCAGATCTCAGTGACTTATGGCAAGAGGTGGGACAAGAGAGCCCACAGTTCTGAAAAGAATAAGGTGACTCAATGTTTTGTTGGTTTAATCATAAGGCTCATGGTTTTGATTCAGGTCATGGTCTCAATGTCCTGAGACTAAGCTCCTTGTAGAGATGTTTTAGGGGAGAGGGCTTAGGATATTAGGGCATGTAGGATGTAGGATGCACTTGTGTGCATTGGAAACAGAGGGGGATCACATCAAAGTCCTGCATCAGTAAAGGGCTCAATGGCTGTGATAAATGACTAGCCTTCTGGAATGGTGTGCAGTGCAGTGAGGCCCCTGTTCCCAACCCTGGAGGGGCCCCAAAGATGTGTTCCATCAAAACAAAAGGGCAGAGCAAGAGACATAGTACCACAGGCCAAAGATCCCTTTGGATGAAAGTATCCCAACTCACCAGGATCATGTGCAAGACTTGCAGAACTTGGGGAAGGACTATTGGGCCAATGGGGACACCTAGGGGCATGGGTTAGGAAAATGCATAGCACAGTGCAAAAGGATTCTACATGAATGGGATGAGACATGGTTTAAAGTCTCTTTAATGATATTCCTATAAATATGTGGACAATGACTCTGCTTCTGTCCAAGGCATGGGCAGGACCATGAGGGCAAGTTTGGGGAAGAAATGGGATGCAGGTTCATGTGAGTACAGGACTCTAGTAGCCCAGGCTGGCTTCTAGGAAGTGGGGCCTTGTGCTGCATTGGCCCCCTGGGTGTTGGTTCTCCCCAGCACCTGCACTCACCTTGAGCCAGTGCTGGACTCTCTTGGCAGTGTGGGGCACCTTCTTGTCCTTCAAGAAGGTAGAGCAGGGGAGCTCATCATTCAGCTCCTGCCCCATCTCCTTTGTAGAGCTCCACAAAGACAGGCTGCCCGGCAGCCAGGCAGGAGGCCTGAGAGCCCTGTCTGGATGCTTTTGCTGGTCTTCAGACCCATGGCATTCCATTCCAGACACACCACACCCCAGTATGCACACACCTCCACCAAGGAGAGAAACGTGGCACAGCTTCAGGGCCTTGGATGCGCTTTGGCAAAGGTAAGAGGCACCACAGGAATCCTCTTTCCACCCTGCCCACCATGACATTGGTGTGAACAAGAAGGGATCACCAGGGTATCCGCTATGCTCAACCTCTTCCAGCCCATGGGCAGGAACCCCCACATATCTCTCTTTCCCTAAAACTCAAGAGGAAGGGATGGGGCTGCCCTTGGATTGTTCAGAGGGGTGGGCATTGCCTAGTCTGCTCATTATTAAGTACCTTATGGCACCTCTTGCCAAATGTCCTGAGGTGTTGGGGGTGAGGTTTGAGCCAATGTCTGCAGCATGTGAAAAAGCTATTGCCCTGGAGTGTCTGGAAGCCAGAGCCCCGGGAAGTAGGCAGGCAGCAAGAGAACACCTTTCAGTATCAAATGTCTCCAGCCAAGTAACCCTGATACCGGACTACACTAGAATGTGGGTGCCTGGTTGCAGGGGTTCCAAGTTCTGTTGGGGTCTGTGGTCAAGGAAGTGACATCACTGCCTGAGATCCCCTACTGGAGTCCACTCCTGGTTTGACACCTACACAAACAGTGCTCTGGTCTGCCATCTCCTCATCCCCTTTCTGCATGCAAGGCTACATCTGTACACGGTTGGCACCAACACACCCCTCTCCACAGGCCCCCAGGGAAGATCTGGGTGCAGCCAGGGCCCCAGCTTGGAAATACACCTGGTTTCAGACACAATTCTCTATTCTTACCTGTTTTTGACCCTAGATATGCCATTGTGCCTGACAGGGATGTTCTTCTCTGTCAAACACATACGATTCAAGCATGTCCTTCTACCAGATATTCACAGGCATAGGTTGGATATATCTATGTTGTTGGAGGAGTGGTGACACATGTCAGAAATACCTCCAACCAAATTTCCTTCCTTCTTTCAACTTCTTTGAATCTGCTACTAGTCAGATCCCACCCCACAGTCCTTACTGGCTTGTGTGCTTTTCTGTGCACATGCACACTCACTCCTGTGTGCACACATGTGTTCATCAGTTCTCCCTTTCTGGAGTCCCAGAAGATGACAGCCCCATCTGCAGAGGCATGGGTAATAGCTTTCCAGGATCTGAGGATTCTAATTTTCAATGAAAACCCTAAAGAAGGGATTGGAGCCTTGGCCCTTGATGGTCAGAATCCACCCTTACCCCTAGAGACTGCCTGTCCTGGGATGCAAGCCATTACCTCCTTTCCAAAGAGTGTGATGTATATAGGGGTCCAGTCAGTGGGTTGCCATGACCTGGGGTCCTCCTCAGACAAGAACATGGGAAGATGTCTCCTATCTAGGATATCAATGATCACCCTCAATCCGATACCATTTTCATGTCTATAGCCAGTTCCTTCTAGAAAACCTTTTCCAGAGCCCCCAGTGAATGGCTAGGTGCATCCAGGACCCCACCTTTGAGGACACTCAAAGAGCTGGGCTCATGCCTGGTAAGCCTTCCTACCAGTCTGATTCTGGGCAAGGCACGGGCCCTGCAGGTATCATCACCTTCCCCCTCAGGGGCCTCATTGGTTCCCCAACTCCTCTATATACATCCTTGTGTAACCCTCTCCCCTGAGTGTGGTCTGGATTTAGTGATTCACTTCCATTCCACAGAACATGGCAACATGACCCAAAGGCCCTGCTGAGATTTAGTTATAAAATCTCATTGCCCAGCCCCATGTTGACTCTGACTCAGGCTCTCTCTCAGATCCTCACACTGGAGTACAAGCCCCTAGGTTGAACCATGACACAGACATATGCACGTGGCCTAGCACTGTGGGTCAACAACAGACAGAAGAACTCAGGTCTTTGAGATGGACTGAATCTGGCCAATGCCCCTAATTGAGTGCAGGTTCTCAGTGAAGCAGGTCCTCCTGTGATGTTGTCAACAGCCCCAACCTAATGAGAGACTCTGGAAGGAGCCCCCAGCTGAGCACTGCTGGATTCCTGATCCCCTGAGACCGTGAGACAGTGTTTGTGGGTTCAGCCACTGAGTGTGGGGAAATGTGGTCACACGGCACTGGGAGAAGGGCACTGATACTGTCAAACTGCCCCGGGCCCTGGCCCTCCTACCCTCCCTCTCTGCTCTCTTCCTCAGCTTCCTCTGCCTACCCTGGCCTCCTTTCTAACCTCCACTCTGGGAACATCAAATTCTGCCTCCAATCCTCTGCTCCATGGTGCCCTCTGCCAGGCTGAATACACTCAGATTTGGGCAGGGCTGTCTCCTTTTCCTGCCATAGGAGTTCTCAATGTCATTCAGCGTAGACTTGTCATACCCCTCACCTGGTGGAGCTCAGGACTTAGTTGTAGTCCCTTGCTCTTTTCATTCACATTTTTTTTCTTGTTTGTCCATCTTCTCCTCTAGACCCTGAGTTCTTAGAGGGAGAACCTGGTTGGCTGATAAGCACTGGCACCGTGTGAGTGTGCAGTGCCCAGTGGCTGAATGAACGGGAGACAGGATCCATCCCAACACCAACCAGCTCCATTGTTTGAGGTTTGAGCCTCATTGATTTTGGTCATGTGTAAGTCCTTTTGTTTTCTAGTGTGTTGTTTTTTTAAGTTAACTATGCCGGATGTGGGGGTCAAACTCATAACCCTGAGATCAAGTATCCTATTGACTGAGGAAGCCATGTGACTCCTTGGTCATTTTTAAAGGTTTTAGGCTGATAACTATTGAAGTCAACTTGGTAATTTCAACATGTTGTAGATATATTACATTATGCTAAACTACCAAGTAACTCCCCAAATTCTGGTAGCATGTCACCACAGATTTCCCCCCATGACAGTGCTGAGTGGATCTTCAGCATGGAGATGGATCTCCTTTATGTGGTCTTTCAGGAACCCAGAGTCCCTCCACCATGGGACTTCTCACTCCCTGGGTTGTCATGCACCTCTGACGCCATCAGCACTAGGGGAAAGATGACAAATACACACAGGAGGGTGTTTCCATTCAGATGTTGAAGGCCTAAATATACACCTTTATGCTCAATCTTTTATTTAATATTGTTTTGGGATTTTATTTATTTATTAGAGAGAAAAGAACACAAGAAAGAGAGAGTTGCAGAGGGAGGAGAACCAGAGAGATGCTGAGGTGAGGAGGACAAGGGGTGGCTTATATGGACTGGAACAGCTTGGGCCAAACAGAGCAAGTCTCCACCAACTGCGGTAGGCTGGGAGTGGTGAGTAAGCTCAGATCCCTGTGCCCATTACCTGCCACCAGGTGAGACCTCCCAGGGATTGCTTCATGGGCTCAGACAACTCTGAGTGATGGGTAAAGTTTCCTTTATTTAGAAGGACATGAAAAGTCAATCATGGTGTGGATACTTTCTCCTCATGAAGCTACAGCACCAGACCCAGAACAAGATCCTGAACCACTTCAAGAGCTCCCACCAGCTCCCACTGTGATGCCTGTGGCAGCTTCAGAGTTTGAGTGGCGTGGGAGGGAATAAGTTGTGTGGGTGATACGACTGTGGATATAGCACAGAGGAGGAAACTGGGCTAAGGAGGCTACTGCAAAGTTTTATCAGCAAAGAAGTACACAATTGAAACTTTTAAGAGTCTACTACTGTGGGGGATGTCCCTGGATTAAAGGTGTTCATGTGATAAAGTGCTGTGGAATCCCAGGTATGGCAGCATGAGGATCCTGGGGGTCACAAGAAGAAAAGTTGGGGCCTGATTGCTTCAGAGTCTTCAGATATCAGTTGGGGAAAGGTGGCTGAAAATTGTGAGGCTAGGTGCTGGCTTTCTGCTCTACATAGCCCTAAACTTCAAATCACAGCACAGTTGGGCGACAACATTCTTGGGAGGAGTCCACCAAAATAAAAAAAAAAAAAATAGAAGCATGGCAAGACCTCCAACCCCCAGGAGGTACAGCATGACTGTGCCACAGAAATCCATAGAAATTGAAGTTGGAACTCAGTCGTGTGCCTGAGATAAAAATGCTTTGACACTAGCCGGGTGAACACAGAATTCTGACAGAAACCAAGGAGATAAGACTGATGCAATGCTTTTCTGTGAGAGCTCACTGAAGAGTTGGGGTGCAAATTTTCAGCTCCTGGGTAGAGCGCAGAGTGAAGCCATATTCATCCTACCATTGGTGCTATAAGCCTTCCGGGAGTAATACAGGACCATCTACTGGAATCCAGGGTTGATTACATGGAGGTCTGCCTCTGCTGAGGAGAGGTGCATTTGCACCAGCTGAAGTACACCTGAGAATCAGTACAACAGACCCCTACCCCAGAAGACCTTCACAAACAACTCACTCCTGTGAAGTTTACTGATCATAGAGGACTGCAAATCTTCAACTTTTAGAGAAAACACTAAGTAGCATTCTTTGTATTTTTGTTTTGTAGCCTTTTATTTATTTTTTCCGTTTTTTTCTTATTTATCATCTCTTTTTTAATAATTTTTATTCCTTTTTAAATTTATATTATTTAATATGATTAGCTGTTTTGTGTGTGTTGAGTTTGAGGAGTTCTTTATAGATCCTGGATATCAACCATTTGTCTGTACTGTCATTTGCAAATATCTTCTCCCATTCCGTGGGTTGCCTCTTTGTTTTGTTGACTGTTTCTTTTGCTGTGCAGAAGCTATTGATCTTGATGAAGTCCCAAAAGTTCATCTTTGCCTTTGTTTCCTTCGCCTTTGGAGACATATCTTGAAAGAAGTTGCTGTGGCTGATATCAAAGAGGTTACTGCCTATGTTCTCCTCGAGGATTCTGATGGATTCCTGTCTCACGTTGAGGTCTTTTATCCATTTCGAGTTTATCTTTGTGTATGGTGTAAGAGAATGGTCAAGTTTCATTCCAAAACAGATAATCATATTAAAAAATGGGCAGAAGATATGAACAGACACTTCTCCAATGAAGACATACAAATGGCTACCAGACACATGAAAAAATGTTCATCATCACTAGCCATCAGGGAGATTCAAATCAAAACCATATTGAGATACCACCTGACACCAGTTAGAATGGCCAAAATTAGCAAGACAGGAAACAACGTGTGTTGGAGAGGATGTGGAGAAAGGGGAACCCTCTTACACTGTTGGTGGGAATGCAAGTTGGTGCAGCCACTTTGGAGAACAGTGTGGAGATTCCTCAGGAAATTAAAAATAGAGCTTCCCTAGGACCCTGCAATTGCACTACTGGGTATTTACCCCAAAGATACAGATGGAGTGAAAATGTTTATAGCAGCAATGGCCACGGTCGCCAAACTGTGGAAAGAACCAAGATGCCCTTCAACGGATGAATGGATAAGGAAGATGTGGTCCATATATACTATGGAGTATTATGCCTCCATCAGAAAGGACGAATACCCAACTTTTGTAGCAACATGGACGGGACTGGAAGAGATTATGCTGAGTGAAATAAGTCAAACAGAGAGAGTCCAGTATCATATGGTTTCACTTATTGGTGGAGCATAACAAATAATATAGAGGACAAGGGTAGATGGAGAGAAGGGAGTTGAGGGAAATTGGAAGGGGAGGTGAACCATGAGAGACTATGGACTCTGAAAAACAACCTGAGGGTTTTGAAGGGGCGGGGGGTGGGAGGGTGGGGGAACCAGGTGGTGGTTATTGGGGAGGGCACGTATTGCATGGAGCACTGGGTGTGGTGCAAAAACAATGAATACTGTTAATGCTGAAAATAAATAAAAAATTTAATTAAAAAATTATATTATTTAGTTTTATTCTTCTCATTGTATTTTATTTTTTTTCTTTCTTCTTTACTTTTCTGGACACAATGATGAGATGGAGAAATTCACCTGAAAAGAAAGAACTGGAGGTAGTACTCACTACCAGGGATTGAATCACTATGGATATAAGTCAAATATCTGAACTAGAATTTAAAATAATGATTCAAAAGATACTAGACAGACTAATAAAAGCATAGAAGACACTAGAGAATTCCTCACTGTAGAAGTAAAAGAACAAAAATCTAGACAGACCCAAATTAAAAATGCTATTACAGAGAATCAGTCCCAAATGAAGACTATGAGAAGGACAGTGAATGAGGCAGAAGAGGAAGTCAGTGAACTAGAAGATAAAATAATGGAATATAAGGAAGCTGAAATGAGAGAAAGAAAACTATTGGATCACGAAGGGAGATTTTTTTTTTAAATTTCTTTCAGCGTAACAGAATTCATTGTTTTTGCACCACACCCAGTGCTCCATGCAATACGTGCCCTCCTTAATGCCCACCAACTGGCTCCCCCAACCCCCCACCCCTCGCCCCTTCAAAACCCTCAGGTTGTTTTTCAGAGTCCAGAGTCTCTCATGGTTTACCTCCCCTTCCAATTTCCCTCAACTCCCTTCTCCTCTCCATCTCCCCTTGTCCTCCATGTTATTTGTTATGCTCCACAAATAAGTGAGACCATATGATACTTGACTCTCTCTGCTTGACTTATTTCACTCAGCATAATCTCTTCCAGTCCCGTCCACATTGCTACAAAAGTTGGATATTCATCCTTTCTGATGGAGGCATAATACTCCATAGTGTATATGGACCACATCTTCCTTATCCATTCATCTGTTGAAGGGCATCTTGGTTCTTTCCACAGTTTGGCGACCGTGGCCATTGCTGCTATGAACACTGGGGTACAGATGGCCCTTCTTTTCACTCCATCTGTATCTTTGGAGTAAATACCCAATAGTGCAATTTCAGGGTCCTAGGGAAGCTCTATTTAATTTCTTGAGGAATCTCCACACTGTTCTCCAAAGTGGCTGCACCAACTTGCATTCCCACCAACAGTGTAAGAGGGTTCCCCTTTCTCCACATCCTCTCCAACACACGTTGTTTCCTGTCTTGCTAATTTTGGCCATTCTAACTGGTGTCAGGTGGTATCTCAATATGGTTTTGATTTGAATCTCCCTGATGGCTAGTGATGATGAACATTTTTTCATGTGTCTGGTAGCCATTTGTATGTCTTCCTTGGAGAAGTGTCTGTTCATATCTTCTGCCCATTTTTTAATATGATTGTCTGTTTTGTGTGTGTTGACTTTGGGGAGTTCTTTATAGATCCTGGATATCAACCTTTTGTCTGTACTGTCATTTGCAAATATCTTCGCCCATTCCGTGGGTTGCCTCTTTGTTTTGTTGACTGTTTCTTTTGCTGTGCAGAAGCTTTTGATCTTGATGAAGTCCCAAAAGTTCATTTTTGCTTTTGTTTCCTTCACCTTTGGAGACATATCTTGAAAGAAGCTGCTGTGGCTGATATCAAAGAGGTTACTGCCTATGTTCTCCTCGAGGATTCTGATGGATTCCTGTCTCACGTTGAGGTCTTTTATCCATTTCGAGTTTATCTTTGTGTACGGTGTAAGAGAATGGTCAAGTTTCATTCTTCTACATATAGCTGTCCAGTTTCCCCAGCACCATTTATTGAGGAGACTGTCTTTTTTCCACTGGATATTTTTTCCTGTTTTGTCGAAGATTATTTGACCATAGAGTGGAGGGTCCCTATCTGGGCTCTCTACTCTGTTCCACTGGTCCATGTGTCTGTTTTTATGCCAGTACCATGCTGTCTTGGTGATCACAGCTTTATAGTAAAGCTTGAAATCGGGTAACGTGATGCCACCAGTTTTATTTTTGTTTTTCAACATTTCCTTAGCAATTCGGGGTCTCTTCTGATTCCATACAAATTTTAGGATTATTTGCTCCAGCTCTTTGAAAAATACTGGTGGAATTTTGATTGGAATGACATTAAAAGTATGGATTGCTCTGGGCAGTATAGACATTTTAACGATGTTTATTCTTCCGATCCAAGAGCATGGAATGGTCTTCCATCTTTTTGTGTCTTATTCAGTTTCTTTTAGGAGTGTTCTGTAGTTCCTCGAGTACAGATCTTTAACCTCTTTGGTTAGGTTTATTCCGAGGTATCTTATGGTTCTTGGTGCTATAGTAAATGGAATCGATTCTCTAATTTGCCTTTCTGTATTTTCATTATCAGTGTATAAGAAAGCCACTGATTTCTGTACATTGACTTTGTATCCTGCCATATTACTGAATTGCTGTATGAGTTCTAGTAGTTTTTGGGTGGAGTCTTTCGGGTTTTCCATATAAAGAATCATGTCATCTGCAAAGAGAGAGAGTTTGACTTCTTCCTTGCCAATTTGGATACCTTTTATTTCTCTTTGTTGTCTGATTGCTGTTGCTAGGACTTCTAATACCATGTTGAACAAGAGTGGTGAGAGTGGGCATCCTTGTCGTGTTCCTGATCTCAATGGGAAGGCTGCGAGCTTTTTCCCATTGAGGATGATATTTGCTGTGGGTCTTTCCTAGATAGATTTTATGAAGTTGAGGAATGTTCCCTCTATCCCTATACTTTGAAGCATTTTAATCAGGAACAGATGCTGGATTTTGTCAAAAGCTTTTTCTGCATCAATTGAGAGGATCATGTGGTTCTTCTCTCTTCTCTTATTGATTTGTTCTATCACATTGATTGATTTGCGAATGTTGAACCATCCTTGTAACCCAGGGATGAATCCCACCTGGTCATGGTGGATAATCTTTTTAATGTGCTGTTGGATCCTGTTTGCCAGGATCTTGTTGAGAATCTTAACATCCATATTCATCAGTGATATTGGTCTGAAATTCTCCTTTTTGGTAGGGTCTTTGCCTGGTTTGGGGATCAGGGTAATGCTGGCTTCATAAAAAGAGTCTGGAAGTTTTCCTTCTGCTTCAATTTTTTAAAACGGCTTCAGGAGAATAGGTGTTATCCTGCCTATATTTTAATTAAGTGAATCCAAGACCCTTTCCCTTGCAATTTCTTTAAGGAGCAAAAGTGCTCTTAGCCTTTTTGTGTGTTTTATTTCTATTTGGTGGCATACATTTTTGCCACTTCTTTTCCTTGCCTTAATGGGGTGGATATCCCTAAAGATTCCTGCCTCAGAAACTGATTAATCTCTGGTTGTTAAAACTCTTTACTGACATTGCAGAAAAGCGGCTGAGATCTCTTCATTAGCCTTGAAATGGGAAGCTTTAGATAAGCACAACTAAACAACTCTAACACCATCATCAGGGCATATTAACAATACAAGCTTTTACAGCATTTTATTTTTTTAAAGATTTTATTTATTTCTTTGACAGACAGAGATCACAAGTAGGCAGAGAGGCAGGCAGAGAGAGAGGAGGAAGCAGGCTCCTTGCTGAGCAGAGAGTCTGATGCGGGGCTCGATCCCAGGACCCTGGGATCACAACCTGAACCGAAGGTAGAGGCGTTAACCCACTGAGCCACACAGGCGCCCCTTTTACAGCATTTTAAAACTAATATTTTCTTCATTCAGGTATGTTTTCATCACAGAGATTTGCAGGTCTATATACATCCATCTTGATAATACTCAAAACTGCTAACATAAGTCCTGGGAACATTATGCAATTGGAGCTTGTTTTCAGTAACTTCTTCCTATCATTTTCTGGTGATTAAAAGTGATACGGCTTTAAGAGATGTACCAACGTGATTCATTATTTTTTTTTCTGTAAATCACACTCAAATCAGAAGTATACTCTGTGATTTAAGAATTTTCATTTAAATTACTATATTTCAGGGTGCCTGGGTGGCTCAGTTGGTTACCTGTCTGCCTTCAGCTCAGGTCTGAGATCGAGCCCCGCATCTGGCTCCCTGCTCAGCCGAGAGTCTGCTTCTCCTTCTACCCCTCCCACTGCTCATGATCTCTCTCTCATGCACTCTCTTCTCACTCACTCTCTCAAATAAATAAATAAAATATTTTTGATGAATAAATAAATTACTATATTCCAGTCTGGTTTTTTTTTTTTTTAAGTTAACAAACAGACAAACAAACCAAACTTAGGGTTTTTTTTTTCCTGAAACTTGTTAGTTAAACCAACAGTTAACTAACAGTACCAGTCTTCTCATATAACTACAGCTATCCTACCAAGCTAAATTTGAGACTCTGACATATTAGTATAGTGTTCTATAATGACACTGCTTAAAATTTCACTTAAATATAAGCATATAAATATTATATCCTATTAACTTTGTTATTTTCTCCAAATTTATAAAGTTAGATGTCTAAAAAGGGACTGAATAATATTCTACAAAGTTTTCATTGGCTTATGCCTAATGTATTATCACACTATATAACGATATCCACCTTTTCTTTACCTCTTCTTATTCAAATTGGAGAAATGAAAACAGTTTTATGTGCAATTACTATTCTTTTTCCCAAATGTGAAATTCAATCACAACAAGGAAGGAAAAAAAGGTATTGACATAATTCAAGTTCATTTCTACTCACCCTATGTCTTACTAGGTTTATAGTTCTAATATATTTTAAATCAATATAAGATGTCAGAACTTATTTCAGTGTCTCTTTATATTTACCTTATTTTCTTCTATGTCTATTTCTTAATAAAATTATATGATAAAGTGAGTGTTAGGAAAATAAAAACTAAAAATTAGTTAGAAGACATAAGTAGCAAAGCACATGTATCACTTGCTTTTCAGAGCAACTCAACATCTTTATTGAGTACTTCTTAGTTCAAGGCACTAATTATAGTAAAATATATATGTTATTACAAGAGAAACTGTGACTAGCACATGAACACATTTCCATGGAAATGTAGGAAAAGGGGAGAGTAAAATCGTACTAAAATCTGTAAGAATTGTTCTGGAACACATTCCAGAACTCTCTAGTTTTGGAAGTATAAACATGCCATTTAAAAATGTGGAAATTGATTGAAGAAGACCATCTCATACAGCAGGATGTCTCCAGAGAATGCTAAGTGCTAAGCAGAGCTAGACCCAGGTAATGCACTGATGGATAATATAGGGGAGACAGCTGGGACTGAATTACAGCTGCAGTGTTTCTACAATACAATGCCTCGACTTGATTTGAGTGAGTATTCTCTATTTTTTTTTTTTTTTTGAGAAAGGATAGACATTATCAGAGATGTAATGTGTATTTAAAGATGTAAAAAGTCTGGAATTCATCTAATCCAAACTATCACACTTGAGACGATAAGGCAGATTGACATACCCAAGAATTCACGGCCGGTTGGTGACAAATTTCTATTTCACCTAGAGCACCTTACATAGGCCAGATATACCACATATATCTAATCCATATTTTTATTTCAATGGATTTTTTTCCAAGGCATCTGGGTGGCTGAGTCAGTTAAGCATTTACCTTTGGCTCAGGTCATGACCCCACAGTCCTGGGATTGAACCCCACATCACGTCAGGCGCCCGGTTCAGTAGGGAGTCTGCTTCTCCTTCTTCCTTCCTCGTGCTCTCTCTCTCTCACTCTCTTTCTTTCAAATAAATTTTAAAAATCTTTAAAAAATGGACTTTGTCCCAAACTTATTTTCTCAAACGTTCCTTCCTATTTCATTTTTTATTTTGATGATACATTTTTGTTGTAAAACATAAAAGCATATATAACATAAAATTTTCCATTTTGACAAATTTAAAGTATACAGTTTAGTGGTGATTGTTGTGCACCATTACCACCATCCATCTGCATAATTTTTCATCTACTCAAACTAAAAATCCATACCCACAAAATAATAACTCTCCATTTGTTCCTCCTGTCCTCCTACACCCTGGAAACCACCGTTCTATTTTCTGTCTCTATGAATTTGACTAACCTGAGTACTTCACATAAATGGAATTATATCATGCTTGTCCTTTTGTAACTGCCTTGTTTAATTTAGTATAATGTCTTCAAGGTTCATCCAGGTTGTAGGATGTGTCAAAATTCTGTTTCTTTTTAAGGCTGAATAATATCGCATTGTATGAACACATTACGTTTTACTTATCCTTCCATCCATCTATGAATCCTTAGGTTCCTTCCATCTTGGGGTTTTGTGAATAATACAGCTATGAAAATGGGTATACAAATATTGTTCAGTCTCTGATTTTAATTCATCCCAACTTGTTTTGATAATTGTTATCTTTTATGATCTTGGTTCATATTTCTCATTATTCTTCTGCTTGGCAAAGATCTTTGCCATAACCCATCTGCATCATAACCATCAGCTCTATGAAGACTATTTTAACCACAACGGAATCTTACACTGCCACAAAACTCACAAAAGGATTGATACCCATATCGTTAGCCAGCACCCATTACATGAACCTTTGTAAGTAAAGCTCCATAGATAGCAGATGAGTGGATTTTGTCAACATACAGCTCTGCTGTCAATGTAAGTACTCTAAACCCTCCTTGGAAATCACATTCAATAGTTACCCCAGTCATGCATTAATTAACTTGTGACTTTGTAGATTTATGTCTCATGGGTTGAACTTTTACCAGTGGAAATGAGAGACTGGAAGGATCTGTCAGGTAACCTGCTCCCCCTTGATCTTCCTGATCAAATGTTTTCTTCCATAGTGATTCCATATAGTCTCTCTCTGGATGTTTCAAGCATCCAATCAACAGCCAATGATTTCTTGAACAGCTGAAGGCAACTCTAATATATTCTACCTGTATTTGTTTTCCTCCTTCTCAGATCACTTCTCTTTTTCCATCACTCTCACCAGCAAAGGGGCTCTTACTTCCTTCAAGCCAGTGGGCAATAAACTCCAAAATCCTACCCAGAATATCTACTTCAAGTCTACTCCAGGTACCAAATGTCATAGCCCTAAATCCCTGAAAAATGGAGCCATAAGTAAGGTTTTATTTGAGGTGTTTACTATACATTATGTTATTAATAAAATAAGGACTTTGTAAAAATACATGTTTTTCCAGATGTCTCTTGTGGTTTCCACACTTTTGTGATTCAGTTCTGTGTTTTACCCCCACCCCTGTTTAGTTTTTTGTTTGTTTGTCTGTTTGTTTGTTTATTGAGGATTCAAAAACTTAGAATGGCTTACAGTTTTTAAGTCAATATAGGCACTGAATCATTTCCTGGAATCAATCATGTAACCTCTAAGTTTGCAACTCTCAAGGCACCCATCCACATATGTTAATTGCTCTTCCAAAAGGCTCACTTGCAGAATGCATTCGTGTGTGTAGCAGCCCTTGCAGAATCTTTAGGATGATGTAGATTTTATTTTATTTTTTAATTCTTATTATGTTCAGTTAGCCAACATATAGTACGTCATTAGCTTTTTTTTTAAAAAAGATTTTATTTATTTATTTATTTGACAGACAGAGATCACAAGTAGGCAGAGAGGCAGACAGAGAGAGAGAGAGGGAAGCAGGCTCTCCGTGGAGCAGAGAGCCCGATGTGGGACTCAATCCCAGGACCCCGAGATCATGACCCGAGCCGAAGGCAGCAGCTTAACCCACTGAGCTCCCCATACGTCGTTAGCTTTTGATGTAGTGTTCAACAATTCATTAATTGTGTATAACACCCAGTGATCATCACAACACATGCCCTCCTTAATACTCATCACCTGTTTACCCTGTTCCCCCACCCCCTCCCTTCTGTAACCCTCAGTTTGTTTCCTGGAGCCCAGAAACTCTCTCATCAACATGGATGGAAATGGAGGATGATAAAGATTTTTACATTGCTATCCTGCTTGCTGCCATTGCTTCCTCTATATATAATTACTGACTCCTAATTTTTCAAGTCTCTATCTCTCTGGGTTTTGTCAGAAACACAAATTTCTTGATATTGTTTTACAGAAGTTTAGCTCTCCAAAAATCTATCTTCATGAATGGGCCTTCTGGATATGCTCTGCTAACCAACAGGTTGCTAGCCTATGTGAGTACACTGAAGTGGCAGAGATTTTTGTTTTTATTTTTTTTTAATTTTTTTTAGGCAGAGATTTTTAAATTCCTCTATTCCTCCCTCTCAAATTGTTTTCAGTAAGTTTAAATGAGGAGAGTGTTAGTTGATTTCCACACGGATTTTAAATATTTTTATATTTAAAAGTAAATTTATATTTATATTTAAAATTAATATTCAAAATAATTTCTTCTGTTATAAATAAGAATTGAGGGGAAAATAGAGCAGGACTGGGCTTTTGGTTTTGGTTCATAAGATAATCTTTTTCTCCACCCATGTATGTATATATAGTTATAACTGATGTGGTCCTTGTGAAATATCTATTGGCTTGGTTCATTCTGTTAGTTATTTTCCCTCTCTACAAATCTAGTCCCCCATCATGGCTCCAGGGCAGAAATGGGGAGTGACAAGTATGCTATCTCACAAAGGATAAGGATAGGACACAGGGGCTATTCAGACACGAAGAGCAGGGTGAAATCTCAGGCAGGCTTGTAGTCAGGGAATTAAACCTTGATAGGGTTTACCTCACTATGGATTCCTAAGGCAGGAGTACTGCCCCTTTTCCATGGTCCTTTTTATCCTCCAATGCCAAGGGACTATGCAAGACTCTCACCCACAAACCTAGAAGCCATCTTGAGGACTTATTTACAGAAGTTGACAGATAGAAGGAAGGACTAAAATAAGTTTAAAAAATAAAATAATTTTCTGCACATACATCGGGGGTTGTAATGTAAATTACAATGTAACCCAGCTACATGTGTGTTATACTGAAGCCAGTTATATATCCACGCTTAAACTTAGCCAGGTGTGTATTTTGGACCTCTGAGAAATAAGCAGTAAATTCCAGTGTTGATGACACTCAGTATATCCTACAGTTCCAAATTAATACTAATTTTAAAAATTTCTAGACCATAACATTTATAAATAAAACATATCACCCCTGAAACATTTCAAATGCATGCTTACTTATTCAAGTCACTTATGTTTATTTTTTTAAAGATTTTATTTATTTATTTGACAGACAGATATCACAGGTAGGCAGAGGCAGGCAGAGAGATAGGAGGAAGCAGGCTCCCCGCTGAGCAGAGAGCCTGATGCTGGGCTCCGTCCCAGGACCCTGGGATCATGACCTGAGCCGAAGGCAGAGGCTTTAACCCACTGAGCCACCCAGGTGCCCCACTTATGTTTATTTTTAATGCAGTTATATTTTTTCTGTAGCAAATATAAGATATATTCGAAAGTAACAACAACAATACAGTAATGAGTCATATTGAAGAGGCCAGTGCTATTCAGTTATCAGTTCTTTTCCTTTCTTTCTATCTCTGCACAGCTGCAAATATCAATTAAGTAGCCCCTGTAATAGAATAAAACAATCAAAATTGTTTATAATATTTCTCTCAGGAAACTTTCTTTGGAAGCTCCATCATACCAAATTTTTCAAGTTAACCTTAAAAATTTTTTAAATATCAATGGTGAGCCTAATATTTGATGAAAAGAAGTAAATTCTTAGGTTAGCCAAAGAAACCATTCAAAAGGGAGAAAGTACCTGGAGTAAGTAAACAAGAGTTTATTAAGGAACAAAATGAACTTATAACATTAAAAATATAAACAATTTCTTAAATTTCACAATCCAACAACTTTAAGTGAACAAACCACTTAATATTGTTACTAATTTCATTTCCATTGACTCCTCTTTTGACAAAGCACTGCCAAGTCCCAAACATGGGCTATTTTATGATAACAGACTACTAATTTATGTTTTTGTTTGTTTGTTCTGATGCCATAAGTAATATTCTATATGATAAGCCATCCAATCCTGAGGTTTAACATTTCTAAGTTAATCATGTGTTCTAAACAAATTATATATTTTTAGTATCCAATCAAATTAAATTAAGCCTTCATTGAGCCACATAAGTAGAAAATACACAGTAGTTTATGAATTAACCCATTTCTGCCTTGTTAAATTTTTTTTTTAAAGATTTTATTTATTTGACAGAGGGAGAGGCAGAGCAACAGGCAGAGAGAGGAGGGGAAGCAGGATCCCCTCTGAGCAGAGTCCAATGCCGGGCTTGATCCCAGGACCCTGAGATCATGACCTAGGCTGAAGGCAGAGGCTTAACTCACTGAGCCACCCAGGCACCCCAACATTTTCTAATAAGTATTTTTTTCTATAAGTACTTGTAGAAGCTGCTAATATGTACTAGGCACTGTGCTTTAAAAACAACATAATTAATCCTTATAAGGAATACTTAAGGTGAGTACCATAATCACTATTCTATTTTTTAAAAGATTTTATTTATTTATTTATTTATTTATTTATTTATTTGAGAGAGAGAGAGGGAGAGACACACACAGAGAAAGTGAACGCATGATTGGGGGTAGAGGAAGAGGGAGAGGGACAAGCAGACTCTCTGCTGAGCAGTGGGTCCAATGTGGGGCTTGATCCCAGAACACTGAGATTATGATCTGGGCCAAAGCAGATACTTAACTGACTGAGCCACCTGGGTGCCCTACCACAATCGCTATTTTATAGTTGGGAAAGTCGAAGTTGATAGATGTTAAGAATTGGGCCACAGGTGCATGAGGCTGGGTATAGTACAATAAAAAGGAAGGTGGAATTTTCAAAGAGGCAAGACCAAGGATTTTCTGTTTGATTAAAGACAACAACTCTTAGATCAAGGAAACCTAGCAAACCCAAAGTTGGAGAATAAAAATAAATTTAACCTTAGGGGCATAATAGGAAAACTATATGCAAATTAATTCATTAATCAATTAACTAAAGATAAGGTAAGACAGATCTTGAAAGCAACCTGCAAGAAATCTCAGATTATGGGACATGAGAACAACAACAGACTGATACTTAACACTCAATGAAAACAATTAGAATGAGGGGTGCCTGGGTGGCTCAGTGGGTTAAGCCTCTGCTTCAGCTCAGGTCATGGTCCTAGGGTCCTGGGATGGAGCCCCACATCGGGCTCTGCTTGGTGGGGAGCCTGCTTACCCTCCCCCCGCCTGCCTCTCTGCCTACTTGTGATCACTGTCTGTCAAATAAAATCTTAAAAAAAAAAAGAAAGAAAACAGTTAGAATGAGAAAACAATGCAATATTATCTTTACTATGTAGAGAGAAAAGAACAGGCATTTAGGATTCTATACATAAAATTGAATTTATTTTTCAAGTTATAGAATAAAATATATTTTTTAGACAAATCTTGAAAAGTTTTCATCAACAAATCTTACCTGAGGGGAATGATAAAAGATGCTTGATCTAAGAAAACAATGGTCCCTACCAGAGGATATAAAATGAAAGAAATGGTGAGCAACACTATTGGTAAGTATTTCCAGTAAAAGTGCATATATCAACACAATGATTGTATACAACAATAATATAAAAATGTCTGACACATAGAAAGAAACAAGATAGACAACAGTCACTCAAAATAGCATATAATGTAGACAGTAAGTAATATGGTTCAAGAGTACATCAAGTAACTGATTAGAAAACCATAAATTAATCTTTGCTAAAAATTGATAATCAGACAAGGCTACTTATGGAGTATAAAACTTGCAAGAAAATCTATTGGAAAAAAATGGCAAAAAAAATTAAAAAGAAATTTAAACCTTGCAAAAGAAGTTTTAAAAGATGACAGTGGGTAACAGCAACCAAATTTAAACATAAATAAAAAGAAAAAGCAAATACGTGGTAAAAGAATACCAAGGCAGATGTCAGTATTATGAAAAAATATAAGTGGATTAAATTCACAAAACTAGCTTAGAAAACAAAACAGAATTTAAACGTGTTATTTACAAGGACAATTTCTAAAACATTAAATTGCAGGAAGGTGAAAAGTTAAAAAATGGAAAAAAATAAGCTGGTGAAAGATATTAAACAGTCAAAATGCCAAATAACTTAACTTCATAATACATAAAATAGGTAGGACTTTACAAATCCAATTGTAGTAGGAATTGGCTAATCTAAGAACATACTGGAATATTTGAGCACAATTTTTAGAAATTAATGGACCAAATACATAAAAATGACATTAGAAACAAAATTTGAATTGAGCAATTTATATGCTCAATTTATCAGGAAAATTTTGGATACCTTTGGAATATAATATTTAAGAATTGAACAACAGACTTTTCAAGCACAAACAGAACATTTCTTTTAAAAAAGAACATTTCTGAAAACTCTCTTCACACTGCACAATATAATTTAATTTATCTAGTTTATATGCCCTTGGTTTCATATAAACCACATTTCTGATCAAAACGCAATTAAGTTAGAAATCAAGAGGAACACCAACGATGAAAACTAGAAAACTCCATGTGATTGGGAATTAGAAAAAAAATGTCTAAAATCACTGGTCAAAGAACAAATTATCACAAAAAGTATAAAATTTAACTAGACTATTCTAATTAAAATATTACATGAAAAAAATATCTTACCACCAGAATAAAAAGTACATAAACTCAAATTTAGTATTAGGCAAAAAAATGAGGATTATTAAACCACAAGATGATACTTTTTTTGTTTGTTTTGGAGTGTTTGACACACAATGTTATATTAATTTCTAGTATACAACTTGTCCTAATTTCATTCCTCAAAAAAAAAAAAAACAGCTGAGTTTTATCTGCTTTTAAACAATACTAGTTGTTTGTAATAGTTATTTAGATTAAAAGGCTAAAAAAATTAAAAATAAATTAAGGCTATGGGGAAAAAAAGGTTAAATTCATGAATTTACTTTAAGAAAATTAGTTAAGGTTTTTTTTTTAATTGTTTGTTTTGGGTTTTTTTTGCTTTGTTTTGTTTTGTTTTAGATTTTTATTTATTTCTTTAACAGAGAGAGAGAGAAGGCAAGAGAGGGAACACAAGCAGGGGGAGTGGGAGAGGGAGAAGCAGGCTTCTCGCTGAGCAGGGAGCCTGATGCAGGGCTGGATCCCAGGACCCTGGGATCATGACCTGAGCCGAAGGCAGCCACTTAATAACTAAGCCACCCAGGTGCCCCCAAAACTGTTAAGTTTTACTACCAAATCTGTTAGTATTAAAAAAAGAAAGATTTGTCTATCTGTAATTCTATCTACCCTACTTACTAATACAGGTATAAATACTCACTGCTATTCACAAAAAAAGTATATAGCAAATAAAGTTATGAAACAAAATCAGGACATAATGAAAGGCTCATACTTAATAAGAAGCAGGTTTTGTTTGTGAAATGCATGGGGATTTTAATACAATGGGAAAGTAACACAAATAGCTTAAAAATACATGAAAATATATAGAAATTCAGTTGTAAGATGTTCATGTAGGTTGTGAATGAAATGAGTCAAGGAGTTAACTGCAGAGAAGTCAGAGGAATTAGAGAACCAAAAAAAAAAGGAGCAAAATATATACATAAAGTAAACATGAAGAAATGTATATTTATATTCGAACAATAAATTTTATATATTCATAAAGCAATATGTATGTTAAGTTTAAAGAATCTGAATAATTAAATAAAATGCAAATAGTTGCAGGAAATAAAATATGTATGATTTGTAAATATTATTTTATATTAAATTTATGATCAAATGATATTCCAAAGTTCACCCTGTATTTCATCCAGAAATTCCCATGAAGGTTAGTTTCACTCTGATAACTACAGATTATAGTCAAGACAATGCTTTGAAAAATCAAAAGCCATTGTGTATATATATATATATATATATATATACACACACATATATATATGAAAAATGAGGCTTTTAATGTAAATTCTGTTTTATTGAACTCCTATTTGATATCTACAAAGAACAAATAAATATTAAATAAAGTAAAATATTCATAGAAAGTTTACTAAGTTTAAGACAGGAACTACAGAACTAAATCTCTGTTACACAAAATCTTTGTCACATAGAAGGTCTCTTAACCTTTCAGATTCTTCATATATATATATGTATATATATACATATGAATATATATAATTTATATACACACCCTAGCCATGAAGAAGGAATATTTATATCTATATATCTATATATCTATATTGGGAACAAAACAAGACATGTATATGTCTATACCTTTCTGAATTTTATACTAAGTTTTATACAGGTTCATAGAATCTATCATTAATACATGTGGCATCCCATCAATTAAAACAATACTTGATGCAATAAGCAATAAAACAATAGACTTTTATGAAGTAGTAAACCTTGTCCCCAAAGAATCAAAACAAGGGCATAATTTACCTATATATACAAAATTAGGAATGATGTGAAGAACCCAAGATCTTCAGGAAGACGTATTCTCTAAGACTGGCAAATCCACATATTGTAGATGTAAGACCCATATGATTGATATACATGTATACATGTATATCAATACATAATCTGTCTATGTATCGATCTATATAAAATCAGTGTACACTGTCAGTCTATAGGAGGCCACCTGAAAGCACTGTGCTAATAGCAGAGCAGTTTTATGAGACCAGTGGAGTCAAGGAAAAAAGTAAAAGTCAGAAGCAAGTGAGCATTCAATTTATAAACATATTAGAATAAACAATCAATGCTTCTCCTGACCTGTCATACTGAGATGTGTCACTACTCTTTTCCAACCATCGATCATTGCTACTCAATTTAATTATCTCATAATATTCCAGAATACCATTTCATCTGAGTTAACATTCACCAGTAACCTTCTGGATGGTAACATGTTTTTTAAAACTCCACCATCATACATATGTACTTCAGAGCACATTTATCCCCACTTAAAGTTAATTTATTTATAAAACAGAGAAAATAATGCAAGTATCTCCTATGAGCATTAAATGAAATAGTGTTGTAAATGGACCCACTCTACAAATGTTAGTAATATAATAATTCCATATACTTCTAACTTCTAACTTGGCTACACAGATTTTTATTAGCACGGGTCTATAGTTTAAGACAAGTTACGATTGCACATATTACTAAAAGTGGATGAAGTAATGTTTTGGTTAGTAGTAGTCATATTCATTAGTGTTTGACTACAGTAAGGAAAATTATAAATATTATTTGGGGCCTGTCAAGTTGAATAACAATTTTCATATTACAGGTGATCTTTGATTGCAAAGATTCAACAACATCTTGACTTTTAAGCAAGACATCATGCTCAGTTAATTATATTTTTCCCTGGGATGCCTGGGTGGCTCAGTAGGTTAAGTGTCTGCCTTTGGCTCAGGTCATGATCCCAGGTCCTGTAATCAAGCCCTGCATCAGGCTCCCTGCTCAGCAGGAAGCCTGCTTCTCCCTCTCCCACTCTTACTGCTTGTGTTCCCTCTCTTGATGTGTCTCTCTGTGTCAAGTAAATATATAGATCTTTAAAAATATATATATTTTCGGAGACAAGATGGCGGGGAAGTAGGAGGAGGTGCGGTTTCAACCTGTACCCTAAAGTGAGCTGATTACCTACCAAAGAACTCCGACCACCCATGAAATCAGCCTGAGATCAGAATTATACACGTCTGGATCTCTACAGGGACAGAAGACGCCAGTGGGCAAGTAAAGCGGAGTGGGAATGTCAGACTGATATTGGGAGATAAACAAAAGGGGGAGGGAGCCACCAGAGGCGACCGACTGGAAAGTAATACCCCAGTACGAGAGTGCCCTGCGTCTGGGGACCAGCATTAACTTGAAGTCTGGTTGAAAGCACTCAAAAAGAGCAAAGGATCGCGGGGGGAAATTGTGGGAATCGGGGCGGTTAGGGACAGGGGCTTAAGTCCCCAGACCCAGGACAGCCTCCCCGGCGCTGAGCCAGAAAGTGCAGCGGAGATACCAGGTCTTGGTCCCTGAGCTGCCAGTGCACCTGAGAACGCATGGGGTCTGGCTCCTGTGAGGGGCTGGGAACCTCGCCAGCTGGCAGAACGCTGCACCGGGCTATCAGAGCCTGAGATGCGCACGCCCCACACTCTCCCCTGGGAGAGGTGCGCGCAAACCCGGCTCTCTTAGACCTGGAAAGACCAGGCACTCCCAGCCTGGGCCAGTGGGAAAATCTCAGTGTGCAATCACTGATTGGAACCTCTCTGGCAGTCTGCAGCTGCCCAGACAACCGCCGCTGCCATGGTTTTGCATACAAGCAGGAGATCCTGCGTCCCCAGGGACGGCAACTCGGAACTGCGCTGCCAGCGGCTGAAGGACTGCAGCACCCACAGGGGAGCAGATTGAGTTTTCTCTCTGAGAGGGAGGTTGGGGTGCAGTTTGCTTTCCTCTAAACCTCCAAAACCATCCAAAGCTGACAAGGTGAGAGAAAACAAACGAACAAACAAATAAAAAACCTCCAGAGAACAAAAGCCTGAAAAGCCGGTTTCCTCAGAGCCCACCCCCTTGAGGGGGGTGGGAGGACTTAACTCAGGGAACACCATTGACTGAAAACCCACGTGGCAGCCCCCTCCCCGAGAAAACCAACCAGGAAAAAAAAAAAAAAAGACGACAAGAGAACAACGACCACTACTTCAAAGATACAACTTTTATTTTCAACTTGTTCCCACTACTCTGGTTCATTTTTTTAATATAGATAATTTTTTAACCTATGTACCATCACAGTGAGATGTCCAGTACATCAAATTCCATAAAATCTTTTAACCCGAACTTTTTGGTACATATACCTGTGTTTTTCTTTTGCTTTTCTATTTTAAAAATTTTTTTGAAATTTTAGTTTAGTTTAGTCTGGTTTATTTTTTTTATTTTTATTTTCTAATATTCATATAGAGTTAAACTTCAAGGTAATCCCCTTTCCCCAATGAATGCTACCCCTACAGGTAAACCAATTTTTAATCCCCCTTTATCTTAGGAAAGGTGAGTCCTTTAACAAAGATATCAAGATACATCCAGGAAGAATCAAATAACCTTCCTCACACACACTCAGAATTTATAACCACTCTCCCATCTTTTTCTTCCACCAGTGTTTCTGTGTATTTGTGTTTGTCTTGATAGCATACAAATCTTATACTTGGGGTTCTTTTTGACGAGGTTCTTACTTTTTTTGCTTTTATATATATATATATATTTTTTTTTTCTAGGCATATACTTTTATCAGTCTTTTTGTTGTCTGTTTTTGTTTGTATACTTCATAAATCTTACCTTGGGGCCCATTTGGGCGGAGCCTTCTCTTTTATCTTCCCTTTTTTCCTCTCTCTCTCTCTTTCTCTCTCTCTTTTTCTTTTTCTTTTCTTTTTTCTCTCGTTTGGGTGGGGACCCCTGATTGCTCAGAAGCATTTCAGGGTGCCACCTTGCCTGCACCACGGTCGATACATCCAGCTACATCCGTTCAGCCATCTCTCACCAAAATGACTAGGAGGAGGAATGCCCAACAGAAGAAAAATTCAGAGGACGGGCCTTCTGCAATAGAGCTAATGGCTATTGACATAGACAATATGTCAGAAAGAGAATTCAGCCTAACAATTATCCAGGCAATAGCTAGGTTGGAGAAAGCCATGGATAACCAAACAGAATTGATTAGGGCAGTACTGAAAGCCACCAGGGATGAGGTTCACAATGCTCTCAATGAGTTCCAATCTAATCTAAATTCTCTAAAAGCTAGGGTAACTGAGACAGAAGATAGAATTAGTGATCTGGAGGACAAACAAATAGAGAGAAAGGATCAGGAGGAAGCCTGGAACAAACAGCTTAGAAGCCACGAAAACAGAATCAGGGAAATAAATGATGCCATGAAAAGTTCCAATGTCAGAATTATTGGAATCCCTGAAGGGGAGGAGAAAGAAAGAAGCCTAGAAGATATAGTGGAACAAGTTCTCCATGAAAATTTTCCCAATCTCGCGAATGGAACCAGTGTTCATGTACCAGAGGCAGAACGGTTTCCCCCCACGATTATAGATTCTCGAAAGTCCTCCAGACACCTGATAGTAAGAATGAAGAATTATAATTATAGGCAGGCCCTCTTGAAGGCAGCTAGGACCAAGAAGCTCCGTACCTACAGAGAAAAGTCCATCAGAATAACGTCAGACCTGTCCACAGAAACCTGGCAAGCCAGAAAGGGCTGGCAAGATATATTCAGGGCACTAAATGAGAAGAACATGCAGCCAAGAATACTTTATCCAGAAAGACTGACATTCAAAATGGATGGAGAGATAAAACGTTTCCAATACTAGCAAGGCTTAAAAGAGTATGTGGCCACCAAGCCGACACTGCAGGAAATATTAAGGGGGGTTCTATAAAAGAGGAAAAATCCTAAGAAAATCACTGAACAGAAATATAGAGACAATCTACAGAAAGAAAGACTTCAAAGGTAACACGATGTCAATAAAAACGTATCTATCAATAATCACTCTCAATGTGAATGACCTAAATGCACCCATAAAACGACACAGGGTTGCAGATTGGATAAAACGACAGGACCCATCCATATGTTGTCTACAAGAGACCCATTTTGAACCTAAGGGTACACCTAGACTGAAAGTGAAGAGATGGAGAAGCATCTTTCATGCCAGTGGGCCTCAAAAGAAGGCCAGGGTAGCGAGTCTCATATCAGATAAATTAGATTTTAAACTGAAGACTGTAGTCAGAGATACAGAAGGACACTACATAATTCTTAAAGGGACTATCTACCAAAAAGATCTAACAATTGTAAATATTTATTTCCCCAACATGGGAGCAGCCAATTACATAAGAGAACTGTTAATCAAGATAAAGAGTCATATTGAAATGAATACATTAATAGTGGGAGATCTCAACACGCCTCTCTCAGTAATAGATCATCCAAGCAGAAAATCAATAAAGAAACAAGAGCATTTAATGACACATTGGACCAGATGGACCTCATAGATATATACAGAACATTCCACCCTAAAACAACAGAATACTCATTCTTCTCAAGTGCAGATGGAACCTTCTCCAGAATAGACCACATACTGGGTCACAACTCAGGACTCAACTGATACCAAAAGACTGAGATTATTCCCTGCATATTCTCAGATCACAATGCTTTGAAACTGGAGCTCAATCACAAGGAAAAGTTCAGAAAGAGCTCAAACACCGTGAAGCTAAAGACCACGTTGCTTAATTAAGAATACTTGGATCAACCAGGAGATCAAAGAACTTAAACAATTCATGGAAATGAAGAATGAAGACACTTTGGTCCAAAACCTATGGGATACAGCAAAGGCGGTCCTAAAGGGAAAATGCATAGCCATCCAAGCCTCCCTCAAAAAAATTGGAAAATCCAGAATACACCAGCTGTCTCTACACCTTAAAGAACTGGAGAATCAACAACAAATCGAACCAACTGCACACTTAAGAAGGGAAATAATCAAGATTAGAGCAGAGATCAATGAGGTAGAAACCAGAGATACAGTAGAACGTATCAATGAAACTAGAAGGTGGTTTTTTGAAAGAATCAATAAGATCGATAAACCATTGGCCACACTAATCCAAAAGAAAAGAGAGAAAGCTCAAATTAATAAAATTATGAATGAAAAGGGAGAGATCACAACTAACACCAAGGATGTAGAAACAATCATCAGAAGTTATTATCAACAGTTATATGCCAATAAGTTAAGCAACCTGGATGAAAGGGATGCATTCCTGGAAAACTATAAACTCCCAAAATTGAACCAGGAAGAAATTGACAACCTGAATAGACCAATATCTAGTAACGAGATTGAAGCACTGATCAAAAACCTCCCAAAAGGGGCACCTGGGTGGCTCAGTGGGTTAAGCCTCTGCCTTCGGCTCAGGTCATGATCTTAGGGTTCTGGGATCGAGCCCCACATCGGGCTCTCTGCTCTGCAGGGAGCCTGCTTCCTCCCCCCTCTCTCTCTGTGCCCGCGTCTCTGCCTACTTGTGACCTCTGTCTGTCAAATAAACGAATAAAATTAAAAAAAAAAACTCCCAATAAACAAGCCCAGGACCTGCATATTCCCTGGGGAATTCTACCAAACTTTCAAATAAGAAATAACACCTATTCTCCTGAAGCTGTTTCAAAAAATTGAAGCAGAAGGAAAACTTCCAGACTCTTTTTATGAAGCCAGCATTACTCTGATCCCCAACAAGGCAAAGACCACACCAAAAAGGAGAATTTCAGACCAATATCCCTGATGAATATGGATGCTAAGATTCTCAACAAGATCCTAGCAAATAGGATCCAACAGCACATTAAAAAGATTACCCACCATGACCAGGTGGGATTCATCCCTGAGTTACAAGAATGGTTCAACATTCGCAAATCAATCAATGTGATAGAGCAAATCAATAAGAGAAGAGAGAAGAACCACATGGTCCTCTCAATTGATGCAGAAAAAGCATTTGACAAAATACAGCATCCGTTCCTGATTAAAACGCTTCAAAGTATAGGGATAGAGGGAACATTCCTGAACTTCATCAAATCTATCTATGAAAAACCCACAGCAAATATCATCCTCAATGGGAAAAAGCTTTTGTAGCAACAAGGACAGGACTGGAAGAGATTATGCTGAGTGAAATAAGTCAAACAGAGAGAGTCAAGTATCATATGGTTTCACTTATTTCACTCAGCATAATCTCTTCCAGTCCCGTCCTTGTTGCTACAAAAGTTGGGTATTCGTCCTTTCTGATGGAGGCATAATACTCCATAGTGTATATGGACCACATCTTCCTTATCCATTCATCCGTTGAAGGCCATCTTGGTTCTTTCCACAGTTTGGCGACCGTGGCCATTGCTGCTATAAACATTGGGGTACAGATGGCCCTTCTTTTCACTCCATCTGTATCTTTGGAGTAAATACCCAGCAGTGCAATTGCAGGGTCCTAGGGAAGCTCTATTTTTAATTTCCTGAGGAATCTCCACACTGTTCTCCAAAGTGGATGCACCAGTTTGCATTCCCACCAACAGTGTAAGAGGGTTCCCCTTTCTCCACATCCTCTCCAACACACGTTGTTTCCTGTCTTGCCAATTTTGGCCATTCTAACTGGTGTCAGGTGGTATCTCAATGTGGTTTTGATTTGAATCTCCCTGATGGCTAGTGATGATGAACATTTTTTCATGTGTCTGGTAGCCATTTGTATGTCTTCATTGGAGAAGTGTCTGTTCATATCTTCTGCCCATTTTTTAATATGATTGTCTGTTTTGTGTGTGTTGAGTTTGAGGAGTTCTTTATAGATCCTGGATATCAACCTTTTGTCTGTACTGTCATTTGCAAATATCTTCTCCCATTCCGTGGGTTGCCTCTTTGTTTTGTTGACTGTTTCTTTTGCTGTGCAGAAGCTTTTGATCTTTTTTTTTTAATTAAATTTTTTATTTATTTTCAGCGTAAAGAAGCTTTTGATCTTGATGAAGTCCCAAAAGTTCATCTTTGCCTTTGTTTCCTTCGCCTTTGGAGACATATCTTGAAAGAAGTTGCTGTGGCTGATATCAAAGAGGTTATTGCCTATGTGCTCCTCGAGGATTCTGATGGATTCCTGTCTCATGTTGAGGTCTTTTATCCATTTCGAGTTTATCTTTGTGTACGGTGTAAGAGAATGGTCAAGTTTCATTCTTCTACATATAGCTGTCCAGTTTCCCCAGCACCATTTATTGAAGAGACTGTCTTTTTTCCACTGGATATTTTTTCCTGTTTTGTCAAAGATTATTTGACCATAGAGTTGAGGGTCCATATCTGGGCTCTCTACTCTGTTCCACTGGTCCATGTGTCTGTTTTTATGCCAGTACCATGCTGTCTTGGTGATCACAGCTTTATAGTAAAGCTTGAAATCGGGTAACGTGATGCCGCCAGTTTTATTTTTGTTTTTCAACATTTCCTTAGCAATTCGGGGTCTCTTCTGATTCCATACAAATTTTAGGATTATTTGCTCCAGCTCTTTGAAAAATACTGGTGGAATTTTGATCGGAATGGCATTAAAAGTATAGATTGCTCTGGGCAGTATAGACATTTTAATGATGTTTATTCTTCTGATACAAGAGCATGGAATGGTCTTCCATCTTTTTGTGTCTTCTTCAGTTTCTTTTAGGAGTGTTTTGTAGTTCCTCGAGTACAGATCTTTAACCTCTTTGGTTAGGTTTATTCCGAGGTATCTTATGGTTTTTGGTGCTATAGTAAATGGAATCGATTCTCTAATTAGTATCTTTTTTTATTTCAACTTGGTTAGATTTTAGTTCTTTTATTTCTCGAGAAAGGGCTTTTATCTCTCCAGAGAGGGTTTCTCTAATATCTTCCATGCCTTTTTTGAGCCCAGCTAGAATGTTGAGAATCGTCATTCTGAACTCTAGATCCGTCATATTACCAATGTCCGTATTGATTAGGTCCCCAGCCTTCAGTACTGCCTCTTGTTCTTTTTATGTGGTGAGTTTTTCTGCCTTGTCATTTAGTCCAGATAAGATTTGCTTTCTCCTCCTCTAGAATTTCGGTGTTCTTGGTGGGTGAAGTTGGTCTTGGCTGGGTTTCTTGTTGATCTTCTGGGGGAGGGGCCTGTTGTAGTGATTCTCAAGTGTCTTTGCCGCGGGCGGAATTGCACCGCCCTTGCCAGGGGCCGGGCTAAGTAATCCGCTCGCATTTGCTTTCGGGAGCTTTTGTTCCCTGAGCACTTTCCATAGAGTTCTGGAGGACAGGAATGAAGATGGTGGCCTCCCAATCTCTCGGCCCGGAGGAGCGGAGAGCTTGGGGTTCCGCTCCTCGGTGCGCCCTCAGAGAAAAGCGCCCAACTGCCCCGCCTCCCTGGCCTGCGGTCATGCCGGTAGGAAAGCGGTCAGTTGCTGGCATTTGGCGAAATGCGCCCGGTCGCTTCCGTCTCCGTGGCCTCTGGCCGCGCTCCGAGCCCACCCAGCCTTCAACCGACACAAGGTAACCCCGGGCTGAGAGCTCACTCCTCAGCTTTGTCGCTGTAGCCGGCTTCCCCGCTCTAATACCTGCGAGCTCTGCGGCACTCAGACACCCCCGGTCCTTCTGTGACACCGCGTGGGTTTCCCCCCGGTTTAGCTTCTGGAGCAATGTCCCTCTGTGGAGCAGACTTTTAAAAGTCCCGATTTTGTGCTCCGTTGCTCCGCCGCTTGCTGGGACTGGCCCCTTCCCCCACGGTCTGTCTTCCCATCGCTTTGGATTCACTTCTCTGCAGGTCCTAACTTTCAGAAAGTGGTCAATTTTCTGTTTCTAGAGTTGTTGCTCTTCTTCTCTTCGATTTCCTGTTGGATTTGGTGTTCACAATGGTTAGATAAGCTATCTAGCTGATCTCCTGCTACCTGATGTCATCTCAGCCTGCTACTTCTCCGCCATCTTGACTCCCAAGACCTTCTCCTTGGTTATTGATGGGAAAACAGGAAAAGCCCAACAATGAGGAAAAGCTTCAATTATAAGAGATGCCTTGTGTTTTTTAAGATTTTATTTATTTATTTGTCATTGAAAGAGAGAGAGAGAGCGCACAGGCAGACAGAGTGGCAGGCAGAGGCAGAGGGAGAAGCAGGCTCCCTGCCAAGCAAAAGATGCTGGGATCATGACCTGAGCCAAAGGCAGCTGCCCAACCGACCAAGCCACCCAGGCATCCCAAGAGATATCCTATTAAGAATAAAGTCATAAGGGAGCACCTGGGGGGCTCAGGGAGTTAAGCACCTGCTTTATGCTCTGGTCATTTCTCAGGTTCCTGGGATCTAGCCATGCACCAGGCTCCCTAATCAGCACGGAGTCTGCTTCTCCCTCTGCCTACCCCCCTCCATTCAGGCTCCCCCTTCTGTATCTCTCAAATTAATAAATAAGATCTTAAAACCAAAGGATTGGGTCATAAAAAAAAAGATGATACCTTTTTTGATTTTCTTAGCATGGAGAAGAAAAAATGAGATGTTTAGTTTATGAAATTAATATATTGTAGGAAAAGGATACCGTCATAAGATTGCTTATATCCTTACACTGCATGTTAGCTAAGTAGAACTTAAATAAAAAATTGAAAGAAAAAATAATTGCCCATAACCAGACATAAGATAATGGAGCAACTGCAGCATGTTTGGAAAAGAATGAAAGACATTTTTTCTTCCCCCACAATGATTATATCCACTTGCATCTTGCTCAGCAAATAACCTTAAGTTAATAGGGAAATCATCTCCAATTAGGAGTTCCAATATGCAAACCTTCAAACTTTCATACTTAGGATATATGTTTTTTCCAAATTCAATAAACTTGGGGGATAGTCTCATGTTTTAGCCAAAAACAGAAAATCTCAAATAAAGAAGTACACTTTAATTAAATGAAATCATACGGATGCATATAGATTACACTTCTTCTGTAATATGCCAAGGTGGCATGATAGTTTCAAATGGGTGGGAAACGTTAATAGAGATGTAAACAAATCCTGAAGGGACACAAAGCTGCATGCTCACCAGAAGGTCTGTTTCCTTTACAAGTCACAAAGGAACCTTGAAAGTACGTGCGAGGCATGGAAAACTCAGGAAGATCTATGAATAGGATATCTGAATTAGAAATAAGCAAAAAGGAAAAGAAAAAAGTGGGAAGTGCATGCATCAGTGGAGCTAAGCATCTATTTTAATATCTTCAACAAACAGCAGCAGCTTTTTCTTCAAACACTGATTCACAAATTTTGCTTAGTACAATCTTCTGCATATTGAGAAGTGGTCTTGACACTTTGAACAGAAGAAGTCTCAGTGGAATCCTGCGAATGAGCTCTTAGTGAACTGTAACCAATTTAAAACTGCTGAAGATTGTTACCGGCTCAGGAGAAATTTAGAAAACATGGCAAATCTCAGTTGAAAGGAAGGATATAAGCAGGGGCACCTGGGTGGATCAGGTCTTGATCTCAGGATCTTGGGATTGAGTCCCACGTTGGGGTCCACACTCTGTTGAGTCACCTTCTCCCTCTGCCTCCCCCTCCTCACCACTGTACTTGCATAAAATCATTAAAAAAGAAAACAGAGAAAAGGAGATGTGGTAGAAGGCACGTCTTGAAGATATTATTGATGAGTTTCCTTCCAATGAAGACTGGAGAGAATAAATAAAACAATTCCTGTTTTCCTTGTAAATTTAACTCTAAAAGAAGGAAAGGTTTATGGTATCAGGTACCTGTCAAGTTTTCACTTGTTTTCCAACTACTGTAACATTGTTGGAAACAATAAACACTGAAAAGTAATAAAAGCATGGTTCAGTGCAGGACAGTCTGTGCTTTTACTGGGGGCACTGGGTCTAGCAGAACTCAGAGAGGGGAACCCCAGCTCCTCCTTCTAGAATGTCCTTAAGGTCGGCAGTTCCTGCATTCCTGTCCCAACCCAATGTAGCTCCAGTTCCTCTGAAGCTGAGTCATGATTTCTCCCCAGAAGCCAGTCGGCATCAGTAACAAAGCAACCACAGCATTTCTGATGCAGTGTCCCCTGGCCTCTCAATCCAGAGACCCCTGAGTAAAATAGGGCTTATTCAAATGCCCTCGGAGAAAACGAGAACCAAACCCTGGGAAGAGGCCCAATATGTAATCGCCTGTACTTTCTCACCTACCAGCATGTCCTAGGAAAGCTCCCAGAGTGCCCTCCTCAGTACTCAGCCAACAAGGCATCTTCTCCGTCACACCTCAAGAGGCAACAAGTTGCTGCCAAGCCCCCACGGTCTCCCCAGGGCATCGGGGGAACCGGCTGGAAATACCGCTCTGGCTCTCTATCCCGGGGCAGTGAGACTGGAGCTGCATCCCTGGGCGGCTACAGAAGCCCTTCCTGCTGAGGCCCCTTGGGTCAGAAAAGCAAATGGCGCGCCCTCTGCTGGCCATGGCTGCACATGCAGAGAACCCGCCCCCTTTCTGTTGGAGGTGCACAATCTCCCTCTGCTGGCCACCCTGGGAATCCTGGCAATGCTCCAAGTTATGGCATCTCAGCTGGAGGGAGAGCTTGCTGTCTCTCTTCCTGACAGATCCTGAGGCTCCGCCCCACAACCCCATGCAAAAAGAGGTGCGCCCATCTTCCCAAGTGAAACGGCCTCTGCACAGCTCAGCCCCACAGAGGTCTGAGCTGTGGGCTCAGGGAAATCTGATGCCCAGGATTCCCACCTTCTCTGGTCCCAAAACTCAGAGCACCTACCTAGACCTCCTCCACCACGGTCCACGCTCCACCTCCACACACCTAGACCAGCAACCTCTTTTCATCCTTGAACTTCTTCTTTGTCTCTGCTTCTCTCTACCCTGTCTCCCTTACTTCCTCTCCCTTGCTAGCACTTGCCCAATCCCCGCACCACTCACTCAGTGTCTCACCCTGACAGTCTCTTTATCACTCCACAGACCCTCAGGCCTTCCACTCTCTGCAACACCAGGAACACCACAGGGAACCACGTCTCCTGTCTCCCCCTCTCTCCTTCCCTCATTCGGCCCAGGCCCTGCCACAGGGCGTGACAATCCCATTTATAAAGGCTGCTCAGGCTGACCCTGACTGCCGCAGTGCAGTTACCAGTCGCTCCTGGGCAGCATGTGGACAGACTGACCTTGATACTTCGGTGGCCTAGCCATGACCCCAAAGCTGCTGGAGGATGGCTGCGTCCATGACCTGGGAAGAAGGAGGGCTTTGCAGGATCCAGCAGCTCTGCTGCAGAAGGGATTGGAAAAAAGGCCTAAAAGGCGGCAGAAGCATACCCCCAACTCCTCCTGCTGCTGAGGAAGGGATGGGTCTCCTGTCATTGACCTCTGCCCTGTCCATCCCTCCACAGGGAAACTTGGAGGATTGTGGGGAATCATGGGTCTTACCACGAACACTGCCACCATCAGCTCCACTCAAGGCCCCCTGTAGTTGGGGGGGCGGGCTGGTAAGGTGAAACCACTGCACAAAACCTGGATTAATGCAGGGCCTCCAGGTTCTCAGCGCCTCACCAGGTTCTCAGGGCCTCTCCAGACACCTCACTATCTGATGTCACAGCAGACCACTGCCTGGGGACAGCCACCTGTCTTCCTGATCGCTACCCCCCCTAAACTAGAGGGGTCCATGTGCTCAAAAGGCTCTGTCACCAGAGTTAATACAAAACCAGCGGATCTAAATTCAAGCTGGGCCCCCTCCCCACAAGGATTCCTGGGGTCCCTTGCAGTAAAGGTACCACGAAGGGTAATCTTGGTCTATCCTCCATCACCCCACAGCTGCCAGGGTGTTATCTGTGTCTGAAGGCTTCACCCTGTGCACTCGAAGGAGAAGGACTGTAGGTCCCCCTGAAGGAAGACACTGACACAGAGACAGAACCGTGAACAGTTTATTGGGGGGATACCAGGAGAGACAAAACACAGGGGACAGGATGGGCAGGGAAAGCATTCAGACCACCAGGCAGAAAACATTCATATCTTTACTAAATATAAACTCCTTGGAGCCTGGTAGTAGGAGGTCAAGGAAGTCTTCAGATTACAAAATGATTAGCCTGTAAGGCAAAAGGATTTGGGTTAGTACAATGGGACATTATGTTTTCCCAAATGCTCTCTGCCTCCCACAGTGTATCTGAGGCCTTGGATGGACACTTGAGTGTGTGGCCACCTCTGCGAGTCTACATGTAATAGAAACAAATTGTCTTCATACCTCACATAGAAATCTCTGGTTGTACCCGTTCTCTTAACTATCTTTTACTTCATGGTGGCAAGGACCTGAAATTTAATAGAAAAAGGGGGCTCTTTGCTTTATCTTTGAAATGAGAATTGCCACTATCTGGGCTGTGGTGTTACACTCTTAGTGTATCTTGTGGACTTAAATGAACATATTTTGACACTCATCGATCGGCATGGAGCTATTTTCATTTAAACGTGAGAACAGTGAATGGTCAGAGCCCAGATACTTTGTCTCAAAAAGAAAAAAATAATTGGCAGAGACAGAGAAAGGACAAACTTGTGAGTGAAGAGGGAAGGGGGAGAAGGTGAGGGAGAGAAAAAATCCCAGAGAGGCTCCACATTCCGCACCAAGCCCGACTTGAGGCTCAATCTCAGAACCTCAAGATCGTGACCTGAGCAGGAATCAAGATTCTGCTGCTTAACCGACTGAGCCGCCCTGGGGTCCCTGCAGGTTCTTTATGTCCTTCAACTCCCACTGCTCTAGTGACCTCAGAATCCAATATGCTCCCCCTTTCACAGATTAAAAAAAAGCTGAAGCCCTGAGAAGTCCCCACTGAGCTGGTATTTGGGCTGAGAAATCAGGAACACAGGCAAATCCTCAGGACTCTGGGACTGAAGTCCCGGAGAAGTGCACAGCTGCAGGCAGGGTGGTGACGCAGATGCAGAGGCCTGGTGACAGGGCTCCAGCTAGGGCGGCTCCTGGTCAACAATGTCTCCCCCACTAACAGTCTGACTTGGGCTGAGGAGAGGGCAGCCCCCCTTCACTGGTTCTCGGTACTGTATTCACTTTTTCTCACTGGGGGACATAAAGTCAGCCAGAAAAGGATCCCCAAAGACCAAGTTAAATTTCCCAAATCTCCACGACGGTCTTTCACATGGTTCAGAGCCTTCAGAAACTCAGGGAAACAATGCTCTTCACAAACTATGAGTGAATGGCTTCATGGCAAAAAGGACATTCTGAGGCAAATGACGGCGTGACCGACACTGTGTGAGTGAACACATGCAGCAGTCGGTGTGGACCGCGCGGTGTCCTCACACTCACTCGCAAGCTGCTGGCCTGCCCGGAACGGCCTCACCCTCCCTGAGAGAAGCCCAGCCTCTCCCTGAGCAGCACCAGCCTTCTCGGCATCCACAACCTCCTGTTTCTGTGTGACTCAGGGCTCCCTCCCTTCCTTCTGGATACATCTCTGGTTCTTTCCTTATACGGAACACACCGTCTATCCTTTCATCAGTGTGTCCCTCCTTCTCTCAGACGCACACCCTCCATTCCTCACATTAAGAGCAGGCCTCATCCCTCCCAGAGCACAGAGCGTCGTCTCTGTACCATGTGCGCACACACACCTGCTGTGCCCAGCTTTCGGAGAAGGGCAGCTCTCTGTCACCACAAGGGACCTGCCAAACCCCTCAGTATGACTGGAAGACAAAGCCCATCAATTCTATCTACAGAACAACCGGAAGAAAGTTACCATGTCCTTAGCAGCCTTCACTCCTCCATGACATGAGAGGCCTGTGGGCAGCACCACTGGTCCTTGTGGAGGACGCTCCAGCATCTGTATCTGACCCACGCCATGGAAAAGACAGAAGCTTCTCCCCTGGAAGTGATTGAGCAACATTCCAACGAACCCTCCACACCTGCCTCCGGCATCTGCCACTGTTTCTCATTCTCACCTCCCCGACCGGACAAGAGCGTTTCCCACAAGTTTCCAGACTGCAGAGGACAAGGGCAGACCCCTACACTAACGAACAATGAAGGGACCACAGCCCTGTGTCAGGCGTTTATACAACTAAGGAAATGACAGCTCAAACCCTACACGCTGCAGATGAAGTGGGAGCTGTTTCATCCCTCCCAGAACAACATATGCGGATGCTGGACGTGCACGACGGTAAGAGACAGATGTCTGCCACCGTGCAACGGAGACACTGCCTTCCCAACAATGGCACCTGCCCGCTGCTCAGTGTGTGCAAACAGCCAGGCACACGCACGTGTGTCCTGAGGAACGTCAGAATCTTACTGCGTCCCCAGCCCAGTTTCCCCTTGAATGTCAACCCTGAGCACAAACTCTGCCTTTACTCCACCGACAAAACCGCAAGGTGATGATCTGGAAACAGAGATTCCTGTAAGCTCCGCACGAAGACTTGCCACTTGGAACAGGAAACGACACCACACACGGACCCCAGGATATACCCAACAGACACAGGTCAGGACACTGTGCTGCCCAGAGAGGAACAGGACTCCGGAAATGGGTACAACTGAAAACACCCGAGTATTTCCTTGGTTCTTCTCTGGGACCTTCTTGGGCACGACGCTGCTATTGTCCCCTTGAGTGCCACAGGCTTCTGAAAGGGAAGGAAGCCCTAGAAGGGACGGAAGTGGATTCAGACTGGCGATGACCACGCAGGATTCAAGCCAACCCTCTCCCCCTGTCCCAGCCTATTCCACTCTCTCCCTCTGGTGGGTCCTTCGTATTCCTCACAGGACTCCCCTGACCCCTATGGACTAAGGAGAGACCTGTCCCTCACCCTAATGGATACGACTCTGCCAAGGGAACAGATGTTTCCAGAACTAATCTATAACGCTGGACAACTGTGGCCTCCACACGTGAGAGTGATGTGAAGGTTGTGCTTCATCCAGCCCAGAGCCCAAAACGTCGTGTCTGCGTAGTGCACCTGGGCAATGCTTCTATGTCTGTCCTCTGCAAAATGTCACTTTTCTTCTCCACGGCAGACACCTGCTGCCCAGGTCTGTATGGTGAACCAGACAGTCCATGAGATGGACGTCCACCCAAACTGGAGGAATGTTACCATGTCTTCACTCGGGCTTATCATTGCATTGCAAAGCCTTGTGGTACCACCTCTCCATCCTCTCCAATGGAAGTGGTTCAACTATGAATAAGCTTTATGACTCACATCAATTCAGACCATCTCACCATGTGGTGGAGGAACGAGGTGTGGCTAAGGCCCCCATGTCCACCACTGTGGAGGCGGATGAGGAGGAGGGAAGCCTGGTACATTCCGCCCCATGTGGTAGGGCATATGGAGGGGCCCTGGGCAATGAGGAAAGTCCCTCACACCTCTACCGACCTGCAAAACAGACAAGAAAATAGTTTAGTAAAACGGACAAAAGTTGCAACACCAAGAAAAGAAACCAAAACAAAGAGCTCTCAGCACCCGGCTCCTTCTCCAATGCCACCTTCCAGGAGAGCTGCATCGCGCTAGCAAACTCACATGCCCCTCCCAGCTGGGGCCAGTACAATAAGCGGGGAGAGGGCAATGGCTGTCACAGAAGGGCCTGTCACCAAACATCACTGCCCATGTCTGCCCACGTTCCCCAGCAAGAAGTAGTGTCTTAAAGATGAAAAATGACCATTGCAAACTAGTAAAGCAGCACATTCCAGACACGGAGGCATCGACATCCAGGACAACACTTCCTCTATCCTCCTCAGCCACCGGAGAAGATTTTGGTTTGGTCAGAATAGAGAGAATGTGACGAAACTGAATGCCCTTTCTCCACAAAGTTTCAAAGCCACTTGAGGGGAATCGTTTGCTTGTAAGTCCCCGACTCTCCCCACGCTGCCTTGCCTCCTGACAACGGGGTCCTCTCCTCTCGACAGTTTCTGTCCATGGCCACAAAGACCCTTGAGGAATTAGGGGCTTGTGGTCTGACAGGGGCCCTGGAAAACTGTCTTCTCAGGAACATGATACCAAAAACCCTTATTTACACTCAGCAGCTGTGTTTGTCTTTCTTTTTTTTTTTTTAAGATTTTATTTATTTGACAGACAGAGATCACAAGCAGGCAGAGAGTCAGACAGAGACAGGAAGGGAAGCAGGCTCTCCGGTGAGCAGAGAATCTGATGTGGGGCTTGATCCCAGTACCTAGGATCATGACCTGAGCCTAAGGCAGAGGCTTTAACCCACTGAGCCACACAGGCGCCCCCTGTGTTTGTCTTCAAACACAGTCATTTGGAAATTTCAACCTACTTAATTCCAGAGTAATTTTGTCCAATGAGAAATGAAGACAGGAAGGCCATATAAGAGAATTCACAAAAGGGTATATGCTTCCCGATGGAAAACTCCACACGTGTGATGGGAAAAGAAATCAGCTCACATGGTAACTTAGGACCAAATGTCCTGCTCCTGGAAGCCCAGCTGAAGGGCTGGGAGGTACTGGTCACACAGGTAATCCCTGAGTCCCCCTTCAGAACGTGTGCGCCTGTGTGCGATTATGACAGTGCACCTGAGAGCTCTGAAACTTCAAAATATTTGGAGAAAGGGTGTTAAGTGGGCTGGTTCTGCACAGCACTTTTTCCAGCAGAAATAAAATGGGGATAACTCATGAAACATGTCCCGAGAACATTCCAGACTGCAAAGGAGACAGTATAAAATGCAGAGGGAGTTTTCCCCAGTTTCCATTTGTGAGGATTACCAGACCCATCTATCCCCAGCATGAGCACAACACCAGTGCACCTGAACTTAACCTAAAGGGAGTTAGGCCGGCCAGAGGACTTCACTGTGGAGGGAGGGGTCCTCCTCCCCCAGTTAGTTCCCCTGGTGTGCACTGTGGGCAGGTAGGGGTGCACACACACGCACACGCATCTCCCCCATCACTACGTTCCAAGACAGTAGCATCCGTGCCAGAACAGCGACCCGTCCCCTGCGTCTCACCTAGAACCTGGGGTGAACAGAGGCCGTGGGGGAAAACTACTGTCACCACATGTTATTATAGGTCTGCACCTCGACAGAGACAAGAGTATGCCACCAAGGATGACTAACTCAGGAAAAAACTCCATTCAGAACAGACCAGTATCTACGGCTGGGACCACACTTCCCCCACCACGGCAAGCACAGCATCTCCTTCTGTACATTGAGAACAAACACAATGAGAGGCCATGGGAAGCCCGGTGTCCACGCGTGGAAGTGCAGCCGCTCATGGGTCAACCGGCAGCCCACCAGCAGCACCCCCCGACCAGCTCTGCTTCCCTCCCTGACAATGGGGTCTGCTACACTCCACAAGGGCTGTCCATGGCCACAGACACCGCCAGGAGATAGGAGTGTCCGGATCCTGCAGATGACCTGGAAGACTGCTTTCGGAGAGAAGCACGATCCCTACGAGTGAGCGAGACCAGCTCTGTGGATCCGCGTACCCGACATTCGGACACTCCTTAGCTCAGGCACAGAGCAAATGCATAGTCCTTGGTGCTGAGAACCACCAACGGGCCGATTCGACATCCCCAAATGCAAACCCGTGTGTCTGGAGAGCACATGCAATGCTCCCGGGATGGGTCAGGAAAGACACTATGAGCTGGCACAGCCACCAGACCCCATCAGAACCCGCTCACGGGAGCACAACTGAAACACGTGTGAGGGGTGGGCCCTGCGGGGAGTCACCGGGATTCCCTCTTCAGGGCTGCTGCTCCAGGGGGCGTTTTCTATAACATACCCGGCACCTGCCAGAGTTCACCATCATCTCACCCAGGGGCCAACTGGAGGGATTCCAGCTCACTTCTTCACCCACACAGACGGGAGGTCACAGCTCACCTTCTCCACCAACACTCAAGCTGCCCAAAGCACGTGGCACAAGTGTAAGGCAGTCCTGGCTTTTCCTATTTAACCTGCGAGACATCCTCCCAGGTTAGTCTCCTGACCCGAAAACCAAAAATGCTCCTGCTCCCGCAGGAAAGCAAACCGCAAGGAGCCAGCCAGACTAGCCAACTTCACTGTGGAGTGAGATGTCATCCTCCTCGAGTTATTTACACACACGCACACACGCACACGCGCACAATCTCACACACACACACACACGCGCGCGCACGAGGTGAGCATCCTACCATCACGTGCCTCTAAGCATCTACAGCTTTGGGAGGAAGCACGAAATTGAGGATCTCTAATGGAGCAGCCCGGAGGCTCCTGGGTGAACAGCGTGCACTCTGAAAAGGATGATCGCAGGACACACGCAACAGCCACAAGGCGAGGACAGGGTGCTGTCCACACTGCAACACATTTCAGAAACAGACACTACTAAAAACGCCCACAGCACTTACCGTAGCCATCTCTGGGTCCGTTTGAGGGCTGGTGCTGCCGTTCATCCTGGGAACCGGTCTAGGTGCTGGATCAGACAAAGGTCAGAGGTTTATTGTGTTCTGCATGCCCTCCATGCCTTCCTCCTCCACCTTGCACTCTTTCCCACACTTGGGTCCCTTATCAGAGGGTTTCACCCGTGACTCAAGTGACTCCTTTGCGGAGAGACACCGGTCACCTGACTCTTACGGAAGACACTCCACGGCCTTGGTTCTAGGGTTTCCATAAGTAATCCATCACATGTGGATAGGTCGGGGTACAACTGGCTGGAAATCAACCCTAAGATTGGGGCGCTCAACACACATCAGACAAAATCACTTTTTCTTCATAGATTAACCATCTAAGTGAGACTAGCCATGGGTGGGTGACATCCACAAACCCCCAACATGAACGGCCCACGTTCTCTTCTCAGGCCACAGGTGGATGGTTCATTTGTCCAGCCTGCAGATGAGACCTAGCATGCATGACCGGCCAACAAACAAACAGTTCAGGGAAGAAACAGACTTTGACAGTTGTATAGTCACGAACAAAGAAAACAGGCAGATTGAGCAATAAAGCTATAGCATTGCACCAATAACATGAGAGGAGTAAAATATATTTCATTGCTGAATATGGTCCTATAGATTACAAATAAAACAAAAATATAGGAGCCTCCATAACAAATAAATAAATGCCCTTTTTCACAAATAGTCTTTTTTTTTTTTTTTTTTTTTGCCAAGGCTTGACCACTGAGTCAAGGTGGGAAGGGCGCTCGGCTCCCACCTTCTCAGGCTCAGCTCTTCCGAAGGGGGTAGCAGGGGGGAAGGTGTGGAGCGGCATGAGCTCCACCTGTCACAGGGCAAGTGTCCTGCTGCCTGGGGGTATATGAGGAAAGCACCCTCCTGTCACCCCTTCAGACAACCTGCAGTCTTGTGATTCTCTCCAGGACACACAGCGATCACCCACAGGAATGGGAAGGACACCATGTGGTTTCACAGTAGAAATCAGGCTGCTGCATTTCACATCGTGCTCCCTACCTTGCCACAGAGGCCTCTGCAACTCAGGCCTTCCCGGCATGGGTTCACGCCTCATGGATCCCACAGGCAGCATCTCCCCTTTCATCATGCGCAGTCTTGAACACAGAAAAAGAATGGACATCTCTAAGAATTACAACACCACGTCCTCTCCCAGGCACTAAACAGCATAGCTGTCACCTCTCCAAACACCCGTAAGAATGCACGTCAAACTCTCAAACCTGTATTTCAGGTAGGCGTTCTCCCTGCTCTGCTGCATCATCCTTGTTTCCCAATCCCGAGCCTTCCTCTGCGGGAGAATAACACACCCACCTTCAGTTGTGCCCGACTGTGCCCCAAACAAAGACAAGGAAAAAGAAAACACTTACCCAGTTAGCCAGAGCATTCCTCTCCTGAACTGCGATCTGAGAAAAGCCAACACACCAAAAGCCCATGTTCAGGGCTCTAAGGGCCACTTCCATCACCTGCAGGGGGCGCCAAGGGGTCAGTGTGTTGGGCACAACTCAGGTTACCTGGCCTTTGAAGGTGAGCTCAGCCTCCTGCAGCTGATCTTGCATTTCTTCCACTTGTTTTCTGTGAGGGACAATTGTTTTCATCAGACAAAACCGAACACTGGGTGTGATTTTCAATCATCTGCTCATGTGGCCATCCTCCTCTTATCTGTCCCCTCATACAATGGATCCTGACACAGGAAACACTTTGGCCGGACTATAATTGGACAGTAGGATCAAAGCTATTGTTATAGCCTTTCCTTAATCGTTTTTCTTTGCCTGCAGGAACTGACAAAATTTCCTTACCCATTTTCAATCTTTCCCTCAGTTATCACATGACAAGTGTCTTTTGTCATGAAGCTCTATTCTCCTTTAACTTCTATCCTCGCCAAGGTTCCCAGGGTTGCAAAGACCAGCACCATCAGATGACACTATCGTGTTTATGGGTAGGACTCATCCTAGGACAAACTGCTTTCCTCAAGACACCACCCCAAGGACACTGGTGTGGAGCCAGTTTCCACAGTCAGGCCAACACAGGGGATCTGGACATGTTTAGTAACATAATTGTTTTGTGCCTTATCTTTCCGTGATTGTTAATTCTTTCTGGATACATCCTCTGAATTTTGGTGTATATTACTTCATTGAGTCCTCAAAATGTACAAAGTTTAAAAATCCAAAGGGAGGGAGGAGTCAAGATGGCAGAGAAGTAGCAGGCTGAGATGACATCAGGTAGCAAGAGATGAGCTAGATAGCTTATCAAACCATTCCGAACACCTACAAATCCAACAGGAAATCGAAGAGAAGAAGAGCAACAATTCTAGAAACAGACAATCGACCACTTTCTGAAAGGTAGGACCCACGGAGAAGTGAATCCAAGGCGACGGGAAGATAGACCCCGGGGGGAGGGTCCGGCTCCTGGCAAGCAACAGAGCACAAAATCAGGACTTTTAAAAGTCTGCTCCACTGAGGGACATCGCTCCAGAGGCTAAACCGGGGTGAAGCCCACGCGGGGACAGCGTGGCCCCAGGTCCTGCAGGGTCACAGAAGGATCAGGGGTGTCTGAGTGTCGCAGAATGTGCAGCTATTAGAGCGGGGAAGCCAGCTACAGAGACAGAGCCGAGGAGTGAGCTCTCAGCTCGGGGTTACCTTGAACCGTAATCCGTGGCACAGGCCACTGCTCTGTGAGTGGGGTCCCCACAAGATCTGGGGAGACCCCCCCGGAAGAGCTCAGGGATCTAAGGGGTTCGGAGACTCCAGGTGGAGCTGTGTGCCAGAGACAGATGCTTAGTCACAGGCTGGGTGAGCTCGGAGCGTGGCCGGAGGCCAGGGAGACAGGAGTGGTTGAGCGCTTTTCTCTGAGGGCACACTGAGGAGCGGGTGCCTGAGCTCTCGGCTCCTCCAGGCCGGAGATTGGGAGGACGCTATTTTCATTACCGTCCTCTGGAACTCTACGGAAAGCGTTCAGGAAACAAAAGCACTCGAGAGCGAACCCGAGAGGATTACTTAGCCCGGCCCCTGGCAAGGGCGGTGCAATTCCGCCTGGGACAAAGACACCTGAGAATCACTACAACAGGCCCCTCCCCCAGAAGATCAACAAGAAATCCAGCCAAGACCAAGTTCACTTACCAAGGAGTACAGCGGAATTCCAGAGGAGGAGAAAGCAAACCATGGAATTCATAGCTTTCTCCCCATGATACTTTAGTCTTGCAAAGTTAATTAATTTTTTTAATTTTTTTTCTTCTGCTAAAATTTTTTTAACTTTTACCCTTTCTTCTTTTAACGTTTTTTAACCAGTTTATCTTAACAATACTTTTAATTAAAAAAAATCTTTTTTGAACCTTCATTATTATTGTCATGTTTTATCCTTCATTGTATCTAACTTCAGTTTTTGTATACACATAGGGTTTTTTCTTGTAAAAAATTTGGGGTACAGCTTCTTCTAATAGATCAAAATACACCCTAAATCTACCACCGGGCTTGTTCTAGTCTCCAGCCTGAGCAAATTCTCTCCACATTCTTTTTCTTTATTCTCCCAACTAACCTGCCAATCAACTCCTTTTTTAGAAATTAAAAAAAAAATTTTCGGGGCACCTGGGTGGCTCAGTGGGTTAAAGCCTCTGCCTTCAGCTCCGGTCATGATCCCAGGGTCCTGGGATCGAGCCCCACATCGGGCTCTCTGCTCAGCAGGGAGCCTGCTTCCTCCTCTCTCTCTGCCTGCCTCTCTGCCTACTTGTGATCTCTATCTGTCAAATAAATAAATAAAATCTTTAAAAAAAAAAATTTTCATCCTTAATAGTCATATTCCATCCCTTCATTGTGTTTACCCTTATATATATTTTTCATTCTTTAAAATTTTGGGAGGTAATTTCTTCTAAGAGACCAAAATACACCCAAAATAAAGTGAGTGACCCTGTTCTAGTCACCAGTCTAATATGTATATATATTTTTTCTTTTTTATATTTTTCCCTTATTTCTTTTCTTTAAAATTTTTTTTTCTGAACTTCTTTTTACCCCCTTTCTCCCCCCCATGATTTGAGGACTCTTCTGATTTGGTTAAAGCACATTTTCCTGGGGTCTTTGCCACCCTTTTAGTATTTTATTTGCTCCTTCATATACTCTTATCTGGACAAAATGACAAGGCAGAAAAACTCACCACAAAAAAAAAAGAACAAGAGGCAGTACCGAAGGCTAGGGACCTAATCAGTACGGACATTGGTAATATGTCAGATCTAGAGTTCAGAATGACAATTCTCAACGTTCTAGCCAGGCTCGAAAAAGGCATGGAAGATATTAAAGAAACCCTGTCTGGAGAAATAAAAGCCCTTTCTGGAGAGATAAGAGAACTACAATTTAACCAAGTTGAAATCAAAAAAGCTATTAAAGAGGTACAATCAAAAATGGAGGCTCTTACTGCTAGGATAAATGAGGCAGAAGAAAGAATTAGTGATATAGAAGACCAAATGACAGAGAATAAAGAAGCTGAGCAAAAGAGAGACAAACAACTACGGGACCACGAGGGGAGAATTCGAGAGATCAGTGATACCATAAGATGAAACAACATTAGAATAATTGGGATTCCAGAAGAAGAAGAAAGAGTGGAGCAGAAGGTATATTGGAGAGAATTATTGTAGAGAATTTCCTTAATATGGCAAAGGGAGCAAGCATCAAAATCCAGGAGGTGTAGAGAACCCCCTCAAAATCAATAAGAATAGGTCCACACCCCGTCATCTAATAGTAAAATTTACAAGTCTTAGCGACAAAGAGAAAATCCTGACAGCACCCCGGGACAAGAAAGCTGTAACATACAATGGTAAAAATATTAGATTGGCAGCGGACTTACCCACAGAGACCTGGCAGGCCAGAAAGAACTGGCATGATATATTCAGAGCACTTAACGAGAAAAACATGCAGCCAAGAATACTATATCCAGCTAGGCTATCTTTGAAAATATAAGGAGAGATAAAAAGGTTCCAGGACTAATAAAAACTGAAAGAATTTGCAAACACCAAACCAGCTCTACAGGAAATATTGAAAGGGGTCCTCTAAGCAAAGAGAGAGCCTAAAAGTTGTAGGTCAGAAAGAAACAGAGACAATATACAGTAACAGTAATCTTACAGGCAATACAATGGCACTAAATTCATATCTCTCAATAGTTACCCTGAATGTAAATGGGTTAAATGCCCCAATCAAAAGACACAGGGTATCAGAATGGATTAAAAAAAAAAAAAAACCTTCGATATGCTGCCTACAAGAAACTTATTTTAGACCCAAAGACACCTCCAGATTTAAAGTGAGGGCATGGAAAACAATGTACCATGCTAATGGACAGCAGAAGAAAGCTGGGGTGGCAATCCTTATATCAGATCAATTAGATTTTAAACCAAAGACTATAATAAGACATGAGGAAGGACACTATATCATACTCAAAGTGTCTTTCCAACAAGAAGATCTAACAATTTTAAATATCTATGCCCCTAACGTGGGAGCAGCTATCTGTAAAAACCAACTAATAACAAAATCAAAGAAACACATCGACAATAATACAATAATAGTAGGGGACTTTAACACTCCCCTCACTGAAATGGACAGATCATTCAAACAAAAGATCAACAAGGAAATAAAGGCCTTAAATGACACATTGGACCAGATGGACATCACAGATCTATTCAGAACATTCCATCCCAAAGCAACAATACATATTCTTCTCCAGAAGAATTCAGAGCATTCTCCAGAATAGACCACATCCTGGGTCATAATTCAGGTCTCAACCGGTATCAAAAGATTGGGATCATTCCCTGCATATTTTCAGACCACAATGCTCTGAAGCTAGAAATCAATCACAAGAGGAAAGTTGGAAGGAACTCAAATACATGGAGGATAAAGAGCATCCTATTAAAGAATGAATGGGTCAAACAGGAAATTAAAGAAGAATTGAAAAAATTCATGGAAACAAATGATAATGAAAACACAACGGTTCAAAATCTGTGGGACCGCAAAGGCAGTCCTGAGAGGAAAATATATAGCGATACAAGACTTTCTCAGGAAACACTAATGGTCTCAAAGACACAACCTAACCCTACACCTAAAGGAGCTGGAGAAAGAACAAAGAAAGCCTAAACCCAGCAGGAGAAGAGAAATCATAAAGATCAGAGCAGAAATCAATGAAATAGAAACCAAAAAAACAATAGAACAAATCAATGAAACTAGGAGCTGATTCTCTGAAAGAACTAATAAGATTGATAAACCCCTGGCCAGACCTATCAAAAGGAAAAGAGAAAGGACCCAAATTAATAAAATCATGAATGAAAGAGGAGAGATCCAACCAACACCAAAGAAATACAAACAATTATAAGAACATACTATGAGAAACTCTGCGGAAAAAAATTTGACAATCTGGAAGAAATGGGTGCACTATTAGAGACAATATAAACTACTGCAACTGAGCCAGGAAGAAATAGAAAACCTGAACAGACCCATAACCAGTACAGAGACTGAAACAGTCATCAAAAATCTCCAAACAATCAAAAGCCCAGGGCCAGATGACTTCCCAGGGGAATTCTACCAAACATATAAAGAAGAATTAATTCCTATTCTCCAGTTTCAGGAGAATAGTTTCAGTTCCAAAAAACTGAAATGGAAGGAAAACTTCCAAACTCGTTTTATGAGGACAGTATCACCTTGATCCGAAAACCAGACAAGGATCCCATCAAAAAAGAGAATTACAGACCAATATCCTTGATGAACACAGATGCGAAAATTCTCACCAAAATACTAGCCAATAGGATCCAACAGTACATTAAAAGGATTATTCACCACAACCAAGTGGGATTTATTCCAGGGCTGCAAGGTTGGTTCAACATCCGCAAATCAATTTATGTGATACAATACATTAAGGAAAGAAAGAACAAGAACCATATGATACTCTCAATAGATGCTGAAAAAGCATTTGACAAAGTACAACATCCCTTCCTGATCAAAACTCTTCAAAATGTAGGGATAGAGGGCACATACCTCAATATTATCAAAGCCATCTATGAAAAACCCACCGCAAATATCATTCTCAATGGAGAAAAACTGAGAGCTTTTCCGCTAAGGTCAGGAACACGGCAGGGATGTCCATTATCACCACCGCTATTCAACATAGTACTAGAAGTCCTAGCCTCAGCATTCAGACAACAATTATAAGAATTACAAAAAGAAATCAAAAGCATCCAAATCAGCAAAAAAGAAGTCAAACTCTCACTCTTTACAGATGATATGATACTATATGTGGAAAACCGAAAAGACTCCACTCCAAATCTGCTAGAACTTGTACAGGAATTCAGTAAAGTGCCAGGATATAAAATCAATGCACAGAAATCATTTGCATTGCTTTACACAACAATTAAGACAGAAAGACGAGAAATTAAGGAGTCAATCCCATTTACAATTGCACCGAAAACCATAAGATACCTAGGAATACACAAAGAGGCAAAGAGGCAAAGAAACTATACTCAGAAAAACTATAAAGTACTCATGAAAGAAATTGAGGAAGACACAAAGAAATGGAAAAATGTTCCATGCTCCTGGATTGGAAGAACAAATATTGTGAAATATTGCTTTGCTACCTAAAGCTATCTACACATTTAATGCAATCCCTATCAAAGTCCCATCCATTTTTTTACAAAGAAATGGAACAAATACTCCTAAAATTTATATGGAACCAGAAAAGACCTCGAATAGCCAAAGGAATATTGAAAAAGAAAGTCAAAGTTGGTCGCATCACAATTCTGGAATTCAAGCTCTACTACAAAGCTGTCATCATCAAGACAGAATGGTACTGGCACAAAAACAGACATATAGATCAATGGAACAGAAGAGAGAGCCCAGAAATAGACCCTCAACTCTATGGTCAACTAATCTTCGACAAAGCAGGAAAGAATGTCCAATGGAAAAATGACAGCCTCTTCAACAAATGGTGTTGGGAAAATTGGACAGCCACATGCAGAAAAATGAAACTGGACCATTTCCTTATACCACACACGAAAATAGACTCAAAATGGATGAAGGACGACAATGTGAGAAAGGAATTCTTCAAAATCCTTGAGGAGAACACAGGCAGCAACGTCTTCGACCTCAACCACAGCAACTTCTTCCTAGAAACATCGCCAAAGGCAAGGGAAGCAAGGGCAAAAATGAACTATTGGAACTTCATCAAGATCAAAAGCTTTTGCACAGCAATGAAAACAGTTAACAAAACGAAAAGGCAACTGACAGAATGGGTGAAGATACTTGCAAACGACATATCAGATAAAGGGCTAGTATCCAAAATCTATAAAGAGCTTAGCAAACTCAACACCCAAAGAACAAATAATCCAATCAAGAAATGGGCAGAGGACATGAACAGACATTTCTGCAAAGAAGACATCCAGATGGCTAACAGACACATGAAAAAGTGCTCCACATCACTCAGCTTCAGGAAATACGAATCAAAACCACAATGAGATACCACCTCACACCAGTCAGAATGGCTAAAATTAACAAGTCAGGAAATGACAGATGCTGGCGAGGATGTGGAGAAAGGGGAACACTCCTACGCTTTCGGTGGGAATGCAAGCTGGTGCAACCACTCTGGAAAACAGCATGGAGGTTCCTCAAAAAACTGAAAATAGGGCTACCCTATGACCCAGCAATTGCAGTACTGGGTATTTACCCTAATGATACAAACGTAGTGATCTGAAGGGGCACAGGCACCCCAATGTTTATAGCAGCAATGTCCACAATAGCCAAACTATGCAAAGAACCTAGATGTCCATCAGCAAATGAATGGATAAAGAAGATGTGGTATATATATATAATGGAATACTATGAAGCCATCAAAAGAAATAAATCTTGCCATTTGAGATGACATGGATTGAACTAGAGGGTATTATCCTTAGCAAAATAAGTCGATCAGAGAAAGACAACTATCATATGCTCTCTTCATGCAACGTGAGGGGTTTGGGGGGTAGGAAAAGAATAAATGAAACAAGATGTCACAAAACAAACTGAGGGGTGCTGGGGGGAGGGGAGGAGGGAAAGGGTGGTGGGGTTATGGACACTGGGGAGGCTATGTGCTATGGTGAGTGCTGTGAAGTGTGTAAGCCTTGCGATTTCAGACCTGTACCCCTGGGGCTAATAATACATTATATGTTTATGAGAAAACTAAAAAAACTTTTTAAAAATACAAAGGGAACAGGTGTTTCAGGAGCCAATAGTATGTAGTATCTGAACTTACCTACATTTCTCCATTTCTTCTTCGGTTACTTTCAGATTTTCATCGGCAGCTGACAGCTCATTCTTGGTTGCATTCAGTTCAGAAAGTGTCTCTTCTAGCTTCCTAAGATGGGAAAGGTATATACATTGTCCCGTAGCCAAGGTCCTGAATTTCTGCCATTTATCCTCCCAGCACACTTGATGGCCTATGTTGGAATGTCCCCGCTAAAAGCACAGACGGACAACACAACAGGGAAATGAATGAAGGCCCCATTTAGGGTTAAAGAAAAATCAGACTCTGGCTGCTGCCAAGCTCCCTGCAATTGGGGCTGTCTTTATACTTCTCTACTTTAATTCATTCACCATGTCACCAAATAACATTGCACGTTGTGCCCTCTTGGAATACGTCTTTGGTTTGAGATGGTGAAGGCGCATTTAAATTCAAAGAGAAAAGCCAAGCCTGATGAGCTACACTCATTAGGATGAAGCAGGGGCCCATCATTAGTCTCACACCTCCATGGAGTGCCCTGATCCTCAGACCAAGGCTGTGCCCCACATAGTCAGCCCAAAGGAACCTTCCAGGATATGACTTCACTGGCATGGAAACTCACTCCCACACATCTCTAGGCTTTAGAAGCACAACCCCTGGCCCCTCATGAAAGATCCGGGTGTAGGAAAAGGACAATCTTAGTGCCGAAAATATGTCCTCAAATAATCCATGTGAACTGTCACATACTCAGGGTGTTATCTCAGGGGAAAAGACTTCAGATGGAAAACTGCCAACCCCATTGAGTCAACCTTTTTTTTTTTTTTTAGATTTTATTTATTCATTTGTCAGAGTGAGCACAGGCAGACAGAGAGGCAGGCAGAGGCAGAGGGAGAAGCAGGCTCCCGATGTGGGACTCAATCCCAAGACCCTGGGATCATGACCCGAGCCCAAGGCCGCTGCCTAACCAACTGAGCCACCCAGGCATCCCGTCAACCTTTTTTTTTTTTTTTAAAGATTTTATTTATTTCTTTGACAGAGAGAGATCAAAAGTAGGCAAAGAGGCAGGCAGAGAGAGAAGGGGAAGTAGGGTCCCCGCTGAGCAGAGAGCCCAATGCAGGGCTCAATCCCAGGACCCTAGGACTATGACCTGAGCTGAAAGCAGAGGCTCTAACCTACTGAGCCACCCAGGCGCCCCGAGTCAACCTTCTTGAACAAGACCAACTTCATGGATGGTGAAGGCAGCAAACGGTGATGCTTAGAAAGGTTGGTCTGCTGTGCTGCCCTAGACTCTTTTGTTCACGGTGTTGATTCACAAGGTTTCAACAGGGCACTTGTCAAGAATCTCATGCAGAAAGACTTAGAAACAGGCAAAAGCTGTAGAAAGAGAAGGACAGGAACATCTGCTTCTGGTCTCACAACTATCCTTCAGCAAATGTCTTCTGGAGCAGCAGTCAATGTGTGGCTCAGGGATATAGTGTTGAAGAGAGAAAGGTGGTCAGGACACTGGACCCGCCCCAAGAAGAACCTACCAATGAACAGAACCCAGGTGCCTGTGAGAGAGAGCGGCCCCCACCCCCGATGTGAGAAGGAATAACACAAAGCTGAGTCTCCAGGGAAGACAGGGAACAGTTTTGCTTTTCCACTTGAATGAGGGACTCCAACATTCTGATCTCCTCCTGAGAAACAAAAGGAAACACTGGACAAGAGGGCAAACGTGTGAGTGAATGCACCCAATTTCTAAAGAGCACATGAAGAAACACGAGAACCAGCTGGAGAAGAAGGAAGCGTAGGAGGAAGCCAGCCTGGCAGTGGGAGCCAATCTCCCAAGGACACATCAGTGAATTCTGGAACAGGCGAGTGAATACAAAGTAAATGAACAAGCAACCTTTTGGGGACAGGTTGGAATGCAACAAGCGAAGTTCTGGTCCAGCCAGCAAAGATGAGACTTAGTGAAACTGCAGGCTTTGGTTGGGATCCGGGAGAGTTATACCTAGAAAATCATGTGGAGGGGCACCGGGATGCCTCAGTCATTAAGTATCTGCTTAAAAGTATTTGGTTCAGGTCATGATCCCAGGTCCTGGGATTGAGCCCCACATTGGACTCCCTGTTGGGCGGGAAGCCTGCTTCTCCCTCTCCCACTCCCCCTGCTTGTGTTCTCTCTCTTGCGGTGTCTCTCTCTCTCAAATAGATAAATAAAATCTTTTTTTAAAAAGGAAAGAAAAAGAAAATCAGGTGGAGAGGAAATACCCTGGCCTTCTTAGGGATTGGGCTGCAGCGAAGGATCTCAGTTGTACACCAGATGAAGGGACCCAATACTGCTGGAGCCCCAGCCCACTTTCCACAAAGAAACATTCCCTGTTTTGGCAGGAAGAGAATTCCATTTTTCTCTCCACATTCTGGACCCAAGTCTCATACTGAACAAGAAATGGGCCTAATGCAGGAGTGGTATGAGCACGTGATGAGAGTGAAAATGAAAGGACAATGTGGACTGACCCAGAGGGGATCCAGGTATCAAAGTGACTAATGCTGGTACCTTCCCCCTTCTTCCCCAATGAATCACACAACAACGTGTGGCAAGTCGTTAGAACACAAAGGAAAATGCAGGTTACACAAGTCAAGACAGGAAGGGCAGGCACAATTCTACAGAATGCATTTGGCAAAAGTACTCTAAGATCCAATTCGAGAAGATCCAAACAGTTATCTAGACTTGCCGCCACGAAAATTCATACAACGGTATCTGTGACAACACAGCAATAGCTTACTCTTCTGCAGTCAGTTTTCGTCTTTCAGAGAACTCCACCACCATAGCCAATTTCTTCTTTAGCAGGTTCAATTCTGCTTCTTTAGCTGTTTTCTGAGAACTCAGGGCATTACCCCGGTCTTCCAGGAACTTTTTACTTTCTGTAAAGGATGAGTTTCCTTTTGTGTGTTTGTGCCATGACCTGAGAACTTGGCTTGGATGGGGAAAGGAGAAGGGCAAGACCGTGAAGGCAGGAAGGCCTTCTTTCCCTGCCCGACGCCAACTCATTGCCACCATATGGAGATTTCTTCCCCGAAAACAATGTACCTTTCAGTTCTTGGTTTTTGGATGTCAAGGCTCTCAGCTCTTGATCCCCCAATTCATCTTGGGCCTTTAAGACAGATTTGAGAAAAGACATATCAGGGCACCTAACAGGACAGGATCATGGAGGGCAACAAACAAAGCCCTTGAGGCATAAATAGAATAAGGGGAAAGTAAGGAAACTAGTTCATGTCAAAAAACGCACAAATGGCTTTCTTAGTGGAACAGATATAAAATAATTTTCTACTATACAATTGGGCTTGCTATCGCCCTTCACTGCTCACATATTTTGTGGGATTTTCTACATAACTTGGAGGGCAGCGCCGAATGATGTGATGATGACCCAGCTGTGAAATAAAGCATACTTCCTAGACCTCGAAATAGCAAACCTCATCAGGGTGGTCCTGAGTGAAATCGCAGCTCACTGTTCTGTAGGAGCTGCACTTCCCAGACGCCCACGCTCTACTGCGTGAACAGCACATGAGTATGATGCACTCACCTTACCCAATGAACCAAAACCCTCCCGAGCCACATTATAGGACAACTAACACCAAACTCTTACCACATCCACATTCTTGATATTCTTTTCTCTCTCAGCTTGTAAGAGAGCCTGTTTAAAATGAAGGGTGTCCTTCATATTTTCATTAATGTCTTCCACCTTTTTGATGTTCTCCTTCAAGAAAATATATTGAATGAGTAACAATGATTCATTCCTTGGGGCATCTGGGTTGCCCCTGGGTGGCCCAGTCTGTGGAGTGTCTGACTCCTGCTTTCGTTTGCCTCAAGTCCTGATCTCAGGGTCATGGGATTGATCCCTGCATCAGGCGACATACTCAGCACTGTGTCTGCTTGGCATTCTCTCTGTCTCTCCTTCAGACCCCCCCCCCCCACGCTTTCCTTCTCTCAAATCAATCTTAGAAATAACAATAATTTAAATAATAATAATAATAGTATTTCATTACTTTTATTTCTGTTGTTAGAACACAATTCAGGCAAAGAAAGGATTCTTACTTTTAATTTACGTACTTCAGCAAGGGAAAGCTTATGTTCTCTCTTCATTTCTGCTTGCTTCTTTGCTTCCCTGATCTATAAAACATATGAAAAAGGAATCAGAATTCCAAAATAGCATGTTAGAGAAACCTATCTTTGTGACTCCTTTCACAAAGAGAGAGGCAGTGCTCTACATTTGTGAAGCTTCTCTTACTCAAGGACCCTTTCTGGATTGCACGAAATAGATCAATAGAATGAACTACCAAAGGGGGAAGTAACCAAAATGAAATCACAAAAAATATTTGAAAGGGCACACATACCTTCTCCTCCCAACTAGCTATGCTTTCTTCAAGTTCCCTGTTTTCCTTTTTAAAGTCATCAATCTTCTTCTGGATTTGGTCTAAAGTAACTGAAAGGAGAAAAAAGAATTTTAAGAAAATTAGCAAAAACAGCGACATTGAATAATCCCAGTGTATTAGTACCAGAGAACATTCTCTGACACTTGGGTGTCACTAACTTGCTAGCATTCCCATTGTGCCTGAAGAAAACAAGTTGTAGCAGCATTTGAAACCTAAGACTTTCTATATCAGTGAGATTCCTACTTAAAATGTTTTTCAAACATAAAAAAACCAATTGAATATCTTCTCATTTTTCTCCCATCTGTAAGCACCATTCTTGGAAAATTCAATCCCTGCAAATGCTAATGTCATCGCCAGAGCTGTGACAGAAAAATCAAGCATCCTAGCAACTAAAATCTCTCTCCTCCAATGATTCAGATACAAAAGTAGGTCCCTGCAAACGACCCAAAATGAGCAAAACTCTCCTTTGGTCCTGCTCAGTGCCACGTCCACTTCCAGGTCCTACTTGGAATTCCACACAAGGGAAGCTCAAGATGTCAAGTGAGTGACAACTCACAGGCCTTCAGAGACTTTCTGCTGCTCACAGATCGCCTTTCATGAACCCCAGGCTGGGGGCTCTGGAGGACGAGATCTCTGCTATAAACACACTTGGGTACAATCTCCACATTATACAGAGTCTCTGGAGGGCCTGGGTGATGCACACACCCGAGAAGACAAGCTTTTTTCATCACAACAGGAGAATGTTAGCCTCCACACTTACAGGAAAACAACACTCAAGAGGAGCCTGATCACAGCTGGGTAACACATGTAAGGTCTAGAACACAGACTCCTCTAAGAGCCACTTAATTCTCTCATCTTGGGGCACCTGGGTGGTTCAGTTGGTTAAGGGTCTGCCTTCTGCTGGGGTCAGGATCCCGGGTCCTGGGATCGCATCCCACATCCAACTCTCTGCTCAGCGGGGAGCCTGATTCTCCCTCTCCGTCTGCCTGCGACTCTGCCTGCTAGTGCTCTCGCTCTCTCTTTCTGTCAAATGAATAAACAGAATCTCTTAAAAAAAATAATTCTCTCATCTTTCCTCAAAGTGCAAACTTCTCTTCTTCTGGCCCACTGTGAGCGCTCTCCTGCTCTGAGACCTCTCTTCTCACCAGCAGCACTGCCACACTCACAGCAACGAACAACGACATTCCACGGTTTCCTAAGTGCCAGGCGGCCACCCAGGCCATCAACAGCCAGCACCACCGAATCACCACAATCTTGGTGCCCCAGACACTATCCATTATCCCCACTGGCACAGGCTCTATTCCATTCATTCTCCCCTGGCAGGAAAGGCTCCCTCCACTTCAGACTCAAAACCACGCTTTAATCCTCTCCTGTGACACACGCTCTGTGTGGCAATATCTGCCTTCTTCTCTAAGTGTAGCCTGTTTGCTAGACTCGGACAGTTTTCTCCTCTTGACATTTCACCAAGAGCCAGCTCATGACAAAGTACTCACTCCAGACGTCACGCTGTCATCATCACTTGCCTCCTAAACATCTCTCTGCAAAATTACACCTTGTATTCTCCCTAGTCCCACGAGGAGTTCCTCCTCCTGGTCTCTTAGAGATGGCAACTCCCTCCACATTGTCATTAGACTCCACATGGGGAAGAGAACCATTTTCAAGACTTAACAAGTCAGTGAGACATCAGAAGTCACCATATTTACCCCTCGTCAAATTAAACCCACATCAAACACCGGTACCGAGAATTTTTGGCAAAGAAAACGGAAGCCCAAAATCTTACCTCCATATTGTCGAGGCTTGATCTAAGAGAGGAAGAAACAAAGATAAGCTGGATGTCAAAACATATTACGGGTAAAACTCTATAGTTCAGATAAATACTGCAACTGTAATCCAAAGGGATTACAATAATCACTTTGCTTAGCAGAATGAATTCACAGGATTAAAAAAGAAGACAAAGTTAGAATTCCCTGATTAAGTCATCATAGTTCACAATCCATTTCTGATAAAGAGAACAAGTGTTTTTAACTCATTTTGACCACAAATTCTATTCACATTGTATTCAATGAATGTTCAACCTATTCAATTTTGACAAGGAATCATGCAGACATTGAAAAAATATCCATTAATTCATCATTTCCCTAGCTTTTTTTAAATGTTAGTCACCACACAGTCTGTCATTTGTTTTTGATGTAGTGTTCCAGGATGCACTGTTTGCCTATAACTCCCAGTGCTCCATGAAATACGTACCCTCCTTAATACCCATCACCAGGCTCCCCACATCCCTCTCCTGGAAAACCCTCACTTTGTTTCCCAGAGTCCACAGTCACTCATGGTTCATCTCCCCTTCTGATTCCGCCCCCCCCATTCATTTTTCCCTTCCTTCCCGAAATATTCTCTATGCTATTCCTTATGTTCCACAAATAAGTGAAATCACATGATAATTGACTTTCTCCACTGGACTTATTTCACTTAGCATATTTCCCTCACTTTTTTGCAACCCAGTATCTGCACTGAAGTACAGAACCTGGGACTATTTTAAAATTCTGTAAGAAAGAAAATGGAAAGAAGGAGGAAAGAAGGCAGGAAGGCAGACAAGGGAGCAAAGGCTGTGTCAAGGATATGCCTCTTTCCTTCTCTACAAAGCTTTCCTGAAACCTTACAAAGAGTTCGCTGTTTGCTGAATTCACACACAGTTACGGTACATCAGGTGCTATGAAGTTTCCCAGACTGTTTCAAATGCAGTGTCATCAAAAAGAAGTAAAAGCCATCGGATGAGAAAAAGAGTGGCCCATGACGAGAGATGAAGCATAAGCCACAACAGAAATGACAGCTGATGTTTCCAAAAAGGGGAGCCAGGCAATTCAGACTCGAGTCACCCTGATGTTATTATAGCTCAATAACATCTAGGCAAGACCTCATTTTGACACCATTAACGTATTTCCTCATTCAAAAATTTTATGGGATGATGACAGGCTGGGGCCAAACCCCAAATCTTGCCAGGATATTGGAATATCACCACGCTATCAATAAACCAGTCATAGTATGTTGTTGGGGAGAGTGCATCAGGGGAGGGAAATCAGAAAGCCATGGTTATTCCTTTAATTTCACATGTTGATTAGGAACCTCTGAGCTCCCCTGGCCCATGTCACCAGCCCCATAGGCAGGGGAAGTGGAAAGGTAGATGGCTACACCAAATACATAATATTTTTCTTTTCTCCTTGAAGGGAAGTTTTCTCCATTGGTAGGGAGAGGGGGGAAGAGTCCCATGTAGAAAGAAACTCAAAAGAGTTCTTTCTTCTTAGAAAGGTCTGCCCTCAAGTGAAACTATGTCTCCAGAGTCTAAATGGGGGTTTCATTTAGACTCTGGACTAAGAGTCCACAGAGATGAGGGATAAGGCTAAACCACAGAGGTGAGGGAAATACTCAGCTCCAGTGCCATCTCCTCCCTGTCTCACCGGTGAGTACCTCAGTACAACCCCAAGCCAGAGGAGCAGAAAACCTCACCCTAACTCCCACTTACCTCACTTCCTTTACCAGGACACAGTATCTAGCTTTCAACACAACCCTACAAGGCATACTGCAGGTAAAAACTATGACAGGAAGCACAGGAATCACACTTCCTGTGGCAGAAGTGATGGGGAGAGCAGCCTGGACTTTAAAGTATCTTCAATGTATGATACTGGGTCTAAGGGAAAAGTACACAAGAGGAAGAAGAGACAGTAAATGTGGGCAGAGATAGGAAACTCTAAGATAGTAACATGATTCTAGACAACAACACCATTACAGAAATCAAGAGTGCTTGCGCTGGCTTCATGAAGAGACTCAAAATAAACCAGAGGAAAGAATCATTGACAGTAAAGAATGTCCAGTAGAAACTTCCAAAAAAGAAACACAAAAACAAAAATTACAAAGACAGCACAGAACATCCAAGACTGGTAGATCATTTCAAAATGTGTAACACACACATAACAGGAATACCTATTCCTATAGGAGAATGAACGGAGAGATACTTGAAGCAATAATGACAGAGGATTTTCTGAAATTAATGGAGTTACCAAATCAAGATCCAGGAAAATCAAAACATCGAAAGCAGGATAAATACCAAAAGACACACACAAACAACGAATGAAAAACACCAATGTTGCCTAATCTAGAACATTCAGCCACAGATCATTAAAGACAAAGAAACTCTTCTGGAAATCTGGAGCAGGGGTTGGGAGTGGGTGGGGGAAGGGGGGGAGGGGAGCAGTAACACCTTACTCCAGAGGAAGAAGGGTAAGAATAACATCACACTTCTTTTCAGAAACCATGCCACCAAGAAGGATGTAATGTTTATACTGTTTAAAGGAACACTGAGCTAGAAACCTGTGGCCAGTGAAATGATCCTTCAAAACACACCACAGAGTAAGGAAAACCGTCAGGAATAATGACGGGCATTATTTCAATGACGAAGGGGTCAATTCTCCAAAAAGACACAACAATTTCTAATGTGCATGCATCAACAACAGAGTATCAGAGCACACGAAGCAGAAACTGAAAATATTGCTGGTTGGGAACAGATGAATCCATTCCTACAGCAGGAGAATTCAAAACCCTCTTATCAGTCACTGACAGACCCAGAGATGCAGAAGTTCCATGAGAACACAGGTGAACTGACCAGCATCACCCATCCACTGCATCCACTAACATCGGCAGAATACTTCACTCAACATTGAGGTAGAGACATTCTTCTCAAGCTCACATGGAACAGTGACCGAGAGAGCCCATATTCGGGGCCACACAACACATGTGAACCACCAGAGGAATCGAAACCACAGGAACTCTGCTCTCAGACCACAGATGACTCAAACTAGAGACCGAGAACAGAAAGACAGCTGGAGGGCGACCAAAAAATGGAGATTCAACAGCCCACTTCTAAAGAAGACATGGGTGGGAGGGCAGGTGGGTGGAGGGATGGGTGGAGGAGGTGAAGGGGATGAAGAGTGCACTTCCTGTGCTGAGCACTGAGAAATGTACAGAATTGGGGAGTCATGTTGTACACCTGAAACTCCCATTGCACTGTTTGCCAATTATGCTTGAACTTAAAAAAAAAAATATGGATCAAGGCGGCACTTCAATAGAAATTGAAAACTACATCAATCTAGGTGATAATCAAAATTGATGTATTGGAGGGAAATTTGTAGTACTGAATGGACATAAAAATGTCCAGTGACTATAAAATTTTCTGCTTATTTAAGAATGAAAGTACAGAAGGTAACTAGTATACTTACAGCGAGGACGGTTCTCCAGAGGTAAATGAGGAAGGCACAGGTTCCCCAGGAGGTAGTTAAAATGAGAAGCTTCCACAGAACTTCAATCACATCAGGGCCAAGACGGAAATGGTCAAGCAAGGAAAGGACAAGCTGAAATACCATTTGAGACAATGAGGAATCTCAAAGACATTTACTGTGTATCTGTCACAAAGATACACAAAGATACACTTTACAAACCTTCGACCAGCCTCCAGGAGGTAAGCATACCTCTCAACTACCTCCTCCTGGAGGAGAAGGAGCACAGAGGGATTTCCAAGGAGCTGGGGCAAACTTTTGGGAGTGATGAGTGTGTTTATCATCTTACCACGATGATGGCTTCCTTGTTCCTTACCTATGTCCAATACAAACAGTATTCTTTGAAAAGATGTTGTGATCACATATACATTACAGCACACTGAAGCTGTAGGCGAAATCTAATAGACAAATCTTAAGAGATTTTATTTTACCTACAAGCACATTGCAATTTTTTTCTAGAACTAACAGAACTTGCGAATTTATAAGCCAACATAAAATAGACAAGTCAATGTAAACTTAAAATAGGTGAGAAGTCAGTGACTTCTATTGTACATACATGAAGGAACTGGATAAACTCCTTTGGAACATTTCCAAAAAGACACCCAAAATTTACAGAAGAATGAGAGAAAGCATGAATATAATGGACTAGAGGTACAAATGAGCATGTTATATGGACAGATGTTTATAGGTTAGGACATATGTGAGAGAGACAGGAGGCTGCTCGTTAATACGATATGTGATTATTGTCCAATAAAAATAAATTAGAGTTATTGCTTAGTTTCTGAAAACATTGAAGTTTTCTTTCAATGCTCACTCTGATTCTGAATCACAGTCCAAGATGTCAGATTTCTGAAGTACATAAGGATTTGCATAATCAGGTGTTCATGTATGTTCTAAGGATAACTGTGAGGTTTAGTATCTCCAAAAAGCCAATGGTAGGAATTCATGTTTCTATTTCTTAGTATTGTAATTAAATCATACAATAGCAACTATAAAAATTTAACTTTCTAAAGAGAGAAAATATTAATGAATGTATTTATTTATTTGAAAGAGAGAGGGGGAAGGGCAGAGGGAGACTGAGCAGCCGACTGCCAGCTGAGCAGGGAGCCCAATCAGGGCTCAATCCCAGGACCCTGGAATCATGACCCAAGCCTAAGGCAGACACTTAAGGGCCTGAACCACCCAGGTGCCTGTGAATTCTAAGAATACGAAATTCCTGGATAAGAACACCAAGGCAAGGAACACATCATTTTACAAAAACTACATTTAGAAGAAGTATTTCAGGAGAAAAGACACTAATAATGCAATTCACACTAATTCACACCAAGCTTGAATTTTGTGCAAACACACCTCTCTAGAAAGGAGCTCCTGAAATCTGTAACATTTTCCTCTTCAGCCCTCACAGCTGAGGTCAGGAAAATGTGTACTCGTGGGAAACGTACACTGTCTTTGAATAGTCACTGTCTGAAAGAGAGCAGTAGCTGTCAGCACAATGGTTGATCATGGGGATCAAATGCACAAAAGACAGAGGCCATCTTGTCAGGAATGTAAAACACGCCCAGTTGTGGGCACTCAGTACATCTGGCAGCTGTCTGGATGCTGTTAGCAGTAGCTGAGTCTTAACTAGATGACAGCCAGCGGGGCCAAAAACACTAGGTTCTCAGACAGTGGCCATGTGAGCAGGTGGAGGTGGAAAATGCAAGACCAGTTCGTTTAGGCAAGAGCTCAGAGAAGAGGTAGGGTGCGAAAGGTGAACTGATCCAGGAGATGCAGCCTAGGTAGAGGGGAATGATTCCAGTCAAGACGACCAAGAAATTCCCTCTTCTGAAGACTCAAATGAAACAGAATGAAGTCTATTTTGACTAGAGGTCTTCATGTGGGATGAGTCTGCCTCAATACAAGCATCCTTCCTGACTACTGACACTTCCAAACCCCTCTTTCATAATCTGGTGCAAGTGGATCTAAAGAAGTCTACTTATTTCCAGGGGTGTTCCCTAACTGTTGGCTGACTCTCTCTTTCTCCTGGCGGTACAGGTTTTACTTTTTCATGATAGAGTGAAATATTCATGCTGGGAACCACGTATTTCTTTATATTTGGACAATCCTCAGGACATCTAGAACTTTCTTATTTTTGGGAAAACAACACTCTGCACATACTTGGCCAAAGAAAGGACAACAACTCATTCACTTCCTGATCACATCACTCCTAGTGATTTTCCGGTGACATATATCCCAGCAGGATGCAGTCACTTAGTGTCTTCTGGGATCTCAGGTCTCCATGGACCTGGTGGGACACACGGTCCCTGGGGACAGCCTCCAAGACCAGAAGGAAAGGGCTGATTCAGAAGTTGCTAAAAGTCAACAAACCAAGAAGCACAGAGCACAAAGGACATTTGACTTTTTAACACTCTAGTCCCAACACCCATGCTTGAGATACCCAGGGCTGTCAAACCTCACAAATATAAACAATGTGCTGACAGGAAAACAAACTGCACAGAAGATGGACCCTGAATTTACCAGGCTTGCAGCAGGATCTTCACTGGGCTTCCAGAGGACAATCTAATACCCCTAGCTCCTATAAATTAGAATTCCTGACATTTTCAAAGACAATTTTAAAGAGATATAATGTACATATCACACAAGCCCCCTATTTAGGACAAAGAGCTCAATGTCTTCTCCTATCTTCACAAATCCTTCCTCTTGACACTATAAACCTGGTGTCTTCAGGTTTCCATCCTACCAAAGCTGCTCTTCTTGGACCAAGCAGCACAGACAGGACCCAAAACAGGAGGGAAATGCCTGTGGCCTCAACCTCTTCAGGTTGACCCAGAAACCTGCCCTGTGGTGCCCAGTCACCAGGAAGAATGGTTGTTCTTCTGAAGTTACCATCAAGAACCCCATGAAAAAGCTGCTATTTAACCACCATGCAAAAGAACCCAGTCGGAAGGAAGACACCGCTATCAGCTCATGGCATCCAAGTAGCTCAAAGTGCCCAAGTCTTGGTTTGGATCAAGTCATGATCTCATGGTCCTGAGGTTGAGCCCCTCTTTGGGCTCTGTGCTCACTGCACAGCTGGTTTGGGATTCTCTCTTTCCCACCCTCTCTGCTCTTCCCCCACACCTGTGCCCTATTTCTCTATTCCTCAAATAAATCATATAAAACAAAACAAAAGAGGAAAAGGGGGGGGAGGAGGAGGAGGAGGAGGAGAAGGAGACCAGTGAAGTGTCACATTTACTCACATTTGGGTGTGGGGAACTGGGACACTGGAGCAAGAGGAGCCAGAAGAAGAGCCTTTGCACCATCATGTCCTGGTCCTTTTAAGGGGCACTGTGGGCCCAGGGAGGAGGTGGAGATGGTTGGGGGGCAGTGGAAGGAGGGGTGGGGGAGTTAGGGAGGGTGGGGAGGGGAGAGAGTGGTAATTAGGGATGGGAATAGGGAGGAAATAGAGGGTAGGATGGGGAAGGTGTTGGTCAGGAGAAGAAGGGGTCAGGGACAGTGTCAGGGTCAGATTAAGTACTCGAGGGGAAGGAGCACGGTTCACAAAGGTTAGGAGGTCAGCAGGTTAGTAAAGCACAAGGTCAGCAGGACACATTAGCAGGTAAAGTGAACTCTCAGGAGCAGTTGGTGTGGAGAATCCATCCTCCACCAAGCCTTCCTGGGTTTGAACGTTTCCTTAGCAACCTAGAAACATTCTAACCTCTCCACCAATCAGCTGCCTTTGCCCCTAGTAGCTCAACATGGATGCCACAGGTGACCTCGTTGGTACAAAGCCCCTTCCCACCTGATACCCCACCACGTGCCATCCCAACGACAGGTCCTCTCTGGAACTTTGGCCATCCTTCTTGTTTGCTCCCTCCAACCCAGGTCCCTGTTTCCTCTTCTGGGCGCTCTCTCCTTCCTATCCAAACTCCCATCTGAGAGCCACTGGCTGAAAAACGTAGAAAGCAAGGGAGGACAAAACTGCAACAACAATCAAATACACAAGCAGAGTAGGAGGTTCCAGCCCTCTCTCGGCAACTCAACGCAGACAGAACATCTACAAGATGTAGATCTTGATGGCAAACCATCTGAATCCCATTGCTGTCTCCATACATCTGTCCACATCCACTGATTTTAGGCACATAGGAGACCGTTATAAAAACGCGCCCAATTTACTTTAGCCATAAGGGAAATTTCAGTTTTTTTTCAGACGCATGAATTCAGGCAACAACAGAGCATCTTGTGGTAACATAATGTGCTAGAAATCACTGATAAAAGGCGAACTAGAAATTCCCATATGTTTAGAAATTGAGAAGTACCTCTATCAATGGAACAGGAGTAAAGAAATAGAAAAGAGGGGCGCCTGGGTGGCTCAGTGGGTTAAAGCCTCTGCCTTTGGCTCAGGTCATGATCTCAGGGTCCTGGGATCAAGCCCAGCATCAGGCTCTGTGCTCAGCAGGGAGCCTGCTTCCCCCTCTCTCTCTGCCTGCCTCTCTGCCAACTTGTGATCTCTCTCTCTCTCTGTCAAATAAGTAAATAAAATTAAAAAAAAAAAGAAATAGAAAAGAAAAAGAACAACACTGGTAGTGAATGATACGAGCATGATACAATTGTAATCAAATATGTCTTCTGCGCTGGAATATCCTCCGGTATTAGTGTGAGAAGATTGCACGGTCTCAAAATCATCCCTAATTGGCCGAGACATTGGAACACCTCCAACAGAGTAGATCTGTCACTTCTCTTTGTGACCCTCCAACCCACTAGCTTCGGCTTTACATGATGAACCTCACAGGGAAACAATCCAATCAGACTCTCATGGCATCTCCTGGGTCCTCCAGGAATGAGAGCATTTTAAGAGATGACTTTCATCAGCTTCTCCCCTGGTGGATCCAGGACAACACAGCCAAGGAGGTGGGCAGGGCCAGGGACCCAGGAGACTAGACAAACCCCTTGTTATCCTCTCTCCTGGGCCCTGTCCTGAGCTGAACTTCCTAAAAACTGTGTCTCACCAGGACTCTCAGGATGTTTCCTCAACTCCTTCTGGCCCAAGACAGCTGAATATCAGTGCTCTACAAACCACCACTTTATTATTATGTAAATTTCTTGTAAACAGGAACCCTTCTAGTACTGCTTAAATAGAACAACAGCTTTTTTTTTTCTAATTAACATATATTTTTTTATTTCATGGAGAGAGGTCTGTGATTCACCAGTCTTACACAATTCAAGCACTCACCAAAGCACATACCCTCCCCAATGTCCATCCCCCAGCCACCCCATCCTTCCCACCCACTTCCACTCCTGCCACCCTCAGGAGAACATCATCTTAAACATACATATACAGAAACCATAAAAAACAAGCCAACAACAAAACAAGAATAACAAAACAAAGTATTAAATTCTGCTTAGATGCCACTGTCCACCTCAAGAGCCCCAGAGTTGGGCTGCCCTGGTTGTAGAAGGAGAGACCAGCTATGGAAGGGGTGGAGTCAGACTAGTCCAAAAGTGAACAGGAGAGAGGCGCAGCCTGTAAGGGGGACCAGGGACTTCCATGAAGGATAGCCAGAGTCACCTTGATTACAACTGGAATCGGGAGCAGGGAAAGAAGCAGGGAACAGAGTTTGGGGGCCTCGAACAGATGAGATCACTCATGGAGTTGAGGAGGTGTCCCCAAAGTCAGTGTCAGCCTCTCCTCTATGAAACCCTTTGTAGCCCCTGGAGACAAGCCGGGAGCCTAGAGTTTGAGATCCAGCTGTCCCGCTTACCTGCTGTTTGGCCCGGTGCTCGTTTCCTTCAGTGAACGGGGAGTGTCCATGCCTGTGTCCATAACTGTGTAGAGGACAAGAAGAAGCCACATGGTGAGAACACATAGACATTGGCGTCATCATCTCCATGGGCTGAATGTCTTCGGAGATCCAGTGCCTCATGTCTCACAGCTGTTAATGGCAGCCCGGGTGACAACCACAGGTCCCTCCTGTTTCAGGCCTGTGCTATGCCCTGCCCTTTGCCCACATCAGCTCTCGGGCTCCAGATGGCAGGAGGACCCCATGAACTGTGGGGAGAAGTCTGGGCCCCTGGCGAGACTGAGAGATTCCTGGACTGTGGGAAATGTGATCTAGTGAGGGATTGTACAGGGCTGGGGAACTGAGCTCCGGAGCTCCCTGGAAGGATTGGGGGACTGGGCACCCGTGGAAAGGGCTGGAGGCATCTTACAAGATTCCTGGGTCCCCACAGGGCAGATCCCTCCCACACTCCTGCTGGTGGTGGCGGGGATCTGGAAGCAGCAGCAGCAGCAGATCAATGGGATGCTGGATGGAGCTGGGAAGAATGGTCTGGCAAGTAAGTGGAATCACCAGGCTGGGATACCCTTGGTCTCTTCCTCCTTGCCCAGCCACCTCACCACCTCTGACCCTGACCTCACCCTCCAGCAGGGCGTGGGAAAGTCAGGCAGAGGTGGACACCCGCAGCCAAGGAAGGGTCCCTCCCCAGACCTCTGTGTCCTGGTTGTTGAACAGAGAGAAGGAGTCACCCGGGGCCCAGAATCTGGCCCCAGAGTGCTCTCTGATGGGGCCTGGGGAGAATCCTGGAGGAACAGAATGTAGCACTGGCTCATAGTCTAAAAAGTAAACGTTTATTAAGGAAATGGAAAAAACAAGTTGACAGTTGAGCCTCTGGAGGAGAACAGGACCAGTTTCCATTTTTCCAATTTCTACTTTTTGCCTAGAAAATTACTTCACCTCTCTTACTCTCCGTGTCCTTCTCTGTGATGTGGGGACAGCAGGCTTCATTCCTCAGGGCATAGATGCCAAGATTCATCGAGATCGGTCATAGAAACCATGAAACTAGTTTAAACTGATTTTTATACCTATCACTACCATCATTTTTTTTTAAGATTGAACTTATTTTTCTCAGCATTATGCTAAATAAGCTTTATATTTATATTTACTTTCTTAAAAATATTTTATTATTTGAGAGACAGCAAGCACAAGTCGTGGGCAGACGCAGAGGGAGAGGGAGAAGCAGCCTCCTTGCTGAGCAGGGAGATGGATGAGGGGCTCGATCCCAGCACCCTGAGATCAAGATGCCAGTTAAAGGCAGATGCTTAACTGACTGAGCCACCCAGCCACTAGGGCCGCTGAGGAGCTGCCAGTGCTGCGGTGGGAACAGCCCCAACCCTGGCCCCTAGCAGGAGCGATACAGCCAGCTGCCACCATGGACACCGCAGCCTCCCCCAGCCCTGGGATCTCCATGTTAGCGGCGCGCACCTCCCCCCCCCCACGCCCGGCTTGGCCCCAGAGTCAGCCTTCGCCAGCCCGGCCTGCCCCCAGCCCTTCCTCCCCTTCCACCCCCTCAGCTCCTAGCACGTACCGGGTCGGGCTCTTCTTGTCGCCCATGGTCAAGGATGGGCTGTACCCCCGCCCGCTCCCATAAAGCCTAAACCTGCGCCGCTTGGAGGAGAAACGCCATCCATGGAGTCCTTGTGGTCCAGCCCCTCTCCCTTCACCGTGCCCGTCCTCAGCCCTACCTAGGCCGCTGGGCCTCAAGCTCCCCCTGCCACTGCCGCTTGAGCCTCCACAGCTGCCAGTCTCCGGAGGAGACCAGCTCCCTCCTGCGCTGCCTCCGCCTAGTGACTGAGGAGGGGCGGGGCCGGGCGACAAGGTGGGGCCCTGGAGCAGGGAGGAGGTGGCCTGGCATGGAGGACATGGGCCAGCTGTCAGGCTGTCGGTGCGCGCGCCCGGGAAGGTGTGCTCGCTGGGGGCGCGTGGGCCTGCTGGTGACCCTGCGGCCCAGCGAGGAGGAGCCAGCAAGCCAGACAAGTGGAGATGGGCTCGGGACCCTGCAAGTCCCCCTTAAGGGGCTGTAGCGGGGACCCAGGCCAGAAGCGGCCCCCAGGGAAGCATTTCTGTGCACTTTGTGCAACTTGCAGCTGCACTGGGGCTTGCAACTGCCGGCACTGCTTGCTATGCCTCCAGGCTTGGAGTGCCCTGGGAGCCAGCGGGCCTCTTTCTTTGGGCCCAGGTTCCCCTGCTCCCTTCTGCTCTTCTGCCACCAGGAGCTTTGGAGCAGCCTCTCCTAAAGTCCTGGCCTCCTGCCCATACCCCAGTCTGAAGCCCCTTCCCAGGCCCCTGAGGCAGGAGAGATCTGTGCTGACAAAATAAAGACAGCAATGCATACCCTGGGAAGCAGAATCCACACGTTACAACACAGAGACCAAAGGCCTAATTCCACGTGCTCCATCAGACCCTGTCCAGACACCACTGCGGGGGTGGGGGGGTGGGGGGTGGGCAGTCATTCACAAACTCTCTGCTGCCTGGGACTACTGATTTTAATGATGACATGCCATGTTCTTCAAGGAATTGTGTAATTTTCTGAATGAGTCAAGTGACAAACAGTACAGTCAGCAGTATTATACTGCATATTCTCAGCCCATTTTCAAGAATATATTTTCAGGAGCCCATTTTCAGGGCTCAGCGGGTTAAGCATCCAACTCCGGACTCTGGCTCAGTTCATGATCTTGGGGTCCTGGGATGGAGCCCTCAGTCTGGCTCCTGGCTCAGTGCAGAGTCTACTTGACATTCTCGCTCTCTCCCTCTACCTTCCCCCTGCCCACGCTGGAGACTCTCAAATAAACAACTATCTTTAAAAGAATAAATAAACCTTAAAAACAAACAAACAAAAACAAAAACAAAACCCTCCTTACCTAAAAAGGAAGGAGGGAACCATGGGGAGGAAGACACCACCAACAAAAAGGCCCTCCTGACAGAGCCAAAGAGAAACTGAGAGCCAAAAGACTGCAGCCCGTGTCATTTGGGGATCCACTATGACCTGAAGTTCTACTGAACTGAGTTAGTGCTGACAACTTCCTCAAGTAGCTGCCATTTACCAAAATAGCTTTTATTAATCTTGGAATTTCTTCAGCATTGACAGAAGCACAGAAGAAGCATATGCCACATGAGGAATGCACTCCAACCTCCCATCCCAGTAACTGAGAGGATACACTCACAAGTTAGCTGGCCTAGTTCGGGATATGGCAGGCAACTAAGGAAAAGTTGATTAGCCTGTACACAAAGCTTCCACCTTTAAATTGTCCCCAGCCCAATGAGCTAAATGGCAGAGGCTACAGAAATAACCTACAGAAGTAACTATCCCTCGCCCCAAAAGAAAGGAGCGTGCACGCTGCCCAAAAAGGCAAAGGTGTACCTTCACACTGTCTAGAAAGAGGTTCTCATCACTCTGTAGTTTCACATTCTGCTCTGATTTCTCAAAACACTTGCCACTGGCCACAATTATTTCACTTTTCTGTTTACTTGCTGATTTTCTCCTCTTCTCCACAGTATTCCAAACTCCATGAGAAAAAGGACCTTGTCTGTTTTTCCACCACTGGACACCAGAGCCCATTTGGAGGTGTGCTCAAGAAAAACCTGTCAAATAAGCACAACTACCCAGATAATTTACTGGAAGGTCAGCAAGTATATAGAAGATCGAGTCAGTACCAATAAATCACTAAGTCCAATGTAATAGCAAATACAAAAAAAATTACCACCGTTTGGGGATAAGGGCAATCTTACAGGCCAAAATGTTGGGTCAAGTTGGATGGTTCAGAAGACACGTAGTTTTTCCATGTATTTCATGGAAAAAGTGTATGAAAGACAAACACTACAGTAAAACCCATGTGACTTAAGGAGCAAAACCACTGTGGTGGATGACCCCAAACCACAGGGAAGAAGCCTGACTCTACCCCAGATTAGCTACACCCCAGCCCTGTTTTCTGGGAGTTGTTTTTTTTTTTTATCTGAAAATCATTACCTCAGGGCGATGCACTTTTGAGGCAAGATTAGAACTTTCACATCTCACTAAGGATGAATGTTTTCCCCAAAAACTTCTAAAGTACTTCATGACTATCCAAGGGCTATTGAGTTGTTAGGCCACCTGAATTTGAGGAGAAAAACATCCAAACTTACAACTTCAAAAAATGAGGGAGTTCCAGAACAAAGGAAATGTTTTACAAACAAAACAGTGTACCAACTTCTCATTCAATATCCTCAGTACCAACTTTTTTCCTTTTAAGTGACATGGTCTTAGGACACATCTAAAGCAAATTCCTCACTTCTCCCTGCAAAAGCTCTAAAAACTTGTCAAGGAGATGGCATGCAAATAAACATGATTTGACCCTAGTATCCAATAAAATCGGGCACCGAAGACTAGAAAAGTTCTAAATCCATGGGAATTACCCAACACCAAATTTTACCAACTGTCCAGTGAGTGTCACTTAAGCAGTAGCTGAGGGTCCAAATGAGGCGCTAGGATCAAAGAGGCCCTAGTCAGCTCCTGCTGCAGCAGTGTCTTGGCCAGCTTTACTTCCAAAGAAGACATGACTGGATTCAGAGAAGCAGCAAGACCAAAGCAAAGTACATCGAATCTACCACCGAGTCTAAGAAGTTACTCTGCTCAACACTCAGGAACGTCCACAAAAGGGTTAAGTAAAGTTGTTAATTGGCAGGGGTGGTTCATTCTAAAAGCTGATGGCATCATCCTTCATGACACTGGAAACCCTACTTTATCTATCTCTCTTATCACCTAGGAAAGGGATAGTTTCCTCCCCACCCACAGCCACCTTCAATATACACTCCTTTATTTCCTATGTTGAAAGGCTTAGGGTAGAGTTCTCTCAGCATGGTGAGGAGGCAACCTTCCCGGCCGGGAGCAGGTGAGCCCTCCAGGCTCCTAAGTTGTATCACAGACAAACAGGAGAAAACCACAGGATGCGATGGAAATCTTCCTGAATCGGTTTGTGGTGATCCTTGCACAAGTCTTTAAAACAACTGAAATTCAATGAATTGTGCACTTACCATGAGTTACTTCAACAGGATGTAAATCATATCTCCATAAAACTATACAATAAATCACCAGCAAGGGGCAGAGTGCGATGACACAGTTAGAAAAAAGAGTGTATCCAAGACCCAAAGAGACCCTCCATATGACTGACACATCCAAGGTGGCGCCACTTTTCAGAGTGTTAAGTCCTCTGATCTTGGAAATCTGCGTTCAAATCCTACTCAAGCAGAGACCTCAAAAAATTACATGAAAACCCTTAAAGAGAAGAGAGAAGTAACCTGTTCCTGAAATAGTCCGTCTTCAGTAATCTCCTACATTCATTAAAAATAGAATCTTTGTCAGTCCTTTCCGACATAATGTGTTTTTCCTTTTCTTCTTAAACAAAGTTGAGATAATTATTGTTATCACAATTGAAAGAATCCTAAATAATAAATTAATTGGTTTTGTACTTGGAATAATTTTCTAAAAGTAGAATAAATATGTCAAAATATATTTTAAAACAAAACAAAACAAAAAATCAGAATGTCACTGTCATCATCTGTAACTCTTGAGCAAACTTTGAACATTTCTATGGCTTTTAAAATCAAAATCTCTCACGTGCTTCCAAAAAGTTGGTAAGTCAGATTTTTTGTAAGAACCATGTAGAAACTGAAATGCATTTCATTACGAGATAATTATTCCCTGCAATACATCAGATATAAACTTGACTTTGGTTTTGCTCTTCACCAGTAAAGTTTTCAAGTCCTTAGGGGCTTCCTAGTCATTTACTTGAACATCATCTAAGGGAACACTCAAAGCAAAACCACAATAAAGAGGTTTGGCCTCTGAGGGATTCTACATGTAAAAAAACAGGACGCATAAATAAAACATAATCACTACCGCTTTAAATAACAAATACATTTCTAAACTTTCATGCTATTTGATGGAATTCCCTGTTTCAGAGAGTAAAACAAAATCTATTCAGCTCCCAGTAAGTGCTTTTTCTTTTCTTTTTAAAAAGATTTTATTTACCTGACAGACAGAGATCACAAGTAGGCAGAGAGGCAGACAGAAAGAGGAGCAGGCTCCCTGCTGAGCAGAGAACCCAATGTGGGGACAGGATCCCAGGACCCCAAGACCATGACCCCAGCTGTGCGAGGCAGCAAGGTCCGGGCCCAGAGGTTGCAGGGTGCCGGTGGTGGCGCCCTGTCCACTCCCTGGTCCCTGTTTCGGTCCCCGGAAAGGGTGGGTGGGTGGTCGCCTGAGCCACAGCCTCAGCCTGAGCCTCAGCGCTGGATTCCTAGGAAATTGCAAGGGCTCACCAGCGCCTGTGTTTTGCTGTTTCTCCCCCCCCTTTTCCCTGCTCCTTGTCTCTTCCCTCCCCTTTCCCCCACTCCTCCAAAAGCCAAAAGGAGGAGCGAACCTGCTGCAGATGAAGGCTTTTGGGATTGGGGCGTCTGCACCTTCTGAAGCAGCGCGGAAGCCTTGAAATGCAGCATCTGCGGTGTGAGGGAAGGCACCTCCACCAGGTACTTGAAGATCTGGGTTATCTTCGGTGGAAGGACTTGTGTTGTTTAAGGTGTGGGAGAGGGTAGAGCGCTATCCTTGAGGCCGTCTTTCCAACTTGTTGATGATGGCTTTTATGCATTTGGGGGCCATTGACATGTGGTTTTGGATGTATGTATTTTGTGTGTATTTCCCCGCCACCGCCTCACCCTGCCCCAGGATCTCCATTTTAGCGGCGCCTGCCTCCGCACACCCCAGATGGCCCCGGAGACTAGTTGCCTTCGGCCCCCGCCGCCCCCAGCCCTCCCTCCCCTTCCACCCCCTCAGCTCTGAGCAGGTACCTGGTTGGGCTCTTCTTGTCGCCCCTGGTCATGGATGGGCTGTACCCCCACCACCGCCCCAGGCCGAAAGCGGTGCTGCTGGGAGGAGAAGCGCAGTCCGCGGAGTCGTCACGGACCAGCCCCCCTCCCTTCCCCGCCCTTCCAAAGCCCTACCTCAGCCCGACCTCAACCGCTGGGCCTCGAGCTTCCACCACCGCCTCTGCTTGCGCTGCTGCAGCTGCCAGTCTCCTTGCCAGTCTCCCTCCTGCCTGCGCCGCCTTCTCCAAGTGACTGATGAGGGGCAGGGTCGGGCGCCGCGCCGTGGTGTGGAGTGGTGTGGCATGGCGCGGCGTGGCCTGGTGTGGCGTGTGCCGTGCTGTCGGTGCACGCGCCCGGGTGGGTGTGCTCCCTGGGGGCGTGCGGGACTGCTGGTGACCGGGCAGCTTGGTCAGGCGAAGCGTGTGAGCCCAGCAAGCGGTGATGGGCTCTGGACCCCGCGTGTCTGCCCTAAGGGGGGGCTGCATTTTCAGTGCGTGAGTTTTGTGATTATGAGTTTTGTATGTATGAGTTTGCCTGAGTATGTATGAGTTTTGTGATTATGTCAAATTTATTCCTAAATCATTTAAGGTTTGATGTTTTTTGTAACTGGGATTGTTCTTAATCTCTTAATCTCATTTTTGCACTGCTCATTTTTGGTGTGTAAGACTACAACTTGTCTTGTGTACTGATCCTGCATCGTGCAACTATGCTGGACATACTGAGGTCTAATTGCATTTTTGTGGATTAATTTTTTTCTATAGAAGAATTCTATAGAAGAATTTTTTCTATAGTATCTTCTGAAAATAGAGACATTTTCACTTCTTCCACTCTTATCCATACTCCTATTATTTCTTTTTCTTGCTAAATACCCTAGATAGAATTTCCAAAAAAATGTTGAATAAAAGTGGCATTGCAGGCTTTTTTTCTTGTTCCTGACCCTAGGGAGGATCCATCTAGCCTTTTACCATTAAATATGGTAGTGCGGGTTTTCATATACAGCTTTTATAACGTTAAGAAAGTTCGCTTTTATTCAGTTGAGAGATTTTTATCACCAAAGGATGCTGACATTCAACCACGTTTTTCTTCTATATCTATAGAGCTAACCATGTGGTTTATCCTTTTATTAATATGGTATACTAATTATATTGATTAAATATCACATTATTTATTTATTTATCAGAGAAAGATTGAGAGAGACAGACAGACAGACAAGGGAAGGAACACAAGCAGGGGCAGTTGGAGAGGGAGAAACAGGCCCTCTGCTGAGCTGGAAGCCTTATGCGGGGCTTGATCCCAGGACCTTGGGATCATGACCTGAGTTGAAGGCAGATGCCCAATGACTGAACCACCCAGGTGCCCCTAAATACCACATTTTGAGCAAACTTTGCATACCTGAGATAAATCCTTTTCGGCCACAGCATTTTATGTGTTGCTGAATTCAGTTTACTAGCATTAGTATTGAAGACTTTTGTGTCTACAGTTATAAGAGGTATTGGTCTATAATTTCATATTCTTGTGTTATCTTTACCTGGTTTTGGGATCTGGCTAATACTGACTCTCACAGAATGAATGCGAAGTGTTCTCTCCACTTCTACTTTTTGAACGATTTTTGAATCTTCCTTAAATGTTTTGACAGAATTCACCAGTGTGCCATCTGGTCCCAGATTTTTCTTTATGGAAAGTTTTTTGATTACATGTTCAATTATTTTACTTGTTTTAGTTCTATTCAGATTTTGTACTTTGGGGTTAAGATTAAGTAATTTGAGTCTTTCTAGGAATCTGCCAAATTTCTTTAGTTTTCTAATTTATTAGCATGCAATTGTTCCTAGTATTGCAATTTAATTCTTTTTATTTCTATAAGGCTAATAGTAATGCCTCTCTTTCATTCCAGATTTTTTCATAATTTGATATTTTTATCTTATTTTTGGTAAGAAGAGCCAAAAATCTGTCAGTTGCTCATCTCTTTAAAGAATTAGCTTTTGTATATAGATTTTCTCTGTTGTATCTTATTTTATTCATATCAGATCTCATCTTTCAAAATTTCTTTCCTTTTGCTTGTCTTTTAACTCGTTCTTCCTTTTATAATGTTTTTATTTTTATTTATTTATTTGAGAGACAGAAAGAGGGAGCGGGAAGGGAAGAGCCGAGGGACAAAAGCAGTCCTCGCTGAGCACAGAACCCAACACGGGGCTTGACCCCACAACCCTGAGATCATGACCTGAGCCAAAACCAAGAATTGGTCACCTAACCAACTGAGCCACCCATAAGCCCCTAATTTGTTTTTCATTTTGTCATTCCTTAAGATGATAGGTTATTAACGTAATACCTTCTTCCTTTTTAAATATATGTTTACAATTCTAAGTTTCCCTCAAAAAAAAAAAAAAGACTTACCTGTATCCCATAAGACTTTGTATTTTATATTTTCACTTTAAAGAGATGAGCAACTGACAGATTTTAGGCTTTCATTCATCTCAAGGTATTTTCTAACTTCTACTACGATTTCTTTTTTGACTCATGTCTCATTTAGGAGTGTGTTATTTATTTTCCACATATTTGTGAATTTTCTGTTTCCTTTTGTTAATGACTTTTATTTTATTGCATGGAGTTAGAGACCAAACGTTAAATGACTTTAGTTCTTCAACATTTATACTATACTTATAGGTCTTTTGGTTTTTCAGATTGGATAATCTGAATTGATCTGTATTTATATCCCCTGATTATTTCATCTACTACTACCATTGAGCTCATCTGGAGAATATTTTATTTCAGTTATAATGCAACTTTCATTTCATTCTGTTCTAATTTTATTTTTATTACATTCTTGATTTGGTGTGGCACCATTCTTGTACTTCCTGTGTCTTCTTTTTTTTTTTTTAAAGATTTTAATTATTTATTTGACAGACAGAGATTACAAGTAGGCAGAGAGGCAGGCAGAGAGAGAGAGGAGGAAGCAGGCTCCCTGCTGAACAGAGAGCCCAATGCTGGGCTAGATCCCAGGACCCTGGGATCGTGACCTGAGCTGAAGGCTGAGGCTTTAACCCACTGAGCCACCCAGGTGCCACTGTGTATTCTTTAAATATGGTTTCTCTTCAGTTAACATATGAATACATATGGTTAACATATGGATACATAAGAATAACAGTTTTTGTCCACGTCTTTATCCATTCAACCTATATATGGAGTTCTTTGGAAATGGCTTTAATTGATTGTATTTTGTTCTTTTTCCCAGTGTATAGATAGCTATACTTCCCTTTTGCTGGAGTATCATGCAATTTCTTGAGAAAATTAAGATTTAAATTATATAATGTGGTAACTATAGAAAGTAGATCCTCCCCCTGGGTTTTGAAACGTAGCCTAAACATCAAGGCCAGATCTTCTGAGACTACATTTCACTCTGTTTTCCCCCCTACATACACATATTTGCACACTTCATCTAACTGTATTTTAATTATTAAACTGGGTATTGGAAAGCATATGTCTATTTATTTATTTACTGCTGTTTAATTTTGATGTTCTTTTCTAATTATACAATGATTCCCTTTTAGGTGCTACTACATGGAGTGTGCATCAGGAATGCAATAAAACTCTATTGGTTTTCTTACCACAGATGTAGATAGGCTTTCATTTGACTTGAGCTCCCAAATACACTCATAAGTAATACTTAGTACTATCTTTGATATTTTTTTCCTATGGCTAATTGGCCTACTGGTCAAGAAGCTCATGCCTAGGCACATCTACCTGTCTTTAGGCAATGACTTTCCTAGTGAAAAGTTGAGAAAAGCTGTTAGAGGCAGGTAGTTCAATAATTGCCGAGCTCCTGGCCAGTGCTAACTACAAACTCGGTAAAGTGAGCTTCCTTACAGAAGAGAGTAAAGTTTCATATATAATCTCTCCTCCTGTTTCCATAATTCCTATGTTTTGTATTAGAGAGTAAATAATTGGACTCTACTAATGTCTAGCTGCATGACTGTCAAATTATTTTACACATTTATATCTCAGTCTTCTCAACTTTAGTACGAAAATTATGATTTTTGCAGTGTTCTTTTTAAAAAAGTATTCTTGCATAAACCAAAATCTATGTAAATATTAGGTATTTTTATTACTACCATTATAATGAAACCTTATTCATCAAAAGGAGATTTATTATTTAGTGCTTATTTGTGACTTTCTACTTAAATTTCTTTATTTTCATAGTTAATAGAGCACTGTATTACCCTACCAAGCCAGCAAGTACTCTTGAACCTTATCAAGACATGGAGCATAATAACTGAAAGCTATGCTGGAGTCAGACTTCATACTTATAAATCTTAGATTTACCACTTAATAATTTTGCCACACAAATCAAGCTACTTACCTTCTCTTGGCCTCAAGTTAACATACTTTACAATAACAATAATTACATTATATGTCCCAGAGAGTTATGATGAAGATTAGATGAGTACAGATAAAGAGGAATTTATAATATTATCAATAATAAATTTCACTTTGATCACTTGAAAACACGTTGGACAGAAAAGTAAATATTTTGCCTAACTAGTTAAACGGTTGCTTCAACACAAATAATATTTACCCCTTACCTGGATTTCTTAACAAGGAGATAGAATTTAGTGAAAAAAATGTGTTTAGTTGAGAGCAATCCCGTGAACCTGACCCATATTAGTAAATGCTTAAAATATAAGCCATAATCCATGAGCATATGATCAAACTTCAGAATTTTCAAAATGTTCATGGAATTTTCTTTGATTAAATCACTACTGAAAGGAAATAGGATTTTTGTATTTTTGTTTTGTAGGCTAAATTTTTAACAGTTTTACTGAGCTTTTTATCCCATACAAACTATTCATTTAAAGTGTATGATTCAATTTTTCTATTATAGTCACAGAATTACACAACCACCAACAGTATCAATTTGGAATATTTTCATCCTCCTCGAAAAGAAACCTCATACCCTCTGGAAGTTGCTTCTATTTTTCCCCAACTTCCCCTCCAGCTCTAGGTGACCATTAATCTACTTTTTGTCTTTATAGTTGTAAGGCATTTCATCTTCAACCGTGGGGAATAAAACAAAACAAAACAGAAAACCCAGAACAAATCTTTAAGCACAAAAGGGTTAAATATTGCCAAGAACCTGGAAAGAGTGAAATCACACTAAAATCGCTCTTTTGTCCATTTTGAAAAATTATATATATTCTTTTAATAAGGCACCATATTGAATTCAGAAAGGTCGGGTTAGGATTCTGGGTACATCTGAATAAATCTGGGTGGATTACATCATAATTACATGAAAGAAATAATGTAGCTTTGGCATTGGGCATGCTTTACCATGTCACATTCTTTTAAAATGCAAATGGGGATGTTTCATTTTCCATGTGGAGAATATTAAGAAAGCTACTGGATTTAAACAAAGAAATGCAAGTATCAGTGCAAGTGACATGAACACATAATCCATCTTAATATTTCAGAGAGACCACTAAATTGTCTGGAATGTAGTGCTCTACCTTGCTTTACTTTCACTCTTTTTGAGAGCTATATGTGACAAGACAACTTTGGTTAATTTTATTTAATTTCAAACTGTGCAATACTTTAATCTTGACAGATGATTTTCTCTGAAGAATCAGTGACCTCAATATTGCATGTGTATATATTTCAATATTACTTGAAAGACTGTCTACACTTTCACTTTTTAAGGAATTTAGAAGTATCATGCCACAACCATTAATACATTTGTATACTTGTGTTGTTACGTAAATTACATAATGAATTAATAATATCTGTATCTAATTACCTTATGTTTATATCACTGCATTATTTTAATATAAAATCTGCATTAATTTATTGAATAGAGCTTTTCTAAAGTATGACTGTCAAATAAAAATTGTATATATTTAAGGTGGACAACGTGATTTCATATACATGTATATGAAATGATTACTATGACCAAGGTAATTAACATACCCATCACCTCAGTTGTTATTATTATTATTATTGGTGGCAAACACACTTAAGATCCACTTTCTTAGCAAATTCTAAGTATAAACTACATTATTATTAACTACAGTCACCATGCTGTACACATTAGGTCTCCAGAACTTATTCATCTAAAACTGAAAATCTGTACCTTGGGACCAACATCTCCCCATTTTCACAAACCTCAATAACCAATATTGTACTCTGCTTCCATTCATTTCATTTTTTTAGATTTCACGGATAAATGGGATCATGCAGTCTCTCTCTTTCTGTGTCTGGCTTCTTTCACTTAGCATAATGTCCTCTGGGTTCATCCGTGTTGCAGCAAATGACAGGATTTCTTTTTTAATAAAGCTGAATAATATTTTATGCCAATGTATCTATCACATTTAATCACATTTTCTTTATCCTTTATCCTCTGATGGACACTTTGATTGCATCAACAGTGTGACTATTGTAAATAATGCTGCAATAAACTTGGGAGTGCAGAGGTCTTAAGATAATGATTTAATTTCCTTTGGATATACACGTAGAAGTGGGATTGTTGAATCACATGGTAGTTCTGTTCTTTTAAATTTTTTGAGGAAACTGCATGCTGTCTTCTGCAATGGCCATAGCAATTTACATTCTACCAACAGTGCATGAAGTTTCCCCTTCTCCATATCCTCACCAACACTTAGGTTTTAACTTTTTAGTAACAGCCATCCTAACAGGTGTAAGGTATTATGATTTCAATTTGCATTTCCCTAATGATTCATGATTTACATAGATATTTATGCTGCATGATTTCAAATTATGTAATATTGCATTGGTTATATATTTACCTAATCATCTTAGTATGGATGTGTCATCCCATATTCCAATAATACAAAATCCATGCTTTTATAGAACATGATCCATTAGACCATAGCAGTTCCTATCTTGTGACTTGCCCCTAAAATAATTAATTGATGCTTGTTAGGTCCTAAAAAGACAAACATAGCTTCTGCATTAATTATGTCCTGAGTATCTGGAAAGGTCTTGTTTTGTTTTGTTTGTTTGTTTTTTTTAAAGATTTTATTTACTTATTTGTCAGAGAGATAGAGTACAGGCAAGCAGAGGCAGAGGGAGAAGCAGGCCCCCTGCCCAACAAGAAGCCCAATGTGGGACTCGATCCCAGGATGCCGGGATCATGACCTGAGCCGAAGGCAGCCGCTCAACCGACTGAGGTACCCAGGCGGCCCTGGAAAGGTCTTGTTTTGATAAAAAAAATTAAAAAATGAAAAATCAATAAAATTAATCTTTAAAGGCAATGAATACTAACTGGTAAAGGAAATATATTATGGACAAAACAATTTCCCAATTTTCCTTATCAAGCTAATATGCTGTAAGTACCTTATTTGTGCCAAAATGTGACATTTCAATTTTCAGAAGTAGAAAATATAACACTAAAAATCTGGAAGGTAATGTTTTATAATGTATGATAGCATATGATTTTTTTTTTTTTTTACTTTCTACTGACATTTCCTGGAAGAAGGTGACATTGAAGAGAATGATGACTGAACAATGCAATTCAGAAATGAATGGAAAGGGATATATGACAACAAATAAGTTCTTAGTTCTGCTCTTATTTATTTATATTACTTTGGGAAAGTCATTAATTTTTATAGATCTGAATTAGTTTATTTATCTGAGAACTGAGAAGTCAGCACTCCGTGATTTCTAATAACCTGCACTGACATACCAATCTAAAATATTTATAAATAAACACTGATATAGTCTGTCATTTGATCCTTACTATGACTGACTGAAGTAAGCACAGCAGGATCTACTTTTACTGTTTTGTAGATATGAAATTTGAGCCTATGTCCTTGCATGTTTGTAAGGCAATTACATAATAAAATCTACTAAAGAACAAGGTCTGCCAATGCTTGAATTAGTGCTTTCCGCTACATTTTTAAGTTACCTTTGATCATTATTATACACTATAACTTGTACATAATTCCTATTTGAGGAACTGGAAAGAGCAAGCACAAGTGAGATGACTCTTACTCCGCTGCTGCTGAATCATTTTTCTATAATATTAGTTAAAATTTACTTGGAAAAAATGTTTCTTCCACAATGGTAATGTGTGGAAAACTCACCAGCTTGGACATTATCTCATACCAACAAAATAATTACAATCGTTATAATTTGTATGACGTATTTAATCACCCTGGTAATTAGTCTTCATTGAAATAGAGAAATGTCCATTTTCCATTACTTTGTAACCCATGTTTTGATTTTGTTTTCATTTACTTTAAGGGATAAAGGATTATCACATACTTTGTAAGCTGAAATCTGTAAAGCTCCTACATTCAAAAACCACGTATCAAGGCACACCTGGGTGGCTCAGTCAGTTAAGCATCCAACTCTTGATTTTAGCTCAGGTCATAGTCTCAGGGTGGTGAGATCGAGCTCTGTTTCATTCTCTGTACTAGGCATGGAACTTGTTTTTGTTTTTTTTTTTTAAAGATTTTATTTATTTATTTGACAGAGAGAGTTCACAAGTAGACAGAGAGGCAGGCAAAGAGAGAGAGGGAAGCAGGCTCCCTGCTGAGCAGAGAGCCCGATGCGGAACTCGATCCCAGGACCCTGGGATCATGACCTGAGCCGAAGGCAGTGACTTAACCCACTGAGCCACCCAGGCGCCCCTAGGCATGGAACTTGTTTAGAAGAGATTAGCCATGTAAGCAGAGAAAAGAAAATCTTAAGAATCAAGATTACATGCTAGAGATAAAAAATAATGTAACATGAATAGATATTTTTCCAAGGAAGATATACAGGTGGCCAGGAGACACATGAAAAGATGCTCAATGGGGCGCCTGGGTGGCTAGTTGGTCGGGCGACTGCCTTCGGCTCGGGTCATGATCCTGGAGTCCCGGGATCGAGTCCCGTATCAGGCTCCCTGCTTGGTGGGGAGTCTGCTTCTCCCTCTGACCTCTTCCCTCTCATGCTCTCTTTCTCTCTCTCTCTCAAATAAATAAATAAAATCTTCAAAAAAAAAAAAAAGATGCTCCACATCAGTTAGCCTCAGGGAAATACAAATCAAAACCACAATGCGATATCACCTCACACCTGTCAGAATGGCTAAAATTAACAACACAGGAAACAAAAAAAGTGCTGCCTGGAGTGGATGCAGAGAAAAGGGAACCCTCTTACATGATGGGAGGGAATGTAAACTAGCGCAGACACTGTAAAACAGTATGCAGTTACTTCAAAAAGTTAAAAGTAGAACTACCCTAAGATCAGCAATTGTACTACCGGGTATTACTAGGTATATTACTCAGCCATAAAAAAAGAATGAAATCTTGCCATTTGCAACAACGTGGATGGAGCTAGACAGTATTATGCTAAGTGAAATAAGTCAAAGACAAATACCATATGATTTCACTCACATGCAGAATTTAAGAAACAACAGAGGAACATAGGTGGGATTAAAAAAAAATAAACAGAGAGGCAAACTAAGAAAAAGACTTGTAACTATAGAGAACAAACTGATGGTTATGGGAGGGGAGGTGGGTGGGGGGAAGGGATAATTGGTGATGAGTATTAAGGATGGCATTTGTGATGAGCACTGGGTGTTGTATGTAAGTGATGACTTGCTAAATTCTACACCTGAAACTAATATTATGCTGTATGTTAACTACCTAACTAGAATTTAAATAAAATCTTGGGGAAAAAAAGAGAGAGAGAGAGAGAGAGAGAGCGAGAGAGCGCACAACAGCAAATAAAATATAATGTAACAGAAAGGAAAAATGTCTTTGCTGAGCTCACTAGCAGACTACACACAGCTGAGGAAAGAGTCTCTGGGCTTTATACTCCAACCCAGTAGAGGTGAAAATATGTCTACACAAAAACCTGCACATAAAGGTGGAGAGCAGTTTTATTCATAATTGGCAGAACTCGGAAGCAACCCAAATATCTTCTGGTAAATTAAGAGAAATTTTGGTATACCCAGACCGTGGAATATTATTTGGTAGTAAAAATTGAGCTATCAAACCATGAAAAGACATAGAGATAACTTAAATGCTATTGTTAAATAAAAGAAGCCAATCTGAAAAGACTCCATATTATATGATTCCAACTACATGCCGATCTGGAAAGGCAAAATATGGAGGCAGTAAAAAAAAAATATCAGTAGTTGCCAGGAGTTGAGGGCTGGTGATAGACAGGGGGAGAAATGAACAGGTGGAGCACAGTGAATTTTTAGGGCAGAGAAAATACTCTGTAAAATGCCACAATGATGGATGACACATACACACATTTGTTCAAACCCAATAAACGGACACCACCGAGAATGAACAATGAACTTGGGTCACCATGATGCATCAGTGTAGATGCCTCAGTAATAACAAATTCATCACTTTGGTGAGAGATGTTGATAAGGAGGGAGGGTATGCATGAGTGAGGGCAGAGGGCACAAGGGATGTCTTTGTACCTTCAACCACATTTGCTATGAACCCCAAGTGCTTTAAAAATGTCTTAAAAGAGTAAATAATGTCCATAAGATCTTTTGTATTTGATAATAAGAAAACTTAGGGTGCGTGGGTGGCTCGGTTGGTTAAGCAACTGCCTTCAGCTCAGGTCATGATCCCGGAGTCCCGGGATCCAGTCCCACATCAGGCTCCCAGCTCTGCGGGCAGTCTGCTTCTCCCTCTGACCTTTCCTGTCTCATGTTCTCTCTCACACACTCTCTCTCTCTCAAATAAATAAATAAAATCTTAAAAAAAACAAAACTTAAATTGTTGATATTCTAGAAAGCATTATTTTTGAAAATGTATTTATGGAGATCATTGTACAGAGAATCACTAAATTTCTTTTTACAGATTTTATTGGGTCTATCTTCATGGGTTACTAATTTGTCAAACAGAAGTATTATAGAACTGAAAATGAGACAAGGCTACTAATTGATAAATTATAAGAGTCTTCATTGTAACTGTTATTGTGTATATGCTTTCTCTTTAAGCTTGGATTCTGATCTCACTTCTTCTTCAATTGCTTTGACTCCAAGCACATTCAAATGTCAATCTGTCACAAGAAATCATCTCTTTCTTTGAGGTATACACTTACTATCATTTCCCTGAATTCCTGAAAGCTACTTATAGGCCAGCATTACTGTCAATGAGCTGTTTCTCATAAAGTAAACAAGTTTATCTGGTCCTAGCAACTTAAGAGTAATTCAAGGAAAACAAGGCTACATCCCAATAAATAAATAAATAAATAAATAAATAAATAAACAAACAAACAAAATAGCCAAAGTGGACTCTGAAAAACAACCTGAGGGTTTTGAAGGGGCGGGGGGTGGGAGGCTGGGGGAACCAGGTGGTGGGTATTAGGGAGGGCACAGATTGCATGGAGCACTGGGTGTGGTGAAAAAACAATGAATACTGTTATGCTGAAAATAAAATAAAATAAAATAAAATAAAATAAAAATATCTATAAAAAGTTGGGTTGAACTTCTAGGTCTCCAAGGTTCTGAGAAAGTAAAGAACAACAAGTAAAACTCAGAAATAGGAGAAAGGGATATTCTGAGAAAGAACAAGATTTTCTCTTATTTTCATATAAGGTGGAATGCACTTTGTCTAAGAATTCATTAATCAAATTTGTGAACAAACAAGCAAAAAAACCAGTAACCAGAACGTCAATTACCCCTTTCTCAAATCTAAGAAGCATTTGGGTAAAAAACATACTTGATATCTGTGCTGGTAGGTACAATCTTGTTTTGGTTCTGTTTGAGTGAACAGTAGTAGTCGAGTCTTCTTTTCCTTCCCTTTCTCCCCCCCACTTCATTCTACACTTATGAAACACAGGTCTGAAAATCGTGCAGACTGCTTTTGCAAGTTTGTTATTACAGCAATTTAAAAGTCAATTCACCTTTACTAACCTCTATGTTTTCTAACAAGCTTTTCTTGAATGTCACAGCAATAGCATGCACACATAATTATAATTAAGACAGTATTATTATCCTCCATTACAAAAAAATTTATTTAGGATCCAAATATCCTTAATGGCATACAAAGCCCATTTTAAAAGAAAGGCTATCTAAAGTTGTTTTTCCTTTTAAAAAGGGAACAGCAAAATGTTCTTAAGTGATAACATCTTTTTTTTTTTATTTTCAGCATAACAGTATTCATTGTTTTTTCACCACACCCAGTGCTCCATGCAATCTGTGCCCTCCCTAATACCCACCACCTGGTTCCCCCAGCCTCTCACCCCCCGCCCCTTCAAAACCTCTTTTAAAATATGACTCAGATGATAAAAGCCTGAAATATACTTAGCTTTTGAGAAATATCACTTAGCAACATTGTGAATAAACACTGTGAGGCCAGCAATATGGGTAAACGTACTGATACACCTGTAGAATTCTACTTTAATGTTCACATATAACTCACTTATACTTTCTCCCACTAATTTTGTAAACCCAATATTTCTGTCAACCTTTGGTTCTAGTGTCTTGTATTCTATGGGTTATATTTCATGCCTCTAAAATATTAATTTTTATCCGAGGAGACCTCAACCATTAGGGAGAAGAAACCATTAATGACTATTGTTTGAAAGGTAGCTCCTTATAGCACATGCTGTATTTAGCAATTCAGCAGAGGCTTTGAATTAAAAAATATATATATACTAAAGGAAAGTAAGCGGAAGGAAATAGGACATGTTAAGCAATAAGTGCACCTGGGAGAGAAGAGCTGTCAACCTAAAATGAAAAGTAATAATCATTAAGCCAAAATAAGAATTAGAAGCATTCGCAGTGTTCCATGGCTTGTTTTTGAGGCTGTACTTTGATAACATAACTATAAGGGACTGATCACTCCTTTGCTTATAGGTATATAACCTACTAGATTTAATTATTATGATTATTTATTATGATCTTCTTTAGAAAAGGCCACTAAATACTGACACATATCCAGTTCCTTGGGAGGACAGTATGTATTTTGTGTATTTCACACAGCATCTCCTAGCTCTTAAAATGCCCCCTATTAAGTATTTTTCTTTAGTACTGATACTGTTTCTATGCTACCTAACCACATAACCAGTCTGGTCTTTTTTTAGATTAAAAAAAAAATTCTTACATAATTGCCATGTATCACGGTTAGAATTATAGTCAAAGATGTAAAACCAAGTGAGGACAATTGGAATAGTGGAATACCTATGAATATACAGAAATATATAAAAACATTATTCTATGGTATCCGATAGATACAGGGGACACACTGACCAAATAAGTAAAGTAAGAAAAAAAATGTATGAAAGTCTGATGGATAATCAAATCTTCTGAATCCATTTATAAGGGTAAACTAGAGAATATGTGTTGTTTTGTGCATTTGCAGTCAAATGCTCTTCCACTGAGCTATACCCCCTGTTTTGTGCATTTGAATAAAGAGTTAGATAAACAAAAAATCTGTAATTATTAGCAGCCAAACTGTTCTAACATAGTACGATGATTTCTCTGAACTCTTCTGATTAATTCTCTCAGAGCACGGCCAGTACATCTTTAAGTCTCTGTTCTTAAGAGTCACAGCAGACTAAGAATAGGCACATCCATTTCCCCACCAGTGTAAAGTGGGCCTTATGACCTCTACTTCCTCCTTCCCTTCTACGATGCTACAGCAGGTTCTGTGCAACAGCCAAAGACCTGTTAAAAGGCAGAAATGTGATTTTGATCTTTTTAGTTTTTCACTAAATTACAGAATCAGCTCTCTGGTTGTCAGCTGCTGACAACTTTATAATGGTTTATTTTTCAGTACCTCTCTGAAACACACCAATTTATGGTTTAAGGTGCTCATTTATATCAAGACAGAATCCTCAGTGGTTAGATCGGTCCTTCTTACAAATATTTGGTTTGCGGGGCACCTGGGTGGCTCAGTGGGTTAAAGCCTCTGCCTTCGGCTCAGGTCATGATCCCGGCGTCCTGGGATCCAGCCCCGTATCGGGCTCTCTGCTCAGCAGGGAGCCTGCTTCCTCCCTTCTCTCTCTGCCTGCCTCTCTGCCTATTTGTGATCTGTCAAATAAATAAATAAATAAATCTTAAAAAAAATATTTGGTTTGCAAGTGACCTGCATGCTTGGAATTTTTTTCTTTACAACAAGAGAAAAATTAAATATGCTTTAATACATTTTTAATATAGTCAGATAGACTTTTAAATAATTCAACTTCTATCCTTAGGGAAGGACTATATCTCTTAAAAAGTTATTTATCCAAGATCTTAAAAAAATGAAAGCTGTGAAGTTGAGTTATCTCGACTTAAAATATTATAGCTTATTTTATATATATTTTTATATATTATATATACTTTATATATATACTATATGACATATATTTTCCTTCTTGTTAAAAACATATAGTCTATTTCCAATAACTGTCTGTATATATATATATCATATATATAATATATATACACACAGACTTCATTTCTTGATATTTAAGCTTTATATTTTTTTATATTCTATCACCTGTAGTCTAAGTTCAAGGAGCATTTACTGAATATCAATTATACTCAGACCCTGTTTAAGGTCTTATCTTTAAAGGGCTATTATTTGGGCTCTGACAGCCATCCAATATAGCGGGTGAGAAAACATTATATAAATTTTTTTAAAGAAAGGGTAAATTCATTAAGTTGTGGGAAATGTTATGTTGTGTATACATCTTAGGTGTTTCAGGATAACTGGGAGGAATAATTATTCTAGCCATTATTGTTCAGGGAAGATTTCTGTAGTGAAAATTAGTTGACAGTTAATATAAAAGCTAATGGGAATTAACCAGATGAAAACAAAGAGATTTTTTTCAATCAAAGGATCATTGTGAATAAACATGAACCTATAAAATAGCATGGTATGTGCTGGGAACTATAGTTTAAAGTGCAGGACATAGAGGGGCAAATGTTGAATTAGAAGTAGTCCAAGGTCACTTCATCAAGGGCCTTTATGCCAGACAATGAGATTAAACATTTCCCTTTAGTGGCTACAGAGCACCTGAGAATTCTTAAACAAGGGAAGAATACAGCCATGTTTTAAGACAAACCATAAGAGACTCTTAATTTCACAAAACAAACTGAGGGTTGCTGGGGGAAGGCGGGTAGGGAGAGGGTGGTTGGGTTATGGACATTGGGGAGGGTATGTGCTATGGTGAGTGCTGTGAAGTGTGTAAGCCTGATGATTCACAGACCTGTACCCCTGGGGCAAATAATACATTATATGTTAATAAAAATAACTAAAAAAAAAAAAGGAATGATGAATCTGACTGCAACTTGGAAGATCATTTTAAGAATCACAAGACTGAATAAAGGGAGACTATTTAAGAATAGAGAGATTAAGATGATAGATAAATAGGGGTTGAATTAAGTGGTGATATAAATGAGGATAGAATACTTGAGTGGACTCAAGCCGTATTCAGAAGGAAAACTCTGTAAGACTTGGTAAAAAATCAAGTAAAGAGTGAATAAAAAATAGAAATTTAGGCTGATTATCGGGTTTCTGATGTTCATAACTGGATACATGGTAGATGCCCAGAATTATGGCAGGGAGGATAGGAATAATGATTTTATGAAAAGGAAATTAAATTCAGATGTGGACAATAAGAATTTTAAATGACCATGGGACATCAGGCATTTAAATGCAAGTTTTCAGCTCTAGTTTCAGGTTGGAGCAAATGTATTCAACTGCATGAGCTTCAAGAATTAAGAGATATCCCTATGCTAAAAAGAAAAAAAATGTATATACTAAGTCATTGTTAAATTCTCTTACATAATTATTTCCCAAAGAAAGTATTTCTTCATTGATCTATATATGTTTTCTATTTTTTTCCTGGAAAGTTGACAGTGTTAAGTCAAAGATTATCTATATTAAATTTGATTAATGATTTTTTAAAGTCAGGAGTCCTTATTTAATTTTTTTAAGTACACTCTACCCCCAATGTGGGGCTCAAAGTCACAACTTCAAGATCAAGAGTTGCAGCTTTACCAGCTGAGCCAGACATGCTCCCCTAATGATGCTTTTCTTTAAGACTTCCCTATCCTTTCCCTTCTTTAGTGTTAATAATTTGTATTGCTGATTTTTAGTGATAAAACTGAATGATCAGACAATCTCTGAGTTCTTACTGGTATCTCTCTTCTCTATCATGTTTTGAAATCTTGTTCTAGTAAATGAATTATAGTAAATTAACAGGATTTGCCATAAACCAATTGGGTTATTATATTCTAAAAAAGTAGATATGACACACTTACGTTAAGTACTTATATTGAATATAAATTCTCAAGGAATCATTTGACATTATAATATACTACACTGATCATTCTGTCATGGATATCTGTTCATGGTAATTCTTAATATTGAGTCTCTAGTAAAGGTTAATCATCATTAACAAATTACTTTTTAACACTGTTTTCTGTCCACTTCAATTATAGCCACCGATGGGTGAGTTTAGAGAATTCAAAGATGAGTAAGCTATTATTGAAGAGACAATATAAATGAATCATGTTTAAAGAAAACAGATTCTGAAGCTGGACTACTGGATTTAAATCAGTGAATCTGCTACTCACTGGTTTTATGACTCATATAAGTTATTTAACTCTTTGCCCTAGGTTCCTCTGTTGCCTCACTGGCACATAACATGTGCCATGTAAAGATTTCAGAAATGCCTAAAAGAGCTTACAGTTTGGCATAGAAAATAAAACCACTACAAAATAATTTACAGTTATAATTAACAAGCTACAAAAAAGCTTTACAAATCAAGAAAGATTATTAAATACATAGAAAAATGGGGATTCAAAATCATGTCATGCTTTCTGCCTATGCATAATAGACATGTGATGTAGAATGGATATCAAGACAAAAGATATAACTTGGTTTTTAATCATTGCACCTAAACACTGTCAGACTGTGGACCAATCAATCATTATGTTTTTATTTGTAAACTGGGAATAATATCAGCTCTACTTAATACTTTAATATTTATGCATTTTTACATCAAATGTTACATATTTATACATAAACATGATAAAATGCATTTTATTGAGATAAAATTTGTGTATTTTCCCGTGTACTTATCTAGTTACCATATAATATATAGGGTTATAAATTACTTTCCCAAGGTTACGCTCTCTTAAATAGCATATATGAAAGTTAATCTTTTCTGATTCCACATTCAGTGGCTTTCTATGCATTGAGTATCTGATCCAAATGAGATCTTCATAATAAACTGTTCACAACTATAAAATACTCTGACAGAAGAGGTGTAATTACAGGTGTACCTTTAAGGATGGGTAGGATTTTATCAGAGCAGTTAGATAAATTATTCTGAAATAGAAAAGAAGAGGAAATATACAGCAAGGTACCTCATAAAATATTCCGGAAAAACAAACTTAGTTTTCTGGAGGTACCATGATATTGTAAATCTGACTTACATTAGGAGGGTATAATACAGTATTTGACCTGGAAAACTCATTCTTGTCCCACCCTTAACCTTGAAGTTCTGAAGACAAATATATGAACAGAGCAATTAATCAAAAATATAAGCAGAGCAGTAATTGCTTTGATTTTTTTCCCTAAGAAATTGCACACAAGACACAATACAGAACTAGGTGGGCTAAGATGGACTATGTTGAGCCACCTCTAAGCCTTCATCCTAATCTCCAAATTAAATCATGCCCTCCTACCTAACATAGAGTTTCACAGGAAAGAGTAGTTATGGCATAGTTTGGTTCCCTGCCAGTCTGAGTATGCTTGTCTTGAGGTAGATGTCAAGTGAACTGTCTGCATTACTGTTTTACCCACCCTATCAAAAGGGGGAAAAAACCCTCATGACTGCAACTGTTACATCATTTAAAATTTTTACATGTGAGAAAGTGTGACCAACTCAGTGTCCAAGAAGGATACAAAAACGAGTTACAATCTTGACGGGATTTAAATAGAAAAAAATATTAAAAGATGTGTAATGGATAATAACTTCAAAGGAAAAAGTACAGAGGGAATATGGTGAATAAATAAATCAGGAAGAAGGATAAGGAATATATGGAATATACATAGGGAGATATATAAGGAAATAGTTTTGACTCATCTTTGAGGGGATTAGTAACAAATGATTGGGGGAAGGCCCTAAATCTATTAATCTAGATGTATGAGTTCCTCCTTTACCTCTCTACCAAACCACACACACTACTACCAACAACCTGAAGACATGTACCTACAGAGAACAATATTGGGCAAAGGCCTGCCTTTGCTTATTGTGTTAATTTAGCCCTAAAAACCAAGTCAATTGACAAATAATCCAATCAAGAAGTGGGCAGAGGACGTGAACAGACATTTCTGCAAAGAAGACATCCAGATGGCTAACAGACACATGAAAAAGTGCTCCACATCACTCGGCATCAGGGAAATACAAATCAAAACCACAATGAGATACTACCTCACACCAGTCAGAATGGCTAAAATTAACAAGTCAGGAAATGACAGATGCTGGTGAGGATGCGGAGAAAGGGGAACCCTCCTACTCTGTTGGTGGGAATGCAAGCTGGTGCAACCACTGTGGAAAACAGCATGGAGGTTCCTCAAAAAGTTGAAAATAGAACTACCCTACGACACAGCAGTTACACTACTGGGTATTTACCCTAAAGATACAAACGTAGTGGTCCGAAGGGGCACGTGCACCCGAATGTTTACAGCAGCAATGTCCACAATAGCCAAACTATGGAAAGAACCTAGATGTCCATCAACAGACGAATGGATAAAGAAGAGGTGGTATATCTATACAATGGAATACTATGCAGCCATCAAAAGAAATGAAATCTTGCCATTTGTGACGATGTGGATGGAACTAGAGGGTATTATGCTTAGCGAAATAATTCAATCGGAGAAAGACAACTATCATATGATCTCCCTGATATGAGGAAGTGGAGATGCAACGTGGGGAGTTTGGGGGGTAGGAAAGGAATAAATGAAACAAGATGGGGCCGGGAGGGAGACAAACCATAAGAGACTCTTAATCTCACAAAACAAACTGAGGGTTGCCAAGGGGAAGGGGGTAGGGAGAGGATGGTGGGGTTATAGACACTGGGGAAGTTAGGTGCTACGGTGAATGCTGTGAAGTGTGTAAACCTGGTGATTCATAGACCTGTACCCCAGGGCTAATAATACATTATGTTTATAAAAAAATAAAAAATAAAAAAATAAAAAGTCAATTGCCTTGTAATTTGGCTTCTACCAAGTGGAAGTCTTAATTTGCCCTTGGAAGCCAATTAAAGGTCTAGTACAGCAAAGATTTAAAAAGCAACATTTTTAGTTCCTTTTTAATGAGCCCACATCCACATTCCATTCTGATAGTGATAAAGGATCAGTTCAAGAAAAACAGTCTTGGGGAAAGTTGACCTTTGTGAGGCCTAGAGAAGTAAGCAGATTAATCTGACCATTTCCAGCTTCTAGCCTATACTCTGACAGAGAAGGGCCATTTCTGTAGTTTCAGAACTTTAAACCCCTTTACTTATCATTGTGAACACAAAAGACCAAATAATATTCCCATGGCCCGGTGCTGAGCTATTCTTAGAGGAAAAGGAAAGGTTATATGATCTTTGGTTGCCTGTAGAGCCTAACAGTAGGAGAGATAATTCTGCCTCTGTCTAGAAATGTCAACAAGTATTCTGTGTATGTAAAAACAAGTATTTAACTCTCCATCTTTAGATTTCTCATGGCAACATCTGAAGAACATAAATAGAGGGTACCATTCTCTGTCAAGTCTGAAGACAAGTAAAGAGGAATCAACAATATTCAGTTGCTGAGAGACTAAGTTCACATGACACGTTTGGAAGAAAAGTGGAGGAAAGAGTGCCACATTGTTTTGTGCACAGGACCTTCTCACTCACTATCCCCTTTGCTTAAAATATTTTCTCTTTTGTCTCTTTGGAAGACTGATTCCTTTGATCCATAAGGACACAGCTGAAATCTTAGTAGAAGTTCCTGAAATAATCCTTTTTAGTATCCCCAGCCCCTCAAGAACACTTCAAATTACTAAGACCCCAAATAATCCAAGGCCTTAAATCTAAAGCCAAACTGAGCAACCTAATTATAACAAGGCACTTTGAATTTGGGCACCACAACTGTGGGTGAAAGTTGAAAAAAGCAGATACAATTAGGAATGTATTTGTAGAGGATTGCTAAGTTACTTGAGCCTAGCCAGCCTAGCCCCTGAATGTCTGGCCATGCTTAATGGCCATTAAAATGACTCTAACCAAATAATCTGAAAGACCCAATCGACATTTGTCTAAAGCAGCCTTAGATAACAGAGTATTTACTTGGTAGTGCTGAAACTGTTAAAAACTCAAGACATTCAGAGAAGTAATTTTTCTTCTGAATGGACAAATAACAAGCCAGTTTTCTTGAGGATGCCAAGGCTATCAAAATAATTTCAATTCCCTTCACCATTATACCTTCACTAGGGTAATTAGGGACACTAAAAATTTAACTTCTCTTTTGGCTAAGCCTTCTACCCTTTCTTCCTTATATGATTTTGAGAATAACTGAGGTTATTCATGTCTTATTATATCTTATTCATAAATCCTTTGCATGAAGTCTGTTTATAAAGACTTGGTCACTGGGAGAAAAATGAGGGGGAATACTCTTACTAACCTTATTTCCAGGAATAGAAATTTAATATGTAATGGAAAAAACTGGCTTGATGACTCCCATGGTAGCTATTATTTAACAACTTATTCTTATAATTCTTTTCACAATTTTATTAGATATGCTTGCTGGTTTGATGAAACATGTTTAATTCTTTCTACAACCAGACAGTGGGCTTCTATATTCATGGGTTGGTTTTTTTTTGTACTCTTCTATATTCATTTCCTAAAATACTACCTGGAATATATCAAAGGAGCTAAATATATGTATGGAATGAATGAACTAAGGAATAAATAATCAATGCCCCCAGAAGAATATACCAGTTTGTTTCAGAAACACAAAAGATGTTGGCAAAGCCTAGCTTTAATATCATTAGATGAGAAGAAATCTCAGTTGTACTTGGTCTTACCATGATTTTAATTCCTAGCTGCACTTGCTAAGCGTAGCATAATATAGAAAGTGACACTACTGTAACTTTTCATGACTATATTCATCCCTCTTAATAAATAGGGTACTGTTCTGGGGCACCTGGGTAATAGCCAGTTAAGTGTCCGACTCTTGGTTTTGGCTCAGGTCATGGTCTCAGGGTCATGACATTGAGCCCTGGGATGGGCTCTGCCTCTGTGCAAAGTAGGCTTAGGTTTCTCTTTCCCTCCCCCTAAACCCTCCATGCTCTTTCTCTCTCTCTCTCTCAAATAAATAAATCTTTTAAAAAAGTACATAGGGTACTGTCCTCTGTTGCAACAATATACATGAAAAAGATCATTACAGGCAAAATATTTAAGACTTTAAATTTTAACCAGCCTGCATCTAGCTCTAACTGCGAAAAAAGTGTATCCATGGCAACATGCAGACTTCCCCCTTCTCATTTTTTTTCTGATCCAGAAAAATTTGAATAGACTCAATCTTTAAAAAGCATCCATGTCAACAATCAATACTGAATAAACACAGCCCTCTCTTAGTAAGTATGAACAAACAGAATGATCACAAAAAGGATAGAAGACTTAGAAGCACTAAATCAAGTAAATGAACTGATAATACTAACCAAATATTCCTATGTGGTTTCAACATAATAAAGTTATGGAATAAATATAAAATATATTTTAATAAGATTTGCAAAGAAATGCAAATACAAACCAGAACACGGGCTATGGTGAAAATATATATAAGTATTTGTCTAAGAGTTCCCCTTTCTTATTTTTCTGGGAAATTCTTTCTTTCACCCTTCAATTATGAGAAGAGAGAACAATCTGTCATTATCTTATAAATACTGACATATCCCCAAATCCCAATCTAGCTTTTCATCCTTGCCTCACTGATAGGTACTGCTATTGCTGACGGACACTTTGTTCAAACAGGTTAAGGCTTCGCTCTAGACAACCCAGCCCATAGGTGCACATTGGTAAGAAGACAGTGCTATGTAGGAATTGTAAAAAATAACAGCTATCTTTTCCTATGGGCAAACACAGTGTTACTGTATATAAATTAGCAGGCAAGGTAAATGGATTTCATTCCTCTTAGGCCTACACAATTTTATCTAGTGCTGTTGCCTCTGGCCACTTGACTGAACCCATACTGAAACTTGACCCAAGGCAGACCGCCAAGAGTCTGGCTTTAGTGTATTGGTCTTAGAAACAGGGATGGTGTTTCATTCCAGAGACCAAAAAAAAAAAAAAAAACCAAGAAAAAAAAAAACAAGATGTGAAAAATCAGAATAAAACACAGCTCTGAAAGATGTTGCATATTTGAAAGATAAATTTGTGTAATATGAGGTTATTTTTTATAGAAATTATTTTCATTACTAAGAAAATTATGTAGAAAAAAGTGACAGTAATATAAAAATATCATCTCTCGCCCCTGTCTCATTGTCATCTTTATTATCATGATATGAATCTACATACCCAATGTAATTCAGCAACTTGTCTCCCTTACAAATGAAGAGGAATAAATATTGGCAATCTGACTTAAAAAATACAACACATTCAAACAACATCTTTTTCAGGAAACTAACGGGCTGCAGTTTCACATTTAATTGATTATAATCATAAATCAATTAAAAATCATATCAGTAGTTGCACAAAATATAACTGATAATTTCAAACACTTATCCTTAATATATTTAAAAACAAACAAACAAACTACACTTAGAACACAGCCTTCAGCATATGGAAGAAAAAGACAAGCATTTTATCTGTTCATATTTTTTTGTATTCCATTCAAAGAAGATGCCCAGGCTTTCATACCGCACCATGGGTTTGGGGGATGGAGAAGGGAGAATGCAGATAAACTGGTTTAGAGTTAGACTAATGAACTGGATACCCGTGGCTGAAATTCACACTTACTGAGAAGATGACTAGGGTTTGCAAGTAGGGGTTGCACCACATTAAGGGGGTGAACCAAATTAAGGGCTTAAAATCAAGCAGCACATTTTAAAATTGAGGAGAGAAAAACAAAATAAATCCAAAGAAAGTGGACAGAATACAATAAGGCTAAAAACTAGAATTAATTAACAAGACATAGAAACAACCAAGCAAAGGGGCACTTTAAATAACCCAATAGAATTCTTAAAGTTTTCACAGATTGATGAAGAAACAAGTTTCAGTGAAAATGAGGGAAATGAAGAATGAAACAGAGAATATAAAACTAGAGCAAACCTGTATTAAATAACAGATGACTAGTATTCAACCTAACTTTGATAAAATTGAAAATGTCCTTAGAAAAAAAAATAGACTAAAACATAAATGGATCAAAATTATAGCATAGGAATTTCCAGCTCTCATCCTCCCTTCAGAAACATAAATTCGAACAACTGTGCGTAAAATACCTTCACAGGAGCCAAGGATTCCAGGTGAGGGACTGCAGTACCTGGGAGCAGAGCAGAAATAATAAAGGGCACGCTGCGGAGGTTAGGAAAGAAAGATTCACACCCCCTCGCGGCTTCTCCAAGACCTGGCAGCCCCACGCACTCAACGGAGGACACCAAAGAGATGACTGAGCGCGCACCCCAAAGCTGGTCGCCCCATTCCCAGACCCTAGGTGTCTGCCACCTACCAAGCCCCTTGCTCGCCTCGGTGTCTCCAGTGGCTCCCGCAGGGAGGTGGTGACCTGGACACCAGCTTTCCGTCTCTCTCCCTGCCTTTCAGCAACGCGGCACAAAAGTCCCCCCCGCCGGGTGCCTGCCTTAGGACAGGCATCTCTAACACCAGCGCTCACTGGGCTCCAGGAAGCCAGGCCTGGGCTCTGCTTCGTGTCTGCGGCGCCAGGCGGGTCGTGAGGCAGCAAGCTCCTGACCTGCTTTTGCAAACCCAGGTCTCCAGCTCCAGCTACCCCAGGCGGCTCCTGTGGCCTCAGGTGACTTCCTCAGCTCCTGCTCCCAGAGCATGCCATGAAGTCAGGCCCAACACTGTAGGGGCCCCAGGCGGCTTCCTCAGCACCAGCTCTCTGCAAGCACCTGAGAACCCAGGCCCTTGGCTTTGGTGGCTTCCTCAGGCCCAGGCTCCCAGAGAGCCCGTGAAGGCAGGCCCGCAGCTTAGTAGATCACTAACAGGTTCCAGCGCCCCCAGATGGCCCCTTCATCCTCAGGCAGCTTCTTCAGCACCAGGCTCTCACTGAGTTCCTGGAAACCCAGTCACTGCGTCCACTTAAGTGCCTGTGGCTCCCTCAGCTCCTGTGCACCGATGCTCCCACTGGCCTCCTGTGGACCCAGAGTCCGGGCTCGCTCTATCTGTCCATAGGGACTGGTTGACGTCTGTGGACAGAGAATCTAGGTCCCAGATCCATCACAACAGACTCTGGTGCCAGGCTCACCTCACTGATCGAGACTCCAGGCTGCTTCTACATGCTGGGCATCAGGCCCGTCTACCTGCGGACCCAGGCACCAGATCCACCTGCCTTAGGACTCCAACAGCAAGTCCTCCTGTGGAAACCACCAGACTCTGGAGGGGCTGACTGGTGAAGGGCGTTGCCTACAAAAGCCAGTCTATAAATAACTGGAAGAAGTATCTACATCCTCCCGTGTGCAGACACCAACACAGTGTCATAAGGATAATGATTATCATGGAAACATGATACCACCAAAGGAAACCAATAAAACTCTAATGATTGTTCATGAAGAAACAGACACCTATGTATTTCTCAGGAGCTCAGAATAATCCCCTTACAGAAATGCAATAAACTATTATCCTTTAATTTATATTTGCTGATGGTAGACAGATTTGATAGATTCTACCATGCTGGTTCTGCCAAACTTTCCTGATATGGTCAACAGAACTCCCATTTGACCCACTGGAGAAGTGAGTCTGCCCATAAGATAGCTGGGCTATCCTTCTGGTGTTGGATTGGAGATTGGGAAATGCCAACCCTGGGCTGTCGCTTTCTGTGGTGGTGCCTTCCAGTCCTCAGGTAACTCCATTAACAAAATGAACTCACTTTCATAGTACCTTTCAGTGTTCTCCTTTGGTTTTCTCTTGTGTTCTTTCCAGGCAAGTTGTATTTAACTGAGGAGATGAGTCTTAATTATTTTGTCCTGACCAGAAATATTCAACCACTTCTTTGACACCTTTCTACTAAAGATTAATGTATAAAAATCTACCTCCTTTTGTATATATTTTTGCATACACAACCAGCAAGAGGAGAAGTAAGATGTAAACTCTGATGACAACAAACAAAACACATGGATTACTGAGACTTAAATGACCAAAAAAGAAAAAAGTTATAGTTTTATCTAAAATAAGAACATTAGGAAATGAATACTGAGACTTGTTTCTAACCCCATTTTTTAATATTGGTGAAATTCAGAACACACTTTTCTTTCTTTTGGGAATGGTTTGTCAATGACTTGTTTTCAGTGTCCTTTGGCTAATATTACTATAGGAAGAAAATTTTCTCTCATTAAAGTGTATTTTAGACAAAATTTTTTAAATGAAGAAGTTAGTATCACCAGACTATCACTTGGATTCATAGATATTTGTTCAATAACCATACGGTATAGTTTAAGGACTATAAACTGTTTATCATTAAACTGCAAAGACATATCAAGGGTTTTTAGTTGTCTAACTAAGCATGACTACTGAGAGCTCAGTCTCACATTTTATTCTCTTTCAGTATTATAGGTACGTAGTTTTAAAACTTTCTTAGACTGATATTCAATTGTGTAAGAAGTCCCCATTTACTATGAGATCGACTTATGCTATGCTTTGAAGTCATTTCATAAAGCTTCTTTCTGTAAAGATTCTGTTCTATTGAGCCAAACTTAAAATTCTTAGAATTTTCCAGGTAGGGGACATATGTCAAATCCATCATTATTTTTATCACAATAGCCAAACTGAGCAATAATTGTGTTTCTTATTTGTTAATCCTCCTTACTGTATGTGCTGGAAATTTGTTACATACTTTGTAGCTAAGTTAGAAGGGATTCTAAAATAGGAAACACTTACATAAAAATAGTCAGGGATGTAAGCTGAATAGAGTCCTTATGAGGGAGACAGAAGCTTGCCCATCAGCTCTTGCTATCCGTATGATAGTACTAAACACTTATAGCAAGTATAGTAATGGAGAGATCAAATCCTAACAATGCAAATGGATAATCTCCAAGAGATTAAGACTCACACAGAGCACTAACTCAACATTGTCAAAACAATTGAATCCCAGTACAGATGTCTGTGCTGTCATCTATCCTATCTATTCTGGGGTTTCTGGGATCATTAATAACTAGAATAACTACCTTCTCAGAAGAGAGAAAAATGTAATGGGGGAAAACAAAACAGTGCAGTACATTTTTAAATTAATACTAATGCATTGATAAGATAACGTGATGGTGGACCTCTTCAACAGTCCAATGAGCAGCTGATCTTACATGCCTTAAAGGCTTTTTCCTCTGAAGGGGATAGCAGCAGTCCAATCACTTGGTCTGTTTTGGCTCCATCTGCCTTTTCCTAAGAATGTGACTTAGCAAAGCAGCAGGGTCACTGAAAGCTGATACCCATTTTATTCAACAACTTTGAATGGAGATGCTGCTTTGTACAGCTTCTATAATGTCCAAACTGTAATTAAGAGTTCTCAAACTTCCTCAGCTGTCTTTAGGAAGAGGGGTTCTTTGTGGTCTGCAATTATAGAATCCATAGCATGCATCATACATTTTGTAGAGTTGACTACTGTTTGAGGCAGTACCATAACAAAATCAAATTAATTAGCACACATAAACATTTGTAGTAGCGCCTGGCATATAGTATGCAATAATAAAAAAACTCTTATTTTTAGTGACACCAACCATTTCCTTTTTATCTCAGCCAGGCAAAAATCAAGCAGAGAGATTTATCACAACAGAAACAAAAACAGTAGCGATAATAGCAACTGAGTAAAATATGGGCAAAATATACCCCCCATAATTTTTAGAATCCCAAATTCAAATCAGTCTCTCTGATCCTAAAGCTCATCTATGTAAGCCTTTTGCTTATTTTGTATACAGGACTTGCTAAACTTACCAACTGCTACTCCCAGAAGATTGAAGAATTTTGCTTCCAGTTGATCAGTAGCTGTTACATGTTACAGACTAAGAGAAGAAAATATGGGAATTCAGGAGACTATGTCATGATCAAGCTGAGAGATAACACTCACAGCTATTTCTTAAAATGCTTCCTCTGCTGGCTGCTCAGAATACAGAGCTGCCCAAATCAGTGAGGTTAAAAAACACGAAGCTCTGCTACTGAACAGGGGTAGTAAAAAGGAAACTTTACTAAGAGAACACTAGTGGCAAGAATGTCTTTGCCTACCATCATACTTGATACAAATAATTCTTCGTCACTTATATTTCCCTAATCCTTACACTGATACAAATTTAATTTGTACACAAATACGTCTAAATTAAGTCTTCAAATTATCTTTTTCTAAAATCCTGAAATACTGTAATCAATGTTAATATAATAAAAATCAGAGTACCAATTATGCAATGTTTTTGTTTCAATTAGAGAGTATCATTTAAATATACAAGAGTAAATTCATTGATAGATTCGTGAAGACCTAAAATAAACTTATTTAGGCCATACACCTCATGCACACTATGATTTTCCTAAATATTTTTTCACTATACTTGGTATTGATACCAGTGGAAAATTTCCATCATTTATAAGGATATTTGTATGTATTTATAAGGACAGATAGAAGATGCTTATTCTTTCAAACATCATCAGAACAGCCATCTGAGAAGAAATTTATTCTGAGCCCTTTCTAAAATGTTGATAAAACTCAGAAATCACTATATTCACAGCAATATCAGAAATTATTTTGGGCATTCTACTTATCATCAGTGTTACAGAATTTGTTGCCTTGAGATATTCATTAACTAGAGACCCATGGTTTGTCCCAAGAAATGGAGAAAACCCTCAGTGTGAAACAAAGTAGAGAGAGATGCACACTGTCTTTGTCAATTAACTGTTATCAGCAACAGTTTCTATAGCAACCACAGTGTCAGCAATCACAATCTTGAGCTAAGTGCTCTTACACCTCCTCTTTCACCATCAGTCCTTACACTTCATCAGCTTTTCAGAGGTGGAAACCTCTACCAATAACAAAAATGTGGGAAGCCTTCGACATACCCTGCGATATGGAAGTAAAGTGCTATAGGCCAAGGTGGAGACAGGGAGAACCCTAGTAGTAACACACACTGGAAATTGAGATTTTTCACATCCTCATTCCTGAAAGTCAGGGAACTAGATGATAAGGGTATGAGGAAATCCAGCATCAGTCCTGAAGAGCTGAAGAAATAGAATGAACAGGAGACATTGGAAATATGACTAAGATATCTGCGTATCAATCTTGCCTTAATCTCTCTAACTATGGTGGAAATACTAGAAACTGAAAGGGAAGTAACACAGTTGCTCTTACTATGGGCAACAGGAGGTCCATTCAAATAAACAAATATCAGAGATAAAGAGTGATTTAATTTTCAGCATGATGTGATGCACCAAGTCAGAGCATTTAAATTCAGGGCATATCAGAAATTATTGATTATAAGAATAAGAATTTCATTTTAGAAATTGTTTTTGTCATTCCTAACAGAAGGAAAAAATCAATTCATATGTTGCCAGATTAGAATATCTTAAAGGAAAGACTAGATGAGATAAAAAGGAAATGAATAATATCATTAAACATAAGACTTTCCATTGTTGTGTATTATATCACAGATCTTATTAAAAATACTTATGTTTATTAGTTAATGCTTATTTTGTCAGCTGATTTGGTCAACACAAATGAATCTGTGGTCTAGGTATTATTATTCTCTCTTTTAAAAAGATTTTACTTATTTATTTGAGAGAAAGAGGGAGAGAGCTCAAGCAGTGGGGTAAGGCAGAGGGAGAGGGAGAAGGAGAGTCGGACTCCTGTGCGCGGATGGAGGGAAGCACCATCGCCAAAAAAAAAAAAAAGTTTCTTACCTTCTACCACAACATTAGCTATGAAGAAATAGAGCTAGTCAGTCACACAGCTCTTGAAGGATGCTCCTTTTAGAAGTACCTCTCATCAGGCAAGATTAGTCAGTTTGGTCAGCTATTTCAATGGTGTGTTTTCCCATACCATACCACCTGAAAATTTTTTGTCCTTTTAGTACAATATATAAAGTCAGTACTAAATAATATGACATAATACCTTTGGTGGTTAAGTATACTATCTAGAAATAGCATGTATCTTTTCCATAATGTATGGGAAACACGTCTCTAGCCATCTAAAAACATTTTTGTATGTGTTGGGTGGCCAACGCATACATTAGATTTTGTTAGCTCATTAAGAAAACTTCTTTATGGCTTATATAAAGAAACAGTGAACAATGGTGAAATAGCTCTTTCACTCAGTTTCCTTGGATATGGATATATTTTACATTTATGCTATTACAATCATTTATTATCTTGATCATGATACAATGCTTTTTTAACTTAGTGCCAGTCTCTAAAACAATTATTTATTACATAGCTCTTTGAGCAGAAAGTAATTTCTAAGCAATGATAAGGTTCTCTTTTACGCCTTTAGAATGTGTGACTCAGATAAGGTTATACTAGTTTTTTAAAAAACGTTCAGATTTAAAATAAATGCAACAGAAATTAATATTGGCAGCACTTTCTATTAGTATTAGCCAATACGATTGTATGGGATAATGTTCAGTAGCAACAGATTCCTCATAATATCATGATGATAATTCCTTTCTTTGAAATATTTTTTTAAAATATTCCATTATAATCACTTGAGTTAATAATCCCTTATTTCTATAATCTCTGAATTTAAGGCGTGAATTGTATCATCTTCATTTGTATATTATCTTACGTGTCCCATCCAGCCCTTTCATTCACAGAACAAGCTGAGAGCTAGTAATCTTAGTTTCTTACCCAAGAGTAAGATTGTCAGGATAGATGATAGTTAGATTGGTTTTATATCTATCATCATCATTTTTAAATACAAAATGCTACTGTACTGCCATCCTAGAATATAAGCATTTAATTAGTTTTTTAATCATTAGTTTAAATATTCTAACTAGTGAACTATTTCACATTAATGCTGAAAAGATTGTATTTGTTTTCTTGGTTGTATGGAAGACTTCATTAACGGGAAACCTTGGGTTGATGTTTCTTACTATGAAACAAGGATGGGCCAAGATAGTACGGCAAAGGTAAACTAAATAGACATCAGAAGCAAAGCCAGCAGAAATAGGGAAAGACAATTTGTCTTAACCTAACCTGATAACTGCCTGCTAAAAACAACAAAAATCAGTATTATCCAGAAGTTGTAAACAAGACCCAGAATCACATGATGTTTCAAATGACAAAGATGAATACTGGAATACTTTCATATACACAGAAAAAGGAAAAACTAAATGATTTTCCACTGAAAAGGTAATCAATGAATGCCAATCTCAACAGCTCAAAGGTTGGAATTATAATGTAAAACCTAAAAAAAAGTTTTAAAAGACAGAATTTTAGGAACCAGTAGAAAAATATCAAAAATTCTAATATTCATGCGATAGGAATCCAAGAAAGAGAAGACAGATTGCAGCAGACAAAAACCAGTTAATATTTGAAAAAGTCCCAAATTTAGTTAAAAATAAAAATTTACATATTCAAAAACACAGCCAACCCCAAATGAGATCAATTTAAAGAAATCCAAACCAAGTAACATCATAATCAAATATCTGAAACCAAAAACAAAGAAAAAAATCTCGTTACCATTCAGAAAAAAGCAACTCATTACATATAGGGAAACTGCTTAGAATAATTTAGCAGATTTTGATCAAAAGCCATTGAGTTAAGAAAACAGTGGAATAACATTTTTTTCAAGTACTGTAACAAAAGAATCACAGTCTTGAATCTTACATTCAGTAAAATATCCCTCAGAAGTATAGGTAAAATAAAGCACCTCAAATGAAGGAAAAAAGTGTTTATAATATTGATATTTTAAAAGAAATGCTGGGGTGCCTGGGTGGCTCAGTGCGTTAAAGCCTCTGCCTTCAGCTCAGGTCATGATCCCAGGGTCCTGGGATGGAGCCCCGCATCGGGCTCTCTGCTCAGCGGGGAGCCTGCTTCCTCCTCTCTCTCTCCCTCTGCCTGCCTCTCTGCCTACTTGTGGTCTCTGTCCATCAAATAAAAAAATAAAATCTTTTTTTTTTTAAGATACAAAAGAGCTATATATAAAGGAGATTAAAGCAACTAAGTTTCATAGCATGAAAAGTCTTTGGTGAGCAGAGACCAGTAGTCACTAGAGTTACATGTTGATTCTGTCTGGACAAAGGATCAGACAGAAGGATGCTTCTGAAATAAGAAAAAGCTGGTAAAACTTTTTTTTTTTTTTTTTACTTTTCAGCATAACAGATTTCATTGTTTTTGCACCACGCCCAGTGCTCCATGCAGTACGTGCCCTCCTTAATACTCACCACCTGGCTCCCCCATCCTCTCACCCCCTGCCCCTTCAAAACCCTCGGATTGTTTTTCAGAGTCCATCGTCTCTCATGGAACTTTTGGGACTTCATCAAGATCAAAAGCTTCGGCACAGCAAAGGAAACAGTCAACAAAACAAAGAGGCAACCCATGGAATGGGAGAAGATATTTGCAAATGACAGTACAGACAAAAGGTCGATATCCAGGATCTATAAGAACTTCTCAAACTCAACACACACAAAACAGATAATCATGTCAAAAAATGGGCAGAACACATGAACAGGTACTTCTCCAATGAAGACATACAAATGGCTATCATACACATGAAAAAATGTTCATCATCACTAGCCACCAGGAAGATTCAAATTAAAACCACATTGAGATACCACCTTACACCAGTTAGAATGGCCAAAATTAGCAAGACAGGAAACAACGTGTGTGGGAGAGGATGTGGAGAAAGGGGAACCCTCTTACACTGTTGGTCGGAATGCAAGTTGCTGCAGCCACTTTGTAGAACAGTGTGGGGATTCCTCAGGAAATTAAAAGTAGAGCTTCCCTATGACCCTCCCATTGCACTACTGGGTATTTACCCCAACTATACAGATGTAGTGAAAAGAAGGGCCATCTGTACCCAATGTTCATAGCAGCATTGGCCACGGTCACCAAACTATGGAAAGAACCAAGATGCCCAGTCCATATACACTGTGGAGTATTATGCCTCCATCAGAACGGATGAATACACAACTTTTGTATCAACATGGACTGGACTGGAAGAGATTATGCTGAGTGAAATAAGTCAAGCAGAGAGAGTCAATTATCATATGGTTTCACTTATTTGCAGAGCATAACAAATAACACGGAGGACATGGGGAGATGGAGAGGAGAAGGGAGTTGAGGGAAATTGGAGGGGGAGACGAACCGTGAGAGACTATGGACTCTGAAAAACAACCTCAGGGTTTTGAAGGGGCGGGGTGGGGGGGGGAGGTTCGGAGAGCCAGGTGGTGGGTATTATGGAGGGCACGCATTGCATGGAGCACTGGGTATGGTGCAAAAACAATGAATTCTGTTATGCTGAAAAGAAATAAAAAAAGAAAATGAAAAGCCAATGACTAGGAGAGAAAATATGTAAAATACATATCTAATAAACTGATATTTGGAATATATGAAAACTTACATGAAAGCTGAGTAATAAACACAATGGGCAAAAGAAAATCTGAAGTCATTTCCCAGAGATATATGGGTGACTTACATAAAAACACATGAAAAGATGGGATGCCTGGGTGGCTCAGTGGGTTAAAGCCTCTGCCTTCGGCTCAGGTCATGATCCCAGGGTCCTGGGATGGAGCCCCGCATCGGGCTCTCCACTCAGCGGGGAGACTGCTTCCCCCTCTCTGTGTCTGCCTGCCTCTCTGCCTACTTGTGATCTCTGTCAAATGAATAAAATCTTAAAAAAAAAACACATTAAAAGAGACTTATCATTAGTCATTAAGGCAATGCAAATTAAGACTACAATGATAGACCACTAAAACCTATTATACTGGTATTACAAAAGGACAAAGAACCAGCAATGTCAAATACTGAGGATGCACAGACATGGAATTCTACACTGTTGATGACGAAAAACAAAACGGTACTCTTGCGGATGATGCAAATATTATTACTGGTTGTAATTACAGGGCTAATAAGTTCATGAACATTCACAGACCTGTACACCAAGGAGGATTAATCTGACTGTATATGAATACACCAGTACATCTGACCTTTAAAAAAAATACTTTTCTTAAGTATTTCCTTTAAAATATTTTAACATTTCAGTTTTCCAAACTCCATTCAAACTTCTCTAACAACTCCTCTCATCATGTACTTCTAAATGTACTTCTGAAAGCCTCACATAGCCATACTGATCAAACTTCAACTCCAGGACAACCAGATGTTCCATAAGACTAGACAATCTAGTATTTCCAATGCATAGTATTGTAGAGCTAATCACATAAACTTCAAAAAGGATAAAAGCATGTAAAGTATTCCACATCTGCCAAAGTACTACAGGAGCTCCACAGTCATCTATGAAGAAAATCATCCGAGAAGAATAATCAAAGGAAAGGAGTCTACAAACAAAGGAAATCTTAGTGAGTGTTATTCATGTGATGGTAACAACAATAACAACAAATCACCACCCACATTCATACATCTCTCCCACCGGGAGACATTAGGTGCACAGATAAATCAAGAGGAAGCTAATTCACACCCTGAATCCCCTCATATCAAATTTTCCTGTCCTGCAAACAGAATCACAGGACTTCCTATGACAACACCCAAGTATTGGAAGTCTAAGATAGTTCAGACTGTAATGGGGAGTATTTCACGGAAGTGCTTTCTACAGAGAAAAATGAGAGCTGGAAATTGAGAAGAAACAGTTCTTATTTCGTTATGAAATACACATGTGCCTACCACAGTTCTGAATCTTCAATGTAAAGAAACCATAAAATCTAAGGCATGATAGCACTCATACTGCAGAGTACAGAGGAATGCCTCTTATCATCTTCCTAATGCTTGGTCTGTCAGAAAGTGATACGACTTGGCGGAAGAGGACAAAACTAGTCCAGAAGCCTAGTCCAGGTTCTACTACCACTAACCTGTTTCGTGACTTGGGGCCAGTCACTTAAGCTCACTGGATTCTAGTTTTCTTGGATGTAATGACTGCATAAAATGATCTCTAAGGCCCATTCTAAAGCAACTTTTCCACGGAGGAAAAACAGCACCCAGGACAATTCAAGAATTCTAGCTCTTCTTGGCCAGCTGCAACTATAGTCATTATGAATGTGGACTGAACATTAGTTCATTTTATAAAAATGTCCCTTATTTATTCCCCAATAGCCTAGAGGCTTTAAGTAGAAAGCACAGGGCTGCTCAACAAACCCTACACACAAACACACTTTGTAGACAGGAAAAAAGGGGTGGGAGATGGCAGCAGATTACTCATCTGAAATAATGAAACCCAGAAAACAATGGAACACGACCTTTAAGGTACTGAAAGAAAGAAACTGAACCCAGAATTCTATACCCACTGAAAACCTCTTTCAAAACAAGGACAGAAACTGGAAGCCTCATACACCATTGGCAATACGAAATGGGGCAGCCACTTTGGAAAACAGCCTACACTTCAAAAGGTTAAAGAGTTACCACCATTTGTCCCAGCGATTCCAATCTAAGCCTAAATCCCAGAGAAATTAATACATGGATCCATACAAAAACATGTACACTAATGTTCATGGCAGCATTATTCATTAGTAGCCAAAAGGTGGTTTACCTACACAACAGAATATTATCTGGCTATTAACAGGAGTAGGTCCTGATACATGCTACAACATACATGTTTCCAAGGTGAGCCTTAGAAACATGATGGGAGTGAAAGGACCCAGTCACAAGAGACCACATGTCATCTGATTCCATTCATACAGAATACCCAGAACCCCAAATCTTTAGAGAGAGAGAGTTTATCAGGGGTTCCCTAGGACTGGGGATGGCTGTGTGCACTGGGAGTGGGGGCACCCTGAACAGCGACAAGGAAAAACCAGGGGATTCCTTTTGGGGGTGATGAAATGAGGCCACAGTTCATAATTCTGCCAATATACTCAAGACCAATGAAATGCACACTTTAAATAGATGAACTGTATTATATATGCGTTGTATCCTCAAAAAGCTGTTACCAGAAGAAAAGCAAAATAAAAACAGACATAAAAAACAGAAGAATCAATCACCGGCACACCCAAACTGTAAGAATGTTACAGGAAGGGGCACCTAGGTGGCTCAGAGGGTTAACCCCTGCCTTCGGCTCAGGTCATGATCTCAGGGTCCTGGGATCTTGTTCTGCATTGGGCTCTCTGCTCAGCAGGGAGCCTGCCTCCCCCCCCCCCACCTGCCTCTCTGCTACTTGTGATCTCTCTCAGTATGTCACATAAATAAAACCTTTAAAAAAAAAAAAGAATGTTACAGGAAGTCCTTCAGGCAGGAGGAAAACATTACCCCATGGAAATCTGGCTGTACACAAAGGAATGGAGAGCACCAGAAGTGGTAGGTATGTGGAAAAATAGAAAAGATTGTTTCTTTTATATTCTGCAATCTCTTTAAAGAATAACTGACTATATAACAATTCTCTTATGGAGAATTACAACAGCACTGACAGCAGAAAGGCTAGGTACAGGAAAGTGGCAGCATACCTGTACTCTTATACTGCAGATGACCCTTGAACGACACGGTTTGAACTACGTGGTTCCAATTACAAGTGGATTTCTTTTCAAAAAAATACATGGTACGAAAAATATTGTAAATGTATTTTCTCTTCCTTATGGTTTTCTTAGTATTTTCTTTTCTCTAACTTAATTCACCACATTACACACTGTATAATATATACAGCATACATAATACATTAACTGACTGCTTACGTTATTGGTAAGTGTTCCTGTAAACAGTAGGCTGGAAGTATGTAAGTTCTGGGGGACTCTTAAGTTATATTTGGATGTCAACTCTGTATGGGGCTGGCACCCTAATCCCCAAGTTGTTCAGTGGTCAAGTGGATATGGAAAAAGTCTGGAAGATAATCTTAGATATATACTAAAGAGGTATACTAAATGAACAACTGAAACCAGAGAGTTATAACAAAGAAGAAATTATATAAACTGGATTTAAAAAAAAAACAATTCAACTAAGCCAAAGACAGTAGAAGAAAAGAGGAAAGACGATGGGTGGGAAAAACAGAAAACAAATAGCAAGACAGATTTAAAATGAATCATATCAATAATCATAATAACTGAAAATGGTCTTTTTAAAAAGGCAAAGACTACAATATTTACAAAAAAGAAACCCAATTATATCTGCATCTAAGAAATCCATGTCAAATACCAAAAGCTTCTGCACAGCAAAGGAAATAGTCAAAAAAACCAAAGAGGCAACCCACAGAATGGGAGAAGGTATTTGCAAATGACAGTACAGACAAAGGGCTGATATCCAGGATGGATAAAGAACTTCTCAAACTCAACACACACAAAACAGATAATCATGTCAAAAAATGGGCAGAAGACATGAACACTTTTCCAATGAAGATATACAAATGGCTATGAGACACATGAAAAAATGTTCATCATCACTAGCCACCAGGAAGATTCAAATTAAAACCACATTGAGATACCACCTTACACCAGTTAGAATGGCCAAAATTAGCAAGACAGGAAACAACGTGTGTGGGAGAGGATGTGGAGAAAGGGGAACCCTCTTACACTGTTGGTGGGAATGCAAGTTGGTGCAGCCACATTGGAGAACAGTGTGGAGATTCCCCAAGAAATTAAAAATAGAGCCTTCCTGTGACCGTGCAATTGCACTACTGGGTATTTACCCCAACTATACAGATGTAGTGAAAAGAAGGGCCATATGTACCCCAATGTTCATAGCAGCAATGGCCACGGTCGCCAAACTATGGAAAGAACCAAGATGCCGTTCAGCGGATGAAAGGATGAGGAAGATGTGGTCCATATACGCTATGGAGTATTATGCCTCCATCAGAAAGGATGAACCCAACTTTTGTATCAACATGAACGCGACTCGAAGAGATTATGCTGAGTGAAATAAGTCAAGCAGAGAGAGTCAATTATCATATGGTTTCACTTATTTGTGGAGCATAACAAATAACATGGAGGACATGGGGAGATGGGAGAGGAGAAGGGAGTTGAGGGAAATTGGAGGGGGAGATGAACCGTGAGAGATGATGGACTCTGAAAAAACAATCTGAAGGTTTTGAAAGGGCAGAGTGGGAGGTTGGGGGAGCCTGGTGGTGGGTATTATGGAGGGCAGGTATTGCATGGAGCACTGGGTGGGGTGCATAAACAATGAATTCTGTTACACTGAAAAGTAATTAAATAAAAACAAAATTTTAAAAAGGGGCTATACAAAGAGTAAAATTAAAAACTAAAGAGAGGAAGTAAACGAATATTGGCAGTATTTCTAAGTCATTCTCCAAGTGCTTTTTAAAACTTTTAATAGACATAACCTATTTGCAGAAAAAAACTGACCAATATAGGACATTATTTTAAAAAGGAAATATTTTAAAACTAGAGATTGGGAGAATGGATTACACGTTAAAGTTATACCTAAGAGTACAAATGCTGTAGCACATAAGACCTTGCCTCTGAAGATTTAACAGTGTGTCAGTGGCACTATCCTTGGCCATGTGGGCTTCAAATTTAAATCTGGGACACAAATGTAAAAAGGAAATTCCACTACAAAACGAAGTACATAAGCTTCTTCAATGACCACAGAAAAAAGGAATTAAGAGGTTTCCCAAAAGAGTTTACATGAACTGGGTCTTACATCTGAAGGTGGCTTTTACCAAGTAAAACTAAGAGGTGGAAAGTATTCAGGCAACACAGTGACATGAGAGAACATGCTGAGGAACACACGTTTGACCAGAAGGCGCATGGTAAGAAGTGGCAAAGATGAGCTGGTAGGTAAGATAGAGCCAGACCATGATGGGGCCTCGCAGGTCGTTTAAGGAAACAAGGCAATACCTCCTCGGGCAATCAGGCAGCAATCAGGCAGCAACCAAGGATTCTAGGCAGACACGATACATGATCTAGGTGTTTTCTACAGAGATCGCTGGACACCTGGCAGAGCAAAGCTACCCCAAGAGTCCAGGTGCAGGTCTGTACTGTAGAGATTTGCAATTAATGAAGTTCACACTGAACTGAAAAATTAAAGAGAATGAGGACCTAAATTCAGGTGGTAGTGACAGGAATACGGGAGGAATAAAACAACAGAATTTGGCATCTGACTGCTGCAGTTGGTGTCTAATGATGCATACAGACCAGTGGCTGTAGAGATGGTAATACCGTTTTCAGAAGAAAGCTTATTAAAAACAACATGAACAAGAAGTTGGAAAAGATCTGAGTCAAGTACAATGGTACAATATAAACCCAGCTGGGAATGGAAACTCTAAGGCTCTATTTGTTATCTGCAAAATGGACAGAAGTATCATACCCTTAAAAGGATTAAATGAGACAATCCATGAAATAGGCTTAATATAGTGCCTATTTGTTAAACACAGGTTAAGTGATGGCCCTTATCAGCATTCGTATAGGGTGAGTGCAGGTTACGGATGAAGACTGGATGAGGTGTCCCACTCTTCTTCCTGTTTCCCAAAGAAGCTCCTTCTAGGTCTGTTGTTCCAATTACTCCCTCAATAATGGCCGTTCAATAAATACGAAGCATGAAAAAGTGCAAATGTACACCTGTTCTAACAGAACCAAACTTTACCTTGGGGCATAACACAGTATTAACTATTTCAGTAATAACACTTTCCAAAAAAAAGAAAAAAGAAAAAGAGAAGCATTGAGTCTTTCTTTTAATTAAACAACAAAGACTATGATGACCCCTAGGGCTGTAGTACATGATTCTGTAGTGAATATACCTTCCACACCAGGTGTTTTGACAGAAAGCTCTTATCTGTAAATAAGATCTGTAAATAAGAGGATAACCGAATCTAGTCATCTGGTCAGTCTGTGATGAGTTTAAGTTCTCAGACTGGGAAAGAGAAGGACAAATATATATAAGTCCATAAATGAAGGATTATGAGTGAAGGATTTCAAAATATAAAACTTAATTATAACTTAAATAAGGAAATTTCCACTACACATACTTTTTTTAAAAAGATTTTTTTTAAAAAAGATTGTATTTATTTGACACAGAGAGAGAGCACAAGGAGGCAGGGTGGCAGGCAGAGGGAGAGAGAGAAGCAGGCTCCCCGCCTAGCAAGGAGCCCGATGACTGACTCGATCCTAGCACCCTGGGATCATGACCTGAGCGGAAGGCATCCACTTAACCGACTGAGCCATCCGGCATCCCACAACTACACATACTCTTGCCAAAAAGCTTTAACAGATAAAATTTTCCTATTCAGAGATTCGGAAATGTATAAATATCTACTGACATATCCTGGGGGTGGAGGAGTGAGACATTACCAATAAATTACTTTCAATAAACTTTAGACAAGTAATTTGGCATCAAGATATTTCATTATCACATTAGAAACTGCCAAAACTGACATAAATCACAGTATAACTGGAGGAACCAAGAAATCATCCAGTTCCATGAATTTCAGCGACCTTCAATTAACTGTAACCCACGGTTTTAAAATCCCAACCCTGCATATGTGTCTACACGTACATAATATCCTTCAATGTGATATATTTTTTTAAAGATTTTGTTTATCTATTTGAGAGAGAATGAGTGAGAGAGAGCATGAGAGAGGAGAAGGTCAGAGGGAGAAGCAGACTCCCCAAGGAGCTGGGAGCCCGATGCGGGACTCAATCCTGGAAGTCTGGCATCATGACCTGAGCCGAAGGCAGTCGCTCAACCATCTGAACCACCCAGGCACCCCTCCAATGTGATATTTTTAAGGCTTTTATCCACAACATAACTGCAATAAACAGACACTGTGTATACTGAAACTTTTAAGACACCCTGAAGCACTGAGAAAAAACCAAAAATCTATGAAACATCATTATATCGAATTTCAGTTAGTTTGGACAGCCACATTCCACAATCCTCACAACCCTTCAATAAAGAAAAAAAAACCACTCTAATTGCAGAATTTCATGTTGCTAAGATTCACCAGAATCAGAAATGAGTTCTTCATAAAGAATGCTGAGGCGTTCTTAGTACATTTACAGGTTCAGTAGACAAGAAGAGAGGCATTGTCAAGAAGAGAGGCACAGAACCAGGAGGCTGGGGGCAGGGGGAGGCAGAGAAAGGGGCAAAGAACACTTTACCTACCCACCTCCCCCTATTATCACTCCTGTCTTAAGCACCAAAATGCAATCTCCCCTCTTAGAAATAAATGTCAATGATGTACACCAAAAGTACGGGTCACGATGAGTTCACTGTCATACATTTGGTTCCAGAGTACTCAACAACAAATTAGAAGACTTGTGACTCCTTCAATTTTCTGAACTGGAGGAAGAAACCCTCCAAAATAAAGACAGCAAGGCATACACTGGAAAGCAGAATCAACACAATTAGAACACAGAGGCCAAAGGCCTAATTATACGTGCTCCATCAGACCCTGTCCAGACACCACTGCCTTGGCAGAGTCAGTCATCCACAAACTCACTGCTGCCTCTGACTACTGATTTTCATGATGGCATGCCATGTTCTTTCAAAGAATTGTGTAATTTTCTCAATGAGTCAAGTGATAAACAGTACTTCAAAGGTGATTTTAAGACAGTCAGCACTATTATACTGCATCTTCTCTGCCCATTTTCAGGAGTATATTTCATGAAGAGACAGAGTCAGAAAAACTCAACATTATGAAGAGAAACATCACAACGAGCAAAGTAAATTGCTTAACCTAATAGGCTTATGTTAACCTTTTTCATCAGAGACGCTATGAATAAGAGGTAATTATCTCAGGATAATTCTAAAGAAAGTGGACACTCTATTATTGCCCACATCTACTTTAAATGGCCCCGCAAAAGTGTTCTCCCCTGAGACAGTGAAGGAGGAAGGAAAGAAGTTAAAAGAATGCAGTTAAAACACGTTGGTTCCATATTAATCTGTCCATTTAATTATGTCACCTTCCTGTCTCTTCTATTCTACTAACTGGGTATGAAATCAACTGGGTTACTTCACTTTTCTGAGTCTCAACTTCCTCAGCTGTGAAAGTTGGAAAACCAACTCTGTATTAGGATTGCTTTGAGTGTTACACTGGAAAAACAGACAAAAACTGGTATGGTCGATGGGAAGTGCTATGCAAATACACAGTACTTGAGAAGATCATCTGAAGACTTACAGTCTAAATGCTCAAGTGCCTGGTGCAATACACTGCACACCAGTGATCAAATATTTGTCCCTTTATTCCATCATCATTTAAAACCTAGGTCCCAAAAGTTCCATTCTGGAAACAAAGACTATCTCATGTACTACTTATGTATTTTTTCACTAGTAATATCATTAAGAAATCAGTTGTGCCTTGTGAATGATGAGTCATTCAATCCAATCCACTCCAATCCACTCCACCAACAGCTTTATTACTTTTAACTATGTATTCTGTGTTAGGTCCTCTGTAAAGTTCCTTTAAACATTCTCTCACTGAAACCTTATAAAACCCCTATGGAGAAGTGACTATTCACAAATGAAACACTAAAGCACAAGGTTAAGTCACCTGCCCAAGGTCACCAGGTTAGCAAATGCCAGGGCTGATGTTACTCAAACTGAGGTCTCACACCAACACCTTGGCTCTCATCTCCAACTACTACTCTCCAATATGGTCACCACATGTGGCTACTGAGCACTTGAGAGGTGGCTAGTCTGAACGTAGTTGTGCTGTAATTATAAAATGCAGACCACATCATAGTATCGATAAAGTTCCGGAACACAGGTGAGGTTCGGTGGGGTGAGGTCCAGAGCCGATGACCGAGAACGAATTCTTGAGACATCCTGGGTGCAAAATGGTGGTTTATTAAAACATGGGGACAGGACCCGTGGGCAGGAAGAGATGCTGCCCTAGGGTTCTCAGGAGTGGTCTACTATGTACTTATAAGGTGGGGAGGGGATAAGTTAGGGATGGTGTCAGTCTCTAAGGAATTTTGGAAGCAAGGTTTCTAGGACCTTGAGGAGCTAGCCATTGTTTTGGGGAAAACGTTATTCATTAACAGGAATAAAACCTTTTTGTGAGACCCTTTCGATGTCTATCAGTAGGCCATATGCTTGGGAATGATTGTCAACACTATCTTGGAGGTTTAGGGATACAGTTTCCAAAGGAACTGTTAAAGTAGACTTACAGGATCCTGGTTGGGGGTAGGGGGTCAGTCAGGCTAGGATTGCCCTTTGCCCTTAGCAAAGCCTTCAGGTGGGGGTAGTTGAGTCCCTAGAGGAGGGTCGCTCTGCCTAGTCTAAGGGCTTGTCAGTAGGTAAGGAAATTTAGTAATTTTTCTTCTGCCTGTTTCCCACATCATTCCCCGCTGAACAATGTTGACTCTTAAATCTTTAAGGTAGTTGAAGGTGGAGGGTCTCATCTTCTGTAACTTCTTCCTGCTGAATAGGGGTGTAGAGTTGTCCCTACCTACTCGGGTCAACATTGATCAGTTGAGGAATGTGTAGGGGAGTTACGAAAGAGGGAAGCACCTGAACCCAGCGCTGACAGTGAAGAAGTGTCTCTGTGCGTGGTAAGGATCATCTGTCATTGTGAAGTCATTGCAGCAACAGAGTCACGGCACCAAGTAGAGAAACACTGAACAAGGCAAGACATTAAGATGACTAAGGCCGTAAGAATGAGGAGTCCAAAAAGGAGATTTTTAATTGTTGGCCATAGTCCTCCTTTAAACCAGGAACTTAACCAATCACTGAGAGAGAGAGAAGAATCCTGCAGAGACTCAATCTGGGTATTCATAACTTTTACTAGTCCTGTGACATTTCTATGATATTCTGGGATGTACACACAACATTCTGCTTTGATAGTTGCACATGTGCCACCCTGTGCTGCTGTCAGGACATTTAAGGCCATCCTATTTTGTAGCACTGCCTTGCACATCTGTGAGACTTTGATATTAAGTAAGGAGACCCTATTTAGTGAATCACTGAGTGCCTTTGCAGTATATTTATTAAGGGCTTCTACATGCCAAATGACATCCTCTAGACCCACAGATGGAGCAAAAATGGATGTTCAGTGACCATATCTATTAAAAACAGATCATGTCCATCTTTGCTTTAAACTGGGAGATTAGCTGGAGTAGTGATGATTTTAGTATTGTGCCCATGAATCCAGGCAAATCCTAAGGTGCAGCGACCTATCCACCCTGGAGGAAGCCAGGGCCACAGGTTAGTTCCACATAACCAGTGGGTTCTGTTTGGAGATGACCATCTCATGCCAGGTTGCCTTACCCAATCAGTAGCAAACCAGTCAGTAGCCTGGAGTACTATTATTTGGGAACATATTTCTAATGATAGCCATCCTAGATGTCGTGTGTTATTTGCCCAAGTATCATATGTATGATTTCTTTGTTCCCAGCATGAAACTGCCTTTTGACTAGGCTCTGCAATAGTGGGTATGAGCCACAAATATGTATCCCAAATTTGATATATGCCATCCTTGGTATAGCAATAAGGAGGGTTTTGTAGCTTAGGCCCTAGTTGGTGGGTATTAATTTGAGGGCTTGTAAGGTCAGTTAGGACTTTAATAGTTTGAGAGTATGAAAAGTTTGGTTATGTCCTGGTAAACTGCATGTTTCACTGAGTACGGGCTAGGAAGAAACATCTTGATTAGTGATAGATTTTTCCTGGTACATACTGTCTCCATATATTGTATCTGAACTATAATCCTGCAGAGAATGCCAATCAGTGCCCTGTAAAGAGGAAACCCACCAGGGTAACCTGGACATACCTGACATAAGCAAAATTCCACATATCCAAGAATCTGTTTGATTATGTAGTTCAGCATAATGCTGTGCCCACTGTAGAAAAGAACTGTCACTTAAGATAGGTGAAAGGAAGATAAAGAGAATTACAACCTTCATTTTGGTTTGAAGAGAATTTTGAGGTCTTCTATGGGCTCACAGGAGTAAGAAGGCATGTTAATTTGCTCACTGCATTCCTGTGAAGGAGGTACAGGTTTTATTCTAGATATACGGACCCATGAAGAGTGTCCTTCTAGCTTTCCCACAGTGGGAGTACATAGTATGACCCAATATGGACCTTTCCATCTTGGATGTAGGTTTTCTTTTGTATGTGACTTCCAATTTTTTTTAAATAAACCATGTCTCCGGGATTTACATGGGTTGGGTTTTCAGCTATAGCTAAATGAGTTTTGGGGAGTACTAGATTAGTATATTCATTGAGTAACTTATAAGTTAAACCAGCCTCTAGTGAGTAATTTAATAAGGCATTATAATGTTCATCTAATAATAGATCTATGGAAAGAAATATAATATATATGTATAATAGCTCATTATTACATACTAATAATTATTATAATTATTAGTATATAATATTATTATGTAATAAGTCAAAAGGGCTGAGTCCTAGAGGCTGTTTTGGAGCAGTTCTCATCCTAAGAAGTCCTATTGGTAGGAGAGTAACTCAATTTTCCTGGGTTTCTAGACTAAGCTTAGTAAAATGACGTTTTATTTTTTATTTTTTTATTTTTTTCAAATCAAAGAGTTGTAAACTGGAAACTGCATAACACCAGTTGGGAAAGGGAAAAAAATAAAAAGAAGAAAGACACAAATGGAAAGGCATTTCATGTTCATGGTTGGAAGAATTAATATTATTAAAATGTCCAAATTACTCAAAGATTGTATACAATCAGTTAAGATGACGTTTTAAAGTATGATTAGTTTTTCTACCTTTCCAGAGGATTGTGGATGCCCGGCTGAATACAAGAAATATTTAATTTTTAAGGCTTTGGCAATTGCATAGTGCTAGTGAGCACTATGGCACACCTAACTTCTCTTATTCTTTTTATGAGAACTATTGTCACCAATAAATTAATTATCATTTGAGTTTTGAACAGGGGCATCTTAAATCTGGCCAAATAGAGTAAGCAAGATCAATAACCTCTGAACAGTTATGCTCTATAGAGAAGTACAATGGTCAAGGTTATAGTTAAGTTACACAATTGTTGGGGAATCAATTCTATTTTCCAGTTGTTTAATCATGTGCCATGGGCTCTTGTTATTATCCCCACAGAATAAAAAAGCAAGAAGATCGTCTAAATGAGCTAATGTGCAACTTTTCTGAAGTTCACCTCAAATTGTCTAGCTTAGGTAAACATTTAAAGACAATCTAATCTAGAATTTAATATCCATAAAGGTGTGTTATTAATATGTAATTTTTCTCTCTAAAATAACCCTCATTTCCATAGATAGCCAAATCAGGACTAGTTTATTTGAAAAACAAGTCCAGTTATAACAAACGTGGCCTAATTATTTACATAATTAGGAACTTATTTATTTTATTTATTTTATTATGTAATTATTTACATAATTAGGAACTGGAACTTCTTATAAGGAATCTCTAGGTTGAACTTTATTAGCCTCTCTAGGCCAGAAGCCAAGCCACATACTTGCCATCAGACATGCCTGCAATACCTGTCGATTTGGGTGAATTCCTCTTCCTGAGGTCCCCAAAGTATCCTGAGGTTCCAGCACCTGCCAGGAATTGACATTCGTTGCTCACCTGGTGAGGCTGCTGGGAACTCTGTAAGCAAGGTATCGGGCCAACAGTTCCAAGGGGCTTTATGGCTCCAGGTTTCAAAAAGGCAACCTTAATTCCTTAAAGCTGTCTGCTCATATCTGAGTCTTTCTTTTTGTCTTTCTCAAATAGGAAATTCCAGTCAAAGCCTTGGTAAAATAACCCATGTTTCCAATGGTGTCCTGTTACAAGGAGAACAGATTCACATTGAACTTATGCAAATGACTGATTCTCATGGAGGAAAGAATACTTACTGAGACCTTTTGAGTTTTAGAGGGCTCAGATAGAGAGAAAAGTTGGATGCTTTATTTACAAATAAATATTTTTATATTTCTGTAAGTCACAGACATCTTAAGAAAAAAAGTTTCCTTAGTCTGGAAGAGCAAGCATTAGAGAACCAGCACTGTTTTAAATAACAGCTACAACACTATAAGCTTTTAGTTCGTTTAGTGCCATGTTACTAATTCTGGTTTAGTTTGAATGCACCTTTAGTTAGTTCTGGAAATTCTTACCCATTTTAGTTTAATATATTGAATACCTGTGTTTGTCCTGAAAGTCCATTATATGACTCTCCTTGAAGATAAAATTCATTTTACAAGAGAATCAAGACTTTGTTCAAGATTTAAATCTTGGGGAAGTTTGTTAAAACCTTTTAAAGCACATGCCTAAATAGGATTAGGGATGTTAAAGATCTGATAAAACAAAACATAGAAACTGGCTTCTCAGGGCAGGCAAAGAGAAACCATTTACATTTTCTTCTTACATTTTCTCAGGGCAGGCAAAGAGAAACCATTTACATTTTCTTCTTACATTTTCTTTGTCCTTTTTGAACAGAGAGAAAGCATACTTTCTATACCAGTGTCTTTGTAAATTCATTTCAATCTTAGTCCATCCTGACCATACCTAAAATTCCTTTTCTGAATATTTCCCTTCACAAACCTTCTACAACTTTCCTTTGCATTCAGGTTTTGTCCCAAGCCACTTCCTTCCAAACAACCATCTCATTTAGGACAGAATTGCCTTTTTTTTTTTTTAAACCTTCAAGATACTGCCTTTCCATTCCTTAAATCTTTCTTATATATTTCTACTTTTCCACATACAGAGTTGTTTCCCTTATTTCCATCAGTCTAAGCTACAGTTGGCAGAATTTTGTACTCTTAGAAACACCTTAATCTCTAGTGAAGACTATGTATTAACCAATTGTGAACTGTTACAACAGAATTCTTCAGAGGGCAAATTTATGAATCAGTTAAGCACAAAACATTTTAACAACAGATTTAAATATTCTTCGTTTCTTTGTAGTAAAAACTCAAATGCACAAACCTACATCCAGTACTCATGATTTAGCACTTTATCCTATTTGCAAAAGACCTAGATGTCCAACAATTTAATTTTGTTATCCAAACAACCTTTAAATTTTTAGGTTAGCAAAGACTTTTTTTTTTTAATTTATTTGACAGACAGATCACAAGTAGGCAGAGAGCCAGGCAGAGAGAAAGAGTGGAAGAAACAGGCTCCCTGCTGAGCAGAGAGCTGGACGTGGGGCTCGATCCCAGAACCCTGGGATCATGACCTGAGCCAAAGGCAGAGGCTTTAACCTACTGAGCCACCCAGGCGCCCCTAGGTTAGCAAAGACTTTGAAAACTATCTCAGCAATTACCCATTAAAACTTGGAGACAATTAACCATCAGTTTACTCATCTTTTTGATGAACAACCCAACAGAGTTAACACCAGGTTATTTGAACTTCAGTAAACCTTGACAGAATAAGCTTCATATTTACTACTGTAATGTCAAAGACATGTCTATCTTATTTAAACCAACAAAGTTAACTTAGTTTACATACAGATGCTGTGCCCACTGTGGAAAGGAATTTTCAGTTAAGATAGGTGAAAGGAAGATAAAGAGAATTACAACCTTCATTTTTTTTTTTGAAGAGAAGTTTGAGGTCTTCTATGGGCTCACAGGAGTAAGAAGGCACATTAATTTGCTCACTGGGTTCCTGTGAAGGAGGTACAGGTTTTATTCTAGATATACAGACCCATGAAGAGTGTCCTTCTAGCTTTCCCACAGTGGGAGTACATAGTATGACTCAAAATAGACCTTTCCATTTTGGATGTAGGATTTCTGTTGTATGTGACTTTCAATTTTTTTTAAATAAACCATGATTTAAATTCCACCTGGGCCCACTCCACTTTGAATGTTTACCTGAGACACAGCTGGGAAGATCTGGAGTGGGGGGGTATTAGGTCCAGGGGGTGCTCTTCTTCCTCCTTGACAGTGAAGAGAGAAGAAGTCATAGTGCAGGAAGCACCGAGGATGGTCTAGAGGCCAGTTATGCAGGCCACACCCAAGCTGGTGCAGAAACAGGAGAATGGGGAGACAGAAGAAACAAAGTGCTGTCAGGAGGCAGAGAAAGGATTCCCGGTGTTAGAGCTCATCAGCTCCAACAGAGGAGCAGAAGCCATGTTTTCCCACCAGGAAGTGGGGAGGGGTTAAGCAGTCCATGGCAGGCCACAGAAGACAGGGAATTTCCCTGAAACAAAGGGAGTTTTGGCAGCTGCTTGGGAATATTCCTCAAAGTCTATGTCTCGAGTTAGACTAACCCCAGGTGGCTACAGTTATAGCCATTAACACGATGGGAAATGAGTAAAGGAGAAGCCCCCACATCTATTAGGAGAAACAGAGAGAGATAAAGTCAGAATCCCCTTTCCCAAGGGTGGCCCAGCAAACTGGGCTTACTAGAAGGCTTATTTACATAATTATCACCCAATATGTCAGGAGGGAGTTTACTAGCTGACTCATTCATTTGGGCAAACACATTCTGCAAAAGGCCCTTAGGTCAGGGTCCTGGTGTAGAGCAATGAAGGCCTAGGCATGAGCAATGAAGGTACCCTAGGTTCATTCACCCAGTTTCCTGCAGAGGAGATCTAACTGATAGATCCCACTGAGGCCATGCATGCAGTGTTACATGAGCTCAGTCCTTTCCTAAGTTTTGCAATCCAAATTATTTCCAGTGGGATAAAAGGCACCCACGGTAGACTCCTTGGGACCAAAGAAGCCTACTGAGGCTATGTTCCCAGAAAACTAAAGAAGATCCATTACCAAATCCCCCCTGATGCCTGGGTGGCGTCCCACGGAGGATATGTCAGAGGTGCCTATGTGTCAAAAGCCACCAGAGGCGTCCCTCAAGACATCGCTATTAATCACCATTCTACCTTCCCGGGAAGGCATTCCTGCTGTAAAAGGCCCTGGAGGGGTGCCGGCATCCCTCTTCTTCCCCATCGCATCCTAGGCTACAGATGGGTGCCTGGTGAATGGACTAGGATATTGTGCCATCCTATACTCTAAAAGTTGTGTGACTGCCCTGCCATTTTTAACCCATGGGAACAAAAAAAGTTTGGCAAGGGGAAATTACCCAATTTCGTAGCTTTAAGTAGTTTGTAGAAGACACTGATGTGAAACAGTAAAGACAAATCCATCATGGTCTATGTGACATTCCAACACATGTGGTCCTTACAGCCCACTTCCCTAGGAAACGATCCCAGTTGCATTTTAATTCAATCGGGTACTGCTTCCAGCTGGCTCCCAGTGGAGGTCCCATGGCAGGAAGTAGCTAGACCAGGCATGTGGAGGGGATCACATTAGATCAATCAGGAAGAAACCTCACACGGGAGTCTTAAGATTGGCAGCTGTCCTTCCTGGTGACTTAGGTGGCTGTCCTGTACCCAAGAAAGACAACTTTATGTAAGAACAGGAATAAAGAGAGGGCATCAAGTTTCTGGGTCTTATTACCATTCCAGCCAGGGTACTAACTTCCAGCCAAAATTCAGATGTTTTCTTCCCTGTGGAGTAGCCACGGGCTAGAGGAGTATAGCCTGAGCAATCAACATGCAAGTGTTCCAATAAGCCCATACTCCTTGAAAAGCCCTAAAGTGAGACTAAAGGAAGAAGGGACAAAGTACTCACCAATTTTGCACCAAAGCTCAGAGTCCAAATGTAAAGAATCACAGCCCCACATTGGATGCCAAATGATGAACTTCTAGAACATAGGTGAGGTTCGGTGGGGTGAGGTCCAGAGCTGATGACCAAGAAAGAATTCTTGAGACCTCTCTGGTGCAAAATGGTGGTTTATTAAAGTACGGGGACAGGACCTGTGGGCAGGAAGGGATGCTGCCTGGGGTTGTCAGGAGTGGTCTATTACATACTTGTAAGGTGGGGAGGGGATTAGGAATGGTGTCAGTCTCTAAGGAATTTTGGAAGCAAGGTTTCTAGGACACTGAGGGGCTAGCTGTTGTTTGAGGGAAAAGGTTATTCATTTCTAGGAGTAAAACCTTTTTGTGAGACCCTTTAGATGTCTATCAGTAGGCCATAGGCTTGGAAATGATTGTCAACACTATCTTGGAGGTTTAGAGATAGTTTCCAAAGGAATTGTTAAAGTACTTACAGGGTCCTGGTTAGGGGTAGGGGGTCGGTCAGGCTAGGATTGCCCTTTGCCCTTAGCAAAGCCTTAAGGTGGGGGCAGTTGAGTCCCTAGAGGAGAGTCACTCTGCCTGTTTTAAGGGTTTATCAGGAGGTAAGGAAATTTAATAATTTTTCTTCTGCTTCTGTTTCCCACATCAGTATGATTTTTATTACAGTATGATAAAAAGAATGTAAAACATCTCACTGCAATTTTATACTGATTACATATTGAAATGATAATATTCTGGATATAACTGATGAAACAAACTAAATTTCTTAAAAATGATTTCACCAAAGGACACCTGGGCGGCTCAGTTAATCAGGTCGTGATCTCAGAGTCCTGGGATCAAATTCCACATCCAGGTCTTTGCTTACCAGGGAGCCTGCTTCTCATTCCTCCCTGGTCTGCCTCCTCTGCCTGCCCCTCCCCCTGGCTTGTGCAGGTTCCCATGGGCTCTCCGGCCGGAGAGCACATTCCCTCTCTCTCTCTCTCTCTGACAAAAAATAAATAGAATCTTTAAAAATAATAATTTCACCTGCTTTTTACTTTCTCACTGTGGTTAATGAAGCTTAAAATTTCACGTGGCCTGCAATGTATATACTTACATTGGACAACACTGGGGAGTCAGAACATCAAAGAGGACATTTGCAATACAAAGAGCAAAAAACAGCTTTAAATTTACATACACAACACGTTTTAGAGGATAAATATATTCTCCAATCTCAGCTAATAGCTATTTAAATGCTAACTTGGTGTAACCAATATAATCAAAACTTTACAATCTCAATGTAAATGTTATTTAAATTTCAACATTCCAGAATTAGATTTTTGGAACTTATTATGAACACTGTTTTTCAAACTACAAAAGTGATACCAACTCATCTAAACTATAGAAATTATAGAGAAGCATACACACACACAAAAGAATCCAAAAGAATCCACCTTGCTACTGCTCAGAATATTTTGATCACTCATTACTTCCAGGTAAATATATTAAATTAAGTGATATGAAATATTAAAGTGGGATCATATGTTTTATCACTTTGAAACTTGTTTTATTCTAATACTGTGAACATTTCCTTTTATTATATATTCTTTCTAAAACTTCACATTTTATTTTGAAATAATTACAGATTCACAGGGTGTTGCAAAAACAGTATGAAGTCCCATATAATTTGCACCCCATTTCCCAGACAGGGTTGCATCCTCTGGATTACAGTCCATCAAAACCAAGAAACTGACATTGGGACGCATTACACATTTTAGGTCACCTTATCACATGGGTAGATTCATGTAACAATCACCACAATCAAGATCAGATTTCATCAACACAAAACGTTCCCTCTCAGTACCCCTTTCCAGTCACAACCACCCACCCCCCACCCTCATCAGCCCTAACCCCTGGGGACTGCTAATCTAACTCTGTGATAACAAAAACGTGAATGGCTGCCTACAGTGTGTGACCTGTACAGATTGGCTGTTTTCACTCAGCATCATGGCCTTGAAATCCACACCAGTTGTTGTATGCATCCAGAGTTTGTTCCTTCTTAATTGCTGAGAAGGATTCCATCTGGTATGGATGTACCACTCATCTACTGAAGGACATTTCGGTTATTTCCAGTTTTACGGTGTTACAAGTAAAGCTGGCATTTTCAAGAGCTGCAAAATATTTGTAACTATTGCATAGTTTTGTATCAATTCCCTGACCTCTATGTAGGCTATTTTGTTTGTTTGTTTTTAACTTGTGGCAAGAATTACTATCAAACTCCACTTTTTGGGCCACAGACCCTTGTGGTCTTAGCAAAAGACCTGCCCCTCATGAAGCATACTACCAACATTTAATGAGTTCATTGGCCAGGCAGTTATTTTTTGTTATAATAATGATGCAACAAATGTATTTACACAGAAAATGTATACGCAGAGAACACTAATTCCTAATTAAAATGTTGGGTCACAAGCTACAAATATTTTTAAAGGAATTGATACCAACTGGCCTTCAGAAAATTTAAAGCAGCTTATCTTAGCCACCAAGGCTCTGTTACAATGTCCACTTCTTCCTAGACGCACTAACAATTTTGTAGTCTTTTGACTTGTCAAAAATGTTGTTTTGTTGTTTTGTGTTTTTTTCAAATATTTTATTTATTTTCTTGACATAGAGAGATCACAAGTAGGCAGAGAGTCAGGCAGAGAGAGAGGGGGAAGCAGGTTCTCCACTGAGCAGGGATGCTGAGGTAGATGCGGGGCTTGATCCGAGGACCCTGAGATCATGACCTGAGCCAAAGGCAGCGGCTTAATCCACTGAGCCACCCAGGCACCCCCCAAAAATGTTGTTTTGTATTGAAGTAATAAAAGTTATACATTTCTCAGGTTTCCTGACTTAATTTGTCGTTCTTTGATTAACTACCTATTCATATTCTTTGGCCAACATTCTACTGAAATGTTAGTCTACTGACTGTCAAACTTGGTTCTAACATAGGTTACAAAGAAATAGCCTTTAAAAATACATGTGTCTGAAATCCAACACACATATTAATAGCCCAAGACAATATCTGACTTTTCAATGGGGAAGATAAAAATTTAGTTGATATGGTTCCCCAATTGATAAGTGCTCTTCTACTACACACAATGTATTTATTAAGAAATAGCCTCTAATTCCAGCTCTACGTTAAAAAAAATGAATGTAGGGATACCTAGGTGGCTCAGGCACTTAAGCAACTGACTTCAGCTCCGGTCATGATCCCAGGGTCCTGGGATCCAGTCCCGCATGGGGCTTCCTGCTTAGCAGGGAGCCTGCTTCTGCCTCTGCCTGCTGCTCTGCCTGCTTGTGCTTCCTCACTCTCCCCCACCTCCCCCAACAAATAAAATCATTTAAATAAATAAATAAATAAAAACATGAATGTAGATCACTTCTCTTAAATTCCCTGTGAAATGCCAAGACATCAATTTTCTGTAACATCAAAACTATCTCCAGTTTCATTAAGAAACATGGCTGGCTTCCCTTTCGAATTTAAGGTCATCTAACCAATAGTTCTCAAATAGTGCTCCCTAGACCAGCACTAGCAGCACTAACATCACCTAGTAACTTCTAAGAAATAAATGCAAATTCACAGGCCCTTCCCCAGACCTACTTCATAAGAAAAACCCAGAAGGTGGTGGGTAGAGCTGGAAATCAAGCGATGTGTTTCCACAAGCATTCCAAGGGATTCTGATACATAGGAAAGTTGGAGAACCACAATGTTAAACAAATTTAGTAGAAAAACATTAAATCTGGATTGCCTTACATACTTATTCTTTTCACGAAAGACTTTGGCAAAGTTAATCATGCCACAGATACTAAGAATCCAAAGACATATTTTCATTCTCCCCCAAAGTAAAACAAAACAAAACAAAAGAAGACTGGAAACTGGATGTTAGCTTTATTTCCTACAAAAAGGAGCCCCTAAAACTATGAAGTGATCACAAAAAAGTTCCTTAGAGAAGAAAACCCAAAATGAACCATAGAAAACCAACAGGTCAGAATTGATGTCTTTCAAACCAGAGACTCAATTGGTTTTGTATCATACACTGCCCGATACCCCCCATTCCTACACGGAACTACAACCTACAGCACTTTCAAAATTCAATGAACTAGCGTATTAAACAGCACCTGGAAAACTATAGTTACGCAAATATTTGTGGTCCAGGGAATAAACAAATAAATTGGTCAAATAAAAATAATACTGCATGGGCAGAATAAAAGTGACCTTTATGTTGTTTTGTCCCCTAACTTCTTCTAAGCATGTATTACCACCTTCACAACCAAAATAAAGGAGAATCGGGACTATATGGGATGATACAGGAAAATACCCTACAAATACACCAGTTATTTTTAAATTTTACCAATGCGCTGATCATCTCTCTCCTTCGTGTGATAAAAATTCACAAGAGGCTTGGGTAGTACCAGATAAACAGAGTTCCACCCTTCATGATTATTGAAGTTTGAAATTTGAAGTGAACACATGGGTATTAACCCGGTTACACAGGGGTGTTACTACAGTAGCTACCTCCTATCCACCTGGGTAAGTGTCCCATTTCCTTCCAGGTGAGACCTTCTGAACAGGGAGCCCGACATAGGGCTCAATCCCAGGACCTCAGGATCATGACTTGAGCCAAAGGCAGATGCTTAACAACTGAGCCATCCAGGCACCCCAAGACAACAGAACGGTTTGGTTTCGACTGAAGGTCGTTTTAAGCTGAATTTTTATTTCTTGAAACCTGGAATATTCTGGCAGACTTATGATATTCAACAACTTTTACCTCTAGAAAAGAATGAACAGTGTCTAAAACTTCTACCCTACATAGGAAATCTCATCTCTTCTCAGAAAGCAGTCATCAGGTTTATTTTCTCCCTGACTAACCACCAAGTACTCGATAGATTTTAAGATCCAATACAAGCTGATAAAATGGGCATCCTACATCCCCTTTAATTTCCTGTCCCCTGTAAAAGCAACTTCATCTTAAAATGTATTGCGAATGCTCTTAATATGAAGTTTTAAGTAAGTTTTTTGTTTTGTTTTGTTTTTTTAACATATCCATTCTACCAGTTTCTTCTCTCAACCAAAGTATCATTTAAATAGTTTTTCTAAAATGAGAAAGGGAGGGAAAGAGAGGATTATCTAATCCTATTGAACAATTAAAATTTCACTTGTTCACCTTATGATTTCAACTATTCCTGATTTCTGACTAACACTGCAGTTTTCTTGCATTGTCTTTACTGACAATTCTTCTTTGACACGAGAGTCAATCACTGCGTAGAACTGAAATTAAAGCTAAATACATGAAGTGAATGAGTCAAGACTTCAATTTAACAGAATTAATCCACAGTTCTCAACAGAATATACTCCATGTACAACTTCCAACTTATGGGTATATGAACACAAGAAAACTTACACGATGGACAGCATAACCCCTCCATCGACACCCAACTTGTTCTGTACCCATTCTTAAACTGCCTTTAGAAGCCAGGTTACATGCACACCCATCTAGTTCCTCAAGACTGATTTTGCACATGACGGATCTCCGCTTCCTTAGCAGACTTTAAGACTTTCTCGGCCACTTAAATAACCAAATGGACATCCAAAAAGGATTAGGAATCATCAGAGTTCTTGTTCAGGTAAATGTGCTCATGCTCTGAAGCTCCAAACCACTCCAGGAAGTACTTTCAATGCACTGCCTACAGCATCCAAGACTCAAGTTCTGGGTTTAATTTCCAGCCCATGGTGAGAAAAACAAAACGAGAAAAACAGGTATATTACTTTTAAGGACACACTTCATAAAGACAACTTGCCCCTAAACTAGTAACATTACACACACGGGATTCAAGCCCTAATATGAAAGCTTATTTATTACATACAACTTTTAAATGGATGGAACAGTTTTAAGGGGGATTCCACCTGAAACTCATTTTCATCTATTCTATATACATTTACTGGACCCCTGTCAGTGCCAGGTTAAGAAAAATAAAGATGTGAAAAGAGAGGTCCTGCCCTCAGGGGGCAGCTGTGTGGCTCAAATTAGTGAAGGGTCAGAGGCTCATGATCTAAGGGTCATCAGATGGAGCCCCAGGTGGGGCTCAGAGTCTGCATGAAGACTGCTTAAAACTTTCTCTCTCCCTCTGTCCCCACCCTCCCTCCTTCTCTCAAATTAAAATCATTAGGTTGTTTTGTTTTTAAAAGGTCCTACACTCAAAAAAGTTAAAACGTAACAGGTGATCAAATAAAACTTCTGTTCAAGTGTTAAATGAGTTATACATGATTTGGAAGGTGAGACAAGCAAATAAAAATACAATTCAAGTGTTACAAAGATGAGCTACACCTGACTGAAGTGATGAAAAGGCTTCCTGAGACATCTACGAGTCCAAATGGTAGTGAGGAAGGACACAGAAGAAAGGGAAAGCATTTCAGAGAAACTCCAGAGGAAGAGAATGTGTGAAGGTATAGAAATGAGGTATCATGGTCCAAGCCCGGGACACAAGCACTTTGGCAGAAAACACACACCCCCTATATGTGGAGGGCAGATGGGATTTGGTGGCAGTCTGCTTGCAGAAATCCTAAAGGAACATGTAAGGACTGAATCAGAAGCCCCTCATGATGCTTGGCATTTGGACTTTATTTTAAAGGCAATGAGAACTGGCAGGTCATTTAAGTGGACCAAGCAGAGAGAGTTGGACTTCCCTGCCTCGGCCATGGACGCATAAGGCTGGTGATGGTTATTATACAGTAAATGGGAGTTACCAGCCTGTGGGGAGAAGTGGAAAGGTGTGGATGACCTCTGAAGTGAAGGAAGAGCTGAAAAAGGATGGAGGAGGGAACAATCAACTACCTTATATCGGCCTCCCCAAGAATCGACCTCAAAGAATCATAAATCCCAGATTCGGTACGGCCTTTCCCAATGTACCCACACAGACCAACTATCTCTCCCATGGACTTATTTATTCCATGGGTGCGCCTCCCACCACTGAAGACCTTTTTGTCTCACCTTTTCAACATCTGTTTGTTCCCTGAAAGCAGGCATATCCTATCTACTTCACCAATGACTTGAAATAGCAATGACTGATAAAACAGTACAGCTGAGGAGGCAAGAGCTTACTCTGTTTATGGGCTGTAGAAAAGTTCCACACACCAGGCTGGATCCTCACACCCAATGATGTGTGAATTTACACTACAGCTGAAAGAAGACACCTGTGTTCAAGAATGCAGGTAATAAAAAGATACCAAGGAGATATCCTATTTCTAGAATGTGTAAGGGTCTACACACAGAGTGGAGCTCTAAAATAGTCTGAGGATGAAACAGCAGCACTGGTAATCTCAGAACCACACACACAAACACGGATGACTCTCCATAAGGCAGTCTTAGGAGTGCATCTAACTGGATGACTCCACTCACACCAAATTCAGAAACATGTGCAACAGGTCCCCAGCAATGGAAGTCAAGAACAGTGGCAGAAATGACCGTCAAGAGGGTTATCATAGACCCTGGGGTCCTGGGTGCAAGTCACATGGTGTGTTCCCCTTGTGAAGGTTCCTCAAGCCTTTGGCTTATGATCTGTGCACTTCTCTGTATATACACTGTGGTTCAAAAAGTTTACTTAAAGGGGTGCCTGGGTGGCTCAGTGGATTAAGCATCCAACTCCTGACTCTGGCTCAGGTCATGATCCCAGGGTTCTGGGATGGAGCCCTCAGTCTGGCTCCTGGCTCAGTGCAGAGAGTACTTGACATTCTCTCTCTGTCCCTCTGCCCTCTCCCTGTCCCCAAGGAGACTCTCTCAAAGAAACAAATATCTTTAAGAGAATAAATAAGCCTTAAAAACAAACAAACAAACACAAAACCCTCCTTACCTTAAAAAGAAGGAGGGAACTTCCCCATGGGGAGGAAGATGCCACAACCAAAAAGGCCCTGGTGACAGAGCCAAAGAGAAACTGAGAGCCCAAAGACTGCAGCATGTTTCAGTTCAGACTGCAAAGGAGACATTCAGGGATCCACTATGACCTGAAGTTCTAACGAACTGAGTTAGTGCTGACAACTTCCTCACGCAGCTGCCGTTTACCAAAATAGTTTTTATTCATCTTGGAATTTCTTCAGCATTGACTGAAGCACAGGACGAACGTACATCACTCAAACCTCCCATCCCAGTAACTGACAGCATACACTGAAAAGTTAGCTGTCCTGGCATCAGTAAATGGCAGGCAACTAAGGAAAAGCAGACTAACCTCTACACAAAGGTTTCAACTTCACATTATCCCCAACCCAATGAGCTAAATGGCAAGGCCTACAGTAATAACCTACAGAAGTAACTATCCCTTGCCCCAAAAGAAAGGAGATTGTGTGCTGCCCAAAAAGACGAATGTGTACCTTTACGCTGTCTAGAAAGACACCCATCACCCCACTGCAGAAGATAATCAGAACACAAACAAACACAAACTGACAGTTCAGCTTTCCAAAAAAATACACTTTCTTTATCCAACCCCAACGTTTATCTTCAAACACAAGAAAGGAAGAGACATTTGCTGCTCAAGACAGGAAAAGCACGACAACCAGCATAACTGTACCTCCACCACCAAATCACTCAGAGAAGAAAACAGTAATTCAGGACAGGCAAATTAAAAACATTCTACACATGGTCAAAAGGAAAGGTCTAAACTCCTACAATCCACAGCAAAATCACTGCTTCCTCTCTTTTTGAGCCCATCCATACCAATAACTCAATAGATACAAGTGTCAAACCAATCCAGCCCATTAGAAATGAGACGAAAACTTGGACAAATGCCCTCCCTTAAGTCATGCCGTGAATAGGACTGCTTTGCACCCAACACGAAATACACACAACCAAAAGCATACATCAACCACCCCCAAATGCAAAAATGCCATCCTCAACAAGTTGGAAAGAGGGCCTCAAGGATAGCCCTCCACCCTCTCCCACACCTTAAGCAACAAAAGTCCTTCCACCAAAGCTAACCCAGATCTTCAAGTACCTCGTGGAGGTGCCTTCCCTCACATCACAGATGCTGCATTTCAAGGCTTCAGCGCTGCTTCTGAAGGTGCAGACGCTCCAACCCCAAAAGCCTTCCTCTGCAGCAGGTTCCCTGGTCTTTTGGCCTTGGGTGGAGTGAGGAGTCGGGAAAGGGGAGAGAAGACACGGGCAGCGGGGTGGGGGGTGGGGTGGGGTGGGAGGGGGTAAGGGGGTGGGGTGTGTGTGTGGGGGGGGTGTGGTGTGAGGAAAGGGGGCAAAACAGCAAAACACAGACCTGGTGAGCCACCCCATTTTCCTAGGAATCCAGGGCTGGAAACTTGGTTAGGGCGACCACCCACCCACCCTCTCCCGGACCGAAACAGGGACCAGGGAGTGCATGGGGCGCCCCCACCGGCACCCCGCTACCTCTGGGCCCGGACCCTGATGCCTCGCACAGGCGGCGGAGATGGCGGCGGCCCGAGAGAGGCCGCGGTGGGCACAGGGAGCGGGCGGACTTGTGGACTGGAGCGGGGGCTGGGGGGCCGGCAGGGGAGTCGCCGGCCGGATCTGGAAGGGTCTTGCAGGGGCAGCCCGAGGCTGGCGGCGGGGAGTGGGCCGGCTCCTTCACTCTCCCCTCCCAGTCTGGCGCCCTCCCTCCCTCCCCACCTGGTTAAATCTCCCTTTACCTGGGAGGAGTGGCCGCTGAGGTGGCAGAGTTGGAGGGCCACTGAGGAGGAGCCGCCAGGGCTGCTGCACGCAGAGCCGCCAGCCCCAAGCGGGAGTGACACCGCCCGCTGCTACCACCACAGCCTCCCCCCGCCCCAAGATCTCCATTTTAGCAGCGCGCACCTCCTCCCGCCCCGGGTGGCCCCGGGGACTTGTCGTCACCAGACCCCGCTCGCCCCCAGCCCTCCCTCCCCTTCCACCCCCTCAGCTCCGAGCAAGTACCTGGTCGGGCTCTTCTTATCGCCCAAGGACAGGGGTGGGCTGTACCCCCGCCCGCCCCCCCAAAGCTGAAAGCGGTGCCGCTGGAGGGAGAAATGCCGTCCAGGGAGTCCTCCCAGACTGGCCCCCCTCCCTTCTCCATGCCCGAACTCAGCCCTACCTCCGCCCTTCCTCAGCGGCCGGCCCTTGAGCTCCAGCGCCCCGCTGCGACTATCTGCGTCGGCGCCGCTGCCAGTCTTGGAGGAGACCAGCTCCCCTCTGCGCTGCCTCCACCAAGCGACTGACAAGGGGTGGGGCCGGGCGCCGCGGTGTGGCGTGGCATGGCGTGGCGGACTTGGGCCAGGCTGTAGGTGTGGGCGTCCTGGAGGGTGTGCTCCTGGGGGCGCACGGGCCTGCTGGTGACCTGGCGCCCAGCGCGGAGGACCATAGGAGCCCGGTAAGCAGCCATGGGCTGCGAACCCCGCGCGTCCGCCTTAAGGGGCTGCATTTTCAGTGAATGAGTTTTGTGATTATGAGTTATGTACGTATCAGTTTGTATGAGTATGTATGTTTTGTGTAAAATTTTGTTGATAATTCCAGACATATTTCTTTGTTTACCATTATAAAAGCTTTTCAGATTTTTTTTGTTTTGCTTTTCATTAATGCATATACACATATGGGAAGAGTGCCACCTTGGAAAGAAGCAAATCTCTCAAATATTTAACATTTTTGTATGTTATATATACTATATATATTTATATATATTTAAAATTTAAACATATAATTTTTTAATAAATTTAAATATAAAATTTAAAATATTTATATATTTATATTTAAAATTTTCTGCTTGAGAGCACAAATCAAATTTTGAGGGTGTATTTCATATTCAAAATATTATGCTACAATATAAAATTATGGGAGTTCAAAATGTCATAAGAATTGTAAACAAAAACATTGAGCAGAGAATAAGAAAGGTAGCAAACAGAACATGGTAAGTAATCAATTAAGACTATATTTTATGTTTTGAATGGGCTATGATTTTCCCTGTTCTTTAAAAGCTAAATCTGACTTAGATTCACAGAAGCAGAGGACAGGGGAAGCTGCCTATCTTTGTCCCAATCCTAGGTCCCAACCCTTTTACTATCTATTTAATTTAGGGTAGTTACTTTAGCTTACAATGCCTCTGATTTCTCATCCCTACAATGTGATGCTAATGAAACCTAAGGGGACAGGGCTATGCCCTTAAGTATTCAGCTCTTGGTTTCTGCTCAGGTCATGATCTCAAGAGTTGTGAGATCTAGCTGTGCAACTGAACTCCCCACTTAGCACAGAGTCTACTTGTCCCTCTTCTCCTGCTCCTCCTCCTGCTCTTTCTCTCTCTCCCTCAAATAAAATAAAATCTTAAAAAACAAACAAACAAAAACAAACCTAACTGGGAGGACTTTTATGTGAAATAAACTTTGAAATCACTTAGAATAGTGTCTTCTGTATAATAATCACTCAGCGAATGTAACTGTAATTTATTACTACCATTGTTCTTGTTGGTAGGAGCAGTAACAGTAGCAGTAGTAGTAGTAGTTGGCGGTAGTAAAGAACAAGAGAAGAGACTTATTAAGGATTTTCTCAAGGGCAGAGAGACGTATCAGAGTAAAATCAGGAGGGTAACATGTGAGCAGACAACAAAAAAGGTAGTCCCTTAGTTTTCTGTGGCCATGGTAACAAATTATTGCACACTTAGGTGTCATAAAACAATACCCATTTCTCCTATTACAGTTCTGGAGGCCAGAAATCTGAAATCAGTTTCATGGGGCTCAAGTCAAGGTGTTACCAAGGTTCGTCCTCCTGAGGCTCAAGGGGAGAATCTGTTTCTTTGCCTCTTCAGCTTCTGGAAGCTACTGACATTTCTTGGCTTATTGCCACAATGTTCCAATCTCTTGATCTATCATCATTTTACCTTCTCTTCTGTAGTCAGATTTCCCTTAGTGTATAAGGATACACGTCATTATATTTAAATCCCCTTGGATAATCCAAGCTTATTTCCCCACATCAAGATTCTTAATTTGATCGAATATGTAAGGGAAGTCCCTGTTGCTGTATAAAGTAACATTTACAGGTATCAGGATCAGGATGTGGGTATCTTTGGGTTATTACTATTATTATTTGATGATCTTTTTAAGTACTATGACTTCTCCAAAAGATTATTGTTGTTGTTTTTGTTATCATTATTATTACCTATAATTTCAATGAACAGTCAAGTTGAATCAAGGATTTTTGGTCATTTTTCTGAGAGAAACTATTTACTTTTAAATTAATGTTAACCCTTTTGGAAAAAAAAAAGTAACAGAGTTCGGATGTTTCATAGCAGCATAAAAAGTAATGGGATGCTTTATAACACATCTTTTACTTATCGGTCTTCCTACTTCTAAAATCATAAAATTATAATAAAATGTCACATCTATGTATCTGCAATCAAATGGAGTAATAATTCAGTTTTCATTGCCTGACATCAGGTAGTATACTAGATTTAGGAGGGGTTGGTTAAGAAACTGAACAGAATCACATTTATTTCTAATATGCTGAGTATGAATTAAACATGACAATTTTTGCCGGATTTCCACAAGAAACCAAATCCTTCCTATGTTTTTTCCTGGGCCAACTGGCCATTCTTCTGTTGAAATCTGGTTAAAAGCATGGATTGTGCCCTGCTTAGGGATCCATCCAGAAAACAATGACAGCAACCTGAATTCCAAAGACCAGAGGCTGAAATCTTCAGCATTACTTCAAAGAGAACCTTAGTCTTTGAACCTTTATCTTGTTGTATTGTACAGGGCATTCTCTGTACTAATTTGTTGTGTTATAAAACAGCCAAATAGTTTACATTTGATTTTATTTTCTATTCTATAATTCTCTGCCCCATTTTCCGCCCTCAAAATCCATTTCTTTAACAAGAAATAATAATCTGTTGGGAAAGTGAAGAACAATAAAAATAAACCAAGGAACTGAAAAAGAAGGGTCAGAGCCAGTGTTTATTCCCGGGGCTGGATTTTTACATATTTTATCTCATTTAAGCCCTCCAACCACCTAACATAGACCTTGAGTCTCTTGTTGCAGATAGAGACACTACAACTCAGCCTGGTGAAATTTCTAACTAGCAGAGGTGGCATTTGAGCTCCAGTGTCTGGCTACAAGGGGAAGGTGCACCACAATGTTTTTGTTTTCTAGCATTGAATCCCTGTATCATTACCTTCATTATTACAAATTTTATTTGTTTCTCCACAAGTGTAAATTTTATTCTAGATCACCATGATCAGGAGCCTTGCTTAGAATTTAAAACCAATGCCAATTTTCAACTGATGACCATTCAGATACTACTCTAGTATAGGCAGAAGATCTGAAAAAAAAAAAATGTTATTTTGGATCTGAATTCATTCTCCTCAAGGAATTTTCTTCTATAGGTATCAAAACTGCTTTAATTTTGTTTTGAGATTTTATTTATTTATTTGAGAGAGAGAGACAGAGAGTACACAAGGGGGGGGCAAAGAGAGAGGGAGGGAGTTAAGCAGACTTCCGGTGAGTTGGAAACCTGATGCAGAACTTGATCCCAGAACCCTGAGATGATGACCCGAGCTGAAACAAGATGCTTAACCGACTGAGCAACCCAGGTGTAAGGACCTATTTTATATTTTTATATTTTAGCAAGAGGCTTTCATTGAGGTTAAACAAAAACCTTATTGTTTAACCCTGCTCCCCTTCCCCCAGGGGATTCACTTAAAAACAAGTCCCGGAAACCAGCTCCAGGTAACAAAGCCCAGATACAAAGGTGGGTCAGGCCAGGTGGGGACATCTGATCAGTAGGGGGTTGCATACTGTCTCCCTAGCTACCAAGGAGTATGGACCCCCGCCCTTTGGGAACCCTTTTGGCGCCTATCCTAATCAAGGTGTAATAGGCTGGTTCAAATGTCTACTAGGGTAAATTATAATTCAATTGGTCACCTAGCATCACTGTGGAGTTTCCTGTGTGTTACAATCTCATTGATCACCTGTACGTGGCCAGGACCGACCACATGGCCTTTGCCCTTAAAAGCTAGACTGTGAAACAGAGAAGGGTCGCCCTCTCTTCCAAGAAGTGCGGCCCCGAATGTTCGGTTAGATTCTTGATGCTTGGTGCGAAATAAAGCTTTGCTTGACCTTCGCTTTGTATCAGTCTCGCTCCTTTAATCACGGACCCGTTAAATGGGCATAACACCAGGTACCCTGAAACTCCTTGTATTTTTTACAATAAATTCTCCAAAGGGCCATGTAACAGACTTGAAGTTTATATAATTAATAGTCAGAAAATTGCATATTTTATTGTATTTTCCATCTTCCTTGATCCTCTTAAATTCTTGCTTCTCATTACTTCTATAATTTTCTGCTCACATTGATCTTTTATTATCTAAATTGACAGAAAGCTAGAAAAATACTAGCTATATTTTAAGTTGGAAAATAGTAGAAAATATTACCTGAAAAATGAAAGTTTTTTAAACACATGAATTTCTTTTCTGAAATATATATTCAAGATAACTCATTTATTTTCAAAGATCACCTATGGATTTTTCATGATGTCTTAGAGGTATTTAGAACATATTAAAAATAGTAATTAGGGGTACCTGGGTGGCTTATCTAGTTGAGTGTCTGCCTTCGGCTCAGGTTATGATCCCAGAGTCCTGGAATCAAGCTACACGTCTACTTGGCCATCTCCCTCTGCCCCTCCCTTTACTCATGCTCTCTCTCTCTCCCCCCCCAAATGAATAAATAAAATCTTCAAATAAAATAAAATAAAAATAGTAATTATATGGGGGCCAGTGAACTCTTGGCTTGACATTTCCATGGGAAGCATTAATGTTTAGGTACTGATCAAAATAAATGATATCTTAGTATTATACAAAAAGTTAGCCTGCTTTTCTGTAGCTAATTATGAGAGATCAACTCTTTAGAATTTTGAGGCCATTGCTCTGACACTTGACTTTAGAAAAAAAATACATCAGATGCAGTCTCGAAAAGTATGGCATCAAGACTAGCATAGTCATGTTAAGGAGACTATGTGGCAGGTCTATCTAAACTCTACATGAAATTCAAGGATATAAATGTTCTCTAAACTTTAACAACCTTTATCTCTCTCTTTCCAAAAAAAATTATTTTTAAATTTCTCTTCTTAGTGGTATTTTTATTATTTTTCTCTGATTAGCATTATTTTTTCCTGTATTTTATTTTTTAACGTCTTTATTAAGGTATGCTTGATACACAAATCCACACAAATGTAATATAAACAGTTTGATGGGTTTGAACATATGCATACACCTGTGGAACCATCATCTCAATCCATCATCTCAATCATCTCAATGTAGCTATCACCTCCAAAAGTTTCCTCCTGCCACCCACCTTTTTTTTTTTTTTTTTTTTGGTGGTGGTGGTAAGAACACTTAATTTGAGATCTTCTCTCTTAACTAATTTTTCAGTGTACAATAGAGTATTTATTGTTCACCATAGGCACTTTGTTGTATAGATCTCTAGAACTCACACATCTTTACATGACTGACGTTTTATACCCATTAAACAACTACTCCCTCTTTCCTTCTCCCCCCTCAGCTCTCGGATTACTATTATTCTACTTCATTCTACTCTCTGCTTCTATGAGTTTGACTATTTGAAATTAGAACTTCAAAGAAATACCTCCCATGTTCATTGTAGGCTTATTCACAATAGATAAGATACCTAGATAAGATACAGAAACAATCTAGATGCCCATTTCTGCAGGTGAAAAGATAAAGAAAATGTGGTAGATATGTATATTGGAATATCATTCAGCTTTTAAAAAATCCCATTATATGTGACAGCATGGATAAGCCTGGGGGACATTATACTAAATGAAATAAGCCAGTCACAGAAGGACGCAAAAATCCTGCTTTATTGGACAAATATAGGGACTACCACTATTCTGCTTTAAAATTAAAACCTGTATCATTGTGTTGCTACACTATCAAAAAAAAGCTTGGGGGGGAGTTTTAACAATTATAAGGAAAGAAAAAAAAAAACAACTCTTAGCATTAGTAGTTCCTTCACTTTATGAAGAATTATTTCTCTCCCAAGCCTTTGGCTACCTTGGGAATGGTTTCAATGATGTCTCATCTCCCCACAACACAGAAAGTTGAGTTAAATCAGCTATAAAGGGAAATACTTTGCTGTATATTCTACACTTTTCCTCAGCTATTATTTCATCCAAACAAAGATAAGAATTAGCCCTTCTGCAAATGCTGGTTTGGACAACTGAGTACTCCCCATCTCTTATAAACAAATTATCTATTCCTCCTGGTGTACACCAAACACAGAAAACTGATATCAGGGATATGCATAAACATCTTAAATAAAAACCCGAGCTTCCTCTCTAGGAGAATATTATCTCCCGTATCAAAAGTTTTATGAGAAATCTTTGCAAATGAGAAATGTCTGTCATTATCCATTTCTGAAGCATTCTTAAGTGCTCTGTATAGTATATAAGTGGGAAACAGAGTTCCTTTCCAGTAAACCAATATACTTGTACTGAAGACATGTAAAAAATACATCAGCAAACTCTGATGCAGTAAAGCTTAAGAGCAATCATTTCAATAGTTTGTAATTGATTTTGTAAAATTAAAAAAAAATTCAGTGATACTAATTATATAATAGCACTCTTTAATTTTGAAACGTGAACCCAGCCACTATTTCCAAACTTTAGCATTGTTTCTGAATCATATTTAAAATATACTATTATTATATACATTATGTCCTCTGGGTTACTGGGAACCCAAGGGAGGCAATTATTTTGCTTGGAATTTGATTGGCAGAACTATGAAAATAATCACTATCTGTACATTCCTTAATTTTATAACCACTTTTGGCTTTTTTCCACTTGTAGTAATATTATTATTAATCATACATATTATAAAAAAGTGAAAGAAAAGAAATAGAAACGAACCTTAGTATGACTATATAATTTCAGTGTTCAATTGAAGGTACAAATCATCCCTTCTCTATTATGTGTAAGATATTATGCGAGCCATGGTAGGAGATGAAAAATTACATAGGTATTATCCCTGTTCTGAGTAAAAGACATTCTATTTATTTATTCCACTATTCAAGTGGAATAAATATAAACAACACAGAATAATAAAATGAATATAACAGGCACAAATATACACTATATATCCATAGACATTCTTAACTTTTTTATTGTTGAAGTCATTGTGGAAAAGTTAACTTTGAGTCTAAAACAAGAATTGAATGTGATAATACACCATTGTGTATGGATGTGTGTGTATGTGTGTGTGTGTAAACGTGTGTATATGTATATATACATGTACAGATACAAGGGAAAAGACATTAAGATATTAATAGATAGTGTGTTTTCGGGGAATCATGTGCATTCCAGAGTAGAACAAGAACTGACTAGGACACATAATGTAAAACTAGGTTAAGACCAGTAGTAGAGCATTTGGCATGGTACGCTAAGTATTTCAATCTTTGTTGTTAAACTATTCACAAATAGATATAGAGAAAATCTTTAGCATAAACAAATTGAATCTTAGAATATTAACTCTGCCAATCATAAAAAGTTCTTTAATTGAAAAAAAAAGCAGAGGCTGCTTAACATAATCAAAATATGAATTTATTGTAAAGTTTGAAACAACTCAAACAACATTAAAAGTTGAAAAACTCAGTTCAGAATTAACAGCGACTAAGGCATTTCTGGAGATGATTACATAGGTTATTGTTTATAAACGTAGGCCATCTAATTTAAATAAAATTTAGTGTAACATTAAAATAACAAATCAGAATTATTTTTAACAATCAATAATAATAATAATAATAGGATCTTAATTGGGAGTTGGGAAAGCTGAATTTGTTATACTGATTTGACTTTATAGGGCATGTAATTAGCAGACATTTAGGATGCAACTGGGAGAAAATTTGAGACTGAGTTTGTCATAACACTCTATGTATACAAATATATGAATTTAAATGATTAACCAAGAGATTGTATAATGTTTTAAATCAAATGTTGAGATGAATAATTTTAAAAAGCAAAATGAAACAAATTTCAACTAAAAATTATAGAATTATGAAAGATACAATTTGTGCTAATTCTTTCTCCTATTTGAAATATTTACTTAGGCTTTTTCCAGTTGTCAAGATAACACTTAATTGCATAATTTATTTTAAATTAATTTAATGTATTAACATTATGGTGTCCATTATCTATAAAGTTAAATCACACTAAGGGTTTTGGTTTTTTTTTTTTTTCTTTTGAGAAATAGATCATTTTCTTGCTCCAACCTTCCTCACTCTCATTAGTCTTCCTCCCCCAAAGCAAACTGTTTTAGATGTTTCTTCTGCCAATTTTTTATGCCTTTTCAAGTTTTTATTTTTATATATTTTTTATTAAAAAGGATAATTACCATAATTTACAAAGTACTAGAACAGGACTGTAATAATGAAAGGATCACTTCAGCCTGGAAAACTCAATAGTATTAATGGCATAATACAGGCTCATTCAAATATTTCACATTTTTTGGTCCTTTTTAAATGTGATATCCTAGTAAATGGTAAAGATATAGATGATAGATTAGTATCTTTTTGAGGATCAATTTTAGATAGTATCTCTCTCTCTCTTTTTTTAAGAGATTTTATTTATTTATTTGACAGAGAGATCACAGGTGGGCAGAGAGGCAGGCAGAGAGAGAGGGGGAAGCAGGCTCCCCGCTGAACAGATAGCCCAATGAGGGGCTCAATCCCAGGACCCCTAGACCATGACCTGAGCCAAAGGCAGAGACTTAACCCACTGAGCCACCCAGGCGCCCCTTAGATAATATCTCTTGATTTGCTATTATGGTGAATGAGATTTAGCTATTTTAGGCCACCATATTTTCTACTTCCTTTCCTCACAATGTAGTCATATTAAGTCAATAACAATATTTAAATAACATTCCTGTGCAAATACTATCTGTAATTAAACATCTTATTGAACTAACATCACCAATTCTGTTTTCCTGAAGATATTCAGTACCTTCTTCATTAACTTGTTTTTCTCCGTTTTAATTGCTGATTCTTGCTAAAACTCTTCATAACCTCTCCATTTTCCACAAAGCCAATTTCCTCAAATAGTTTATTAGTTTCAAGTTTTGCTTGGTAACATTCCTCCTAGATAACTCCTGCGAAGGTTGGTTCCTTCCTTGGTCTGATGAATAATGGTAGTCTCAGGACATCTCTTTGATGGTATCCTTCAATTCCTTTGCCTGATCCTTGGATTGGATTCTGAGGTTCCTGAATCTCATGTCTTCCAGATTTTTGTTGATCTGTTTTTGGTTTTTCACATGTTTTGGTGGAACATATTTTCTGGTAACTCGATAAAATTGAAAATATTTTGCAAATGTAGAGGGTGGAACTGATGACAGCCTTCATAAGATAGCTCCATATCCAATCTGAACTCATAGGAATTCAGCCAGTTGAACATTAGACCCACCTTTATTTCTTAACTTCCTTCCTTCCTTCCTTCCTTCCTTCCTTCCTTCTTTCTTTCTTCCTTTCCTTTCTTTTCTTTTTTCAACTAACATATTTTAAAAATTTTTTTTCATTTAAATTCAGTTAGCCAATATATAGTACATCATTAGTTTCAGATGTAGTGTTCAATAATTTATTGGTTGCATATAACACCCAGTGCTCATTACCTTAAGTACCCTCCTTGGTGCCCATCATCTAATTATTCCATCTCCCACCCACCTCCCCTCCAGCAACCCTCCTATAGTGAGGAGTCTCTCGTGTTTTTTTCTCCTCCTCTAATGACCCCCTTTCAGTTTCCCCTCCCCATCACTATAATCCACTGCACTGTTTCTTACATTCCACATATGAGTGAAACCATATGGTAATTGCCTTTATCTGACTGACCAATTTTGCTCAGCATAATACCCTCCATTTCCACCCATGCCGATGTAAGTAGTAAATATTCATCCTTTATGATGGCTGTGTAATATTCCATTGTATGTCTATACCACATCTTCTTTATCCATTCATCTGTCGATGGACATCTCAGATCTTTCCACAGTTTGGTTATTGTTGTGGACATTGCTGTTATGAACCTTGGGGCACAGGTGCCATTTTGGATCACTAGATTTGTATCTTTGGGATAGTTAGTAGTGCAATTGCTGGGTCTAACTTCATTCCTCCCCTGAGGGAAAAGGAGACCCCAGTTGCTAGAATACTCCAAACCTACTCTTTCTTCCTGAAATGGAAGAAAACACACTTGCTCCTTTATTAAGATCAGGACCTTTCCCCTCATGAAAGTTAGGAGAACTGGTAAATTGGGGGAGCTAATGGCCTATCAATACTCTTTTCTTCTCTCTTCCTTCACAGGGCTCTTCTCATGTCTTCTCCCCACAACTGTTAAGAAAGGGGCCTGAGTTTTACACATTTTCATGAGCAAAATTGTCAACTGGCATATACTTTAAGGTCAATTCTGGATATGTGAACCTGTGAAAGTTCTTTTATATTGATTTTGCATGCCCTAATTTTATTTGGTTTATTTGCATCTTATTACATAATTAAGGAAGTATTGTTTTAAGTTTTTGAAATACGGTTGAATAAAATGTAGAGGAAAATGTCGTAAGTTTTGGAAGGAGATTTCTTCTCTGCAGCATTAGAATTGAACTATTTCTTTGCTTGTTTGCTTGGGTTTTTTTGGGAAATTCCACTAAGTTTATATAACTTAATGTCATGTATCTTATAAGTGGAATTGCCAAGATTCAAAAGGAAGTGCTCAAACTATTGTAATTTGACTTTGATTTGACAGATGTTATGTGCACATGGATTGTATAAATATTTTATTCATTTCAGGAAAAAACTATGTTTATAATATTCTTGAGTTTTCTCTAACCATAATATATATCAATCTGTGTAAATATAAAAGTTATACTATATAAAATAATTATGTGATAATTGTATTTACCTATTAAGAATAGTGACTAAACCAAAAATACATGAAAACTATGAAGTCAAGTAGTCAATCTTTCTAATAGTGAAATGATTCTGTCATTCTTTATCCATTTTGATAAGTTGAAAGACATATTTGAGTGAGGAGATCATTATTTATAATAGTAACAAAAATTGAAAAGTGTCTGTGAAAACAGACATGCTTTGTAAGCTTATAGACAAAACAATCTTGTGGAGTTTCCCACATACGTTTCACCACTCAGATACTCAGATGCCTTTATGCTCACTTATGTGCCCTGAGCAGAATGTATCTTGCTGGTGCTTTTCTTTTCTTTTCTTTTTTTAAATTTTATTCATTTATTTGACAGAGATCACAAGTAGGCAGAGAGACAGGCAGAGAAAGAGGAAGGGAAGCAGGCTCGCTGCTTCACAGAGAGGCTGATGTGGGGCTCGATCTCAGGACCCTGGGATCATGACCTGAGGCGAAGGCAGAGGCTTTAACCCACTGAGCCATCCAGGCGCCCCTACTTTTCTTTTTCATTAAGAATTTTTCTTATGCCAAAAAAGGTATCTCAAAAATGATATGAATATTCAAGTCATTAAAATTTGATATATTTAAAAGGAACAATATTGCCATTCTATGAGGAAGGGTTTAAATTTTATATACATATATATGTGTGTATATATATATATACACGCATATATATTATTGTGTATCATATATGTTACATAGTACACATATACTTATTACATAAATTATGTATATGTTACATATAACTCTTTTACCAGAATTATATATAATTCAATTATAGTGAGTTCAAAATTTATAACTATTTCTTTTCTCAAATGCTGTGGTTTGATGTCCATGGAGTAAACTCCTTGTTTAATCCGAGAATACCATAATTTGGGCCGTCTCATGTCCTGAGTTTGCATTATCCAACAAAGATTCTTTGTATTCTCTCTACCAATGAAATCAATATATTTTATTTTTAGAAGTTTTAAAAGGGCAGGTAGGTGCCTAGAAACCAGTGTCAGAGAGCTTGATACAAGAGAAAGTTCAAAGCTGAATGAATGAATGATTAATAAATCTCTTACCATTGCTGGTATTTTGAGCTTTGAGTCTTTAACACAAAACTGCTGTTATAATATTAATTCAGTGAAACCTTTGTCATCTGTTTACATCCCACTTTTAGTGTCCCTGAGGTTCTTTGAAAAGGTAAGGGACCTTGAGAATTTCCAGTTCTATGGCTTGCTTTGGCAGGATAAAGAAAAACACTAAGAATTTTTTAAAAAAGTAAGTATTCAAAAATATAGGCTATATTATTGGTTTGTAAATTGAATTTAATGAATATATGTTTATGACTTTTCTAATTAACTTAGTAAAACATAAAAGTTTCAAAAAGTTTCCCAGTCACAGTCTCAAAAGTATTATATTTTATCACTTATTGAATTATCTCACCCTCACTTAAGCTTAAAAATAATTTTATTATATGCATGCTTGCATCCAAAGATATAAACTAAGTTCTGTGCTGTCATTGGAAGATATCTAAAATTGTCATATCTACATTTATGATTTCAAACTTATGTATATTTGCAGTTAAATTCATGCTTTATGACTCTAGCCTCAGTATACATTTTTCACATTTAAAGACTTACTTTTTGTGTTTAGTTTCTTTAAAGTCTTTCAGTGAAAGTTGGTGGGACTGTAAGCTGGTGCAGCCACCCTGAAAAACAGAAGGGAGGGTCCTCAAAAAGTTGAAAATAGAGCTACCCTGTAACCCAGCAATTACATTAGTGAGCATTTACTCCAAAGATACAAATGTAGAGATCCAGAGGGGCACCTCATTGCAATGTTTATAGCAGCAGTGTCTACAATAGCCAAACTATGGAAAGAGCCCAGATGTTCATTGACAGATAAATGGTTAAAGATGTGGTATATATATATACAATGAAATACTACTCAGTCACCAAAAAGGAAACAAAATCTTGCCATTTGTGGGCAGCTGGGTGGCTCAGTCGTTAAGTGTCTGCCTTCAACTCAGGCCATGATCCTGGGGTCCTGGGATTGAGCCCCACATTGGGCTCCCTGCTCAGTGTGAAGCCTGCTTCTTTCTCTCCCACTCCCCCTGCTTGTGTTCCTCTCACTGTCTCTCTCTCTCTCTGTGTCAAATAAATAAAATCTTTTTAAAAAAAAAAAAAAAGAAATCTTGCCATTTGCAAAGATGTGGATGGAACTAGAGGGTATTATGCTAAATGAAATAAGTCAATCAGAGAAAGACAATTATCATATGATCTCACTCATATGTGGATTTTAAGAAACAAAACAGGATCATAGGGGAAGAGTAGACAAACAAACCCAAGATGAAATCAGAGAAGGAGACATACCATAAGAGACTCTTAATCATAGGAACAAACAGAGGGTTGTTGAAGGGGAGAAGAGTGGGGGGATGGGGTAAATGGAAACACAAAACAAAACAAAAAATAAAACAACAACAAAACTTAAAAAAAAGTCTCAGTGAAGTCTGTATATTTGCTTGTATTTATTATGTCATACTGGATTGTTTTTCCTTTAATAGATATATAAAACTCATTACTTGAGTTTTATAATTTGTTCAGTTAGCATATGTTTTCTAATTTAAAGTAATACATGGTGAAGCTTTCATTCTTTTATAAATGCAAATTGAGGTCAATTCATTGTAAATTCATGTCTATCTGCAAAAATAGAAGATTATTTGGTTAGTTCCCAAATCTATTGCCTGATGTCCAGTCTGATTTTATGTTAGATTTAGATTTTGTTTTTAAAAATATGTTATTACTTTATTTGCAATAGTAGAATCCAAAATAAGATTTGTAGGCCCTACTTTGTATAAAGTTTATACATATGAAATTTTTGTTTTTGTAAATTAAACTGATTGCTATAAGTACTTTATTTTATTTTTTAAAATGATTTTATTTATTTATTTGACAGACAGAGATCCTAAGTAGGCAGAGAGGCAGGCGGGGGGTGGGGGGTGGGGAGCAGGCTCCCCGCTGAGCAGAGAGCCTGATGTGGGCCTCGATCCCAGGACCCTGGGATCATGACCTGAGCCAAAAGCAGAAGCTTTAACCCACTGAGCCACCGAGGCAACCCAGTATTTTATTTTATTTTTAAAGATTTATTTATTTATGTATTTGAAAGAGAGAGGGCATGAATGGGGGGGAAGGGCAATCAGACTCCCTGCTGAATGGGAAGCCAGATGATCCAGTGTTGCATCCCAGGACCCTGAGATCATGACCTGACCCGAAGTCAGATGCTTAACTGACTGAGCCACCCAGGCATCCTGCTATTAGGATTTTATATGGAATATTATAATACTTCCATTTCTGACATAGTCTTATTAGTAGTATATAAGATTCATTTGTAATCGATAGAGTTCTCTCTATAAACCTCAGTTAAGACAGAGAGACTACCAGTGATAAACTATTCCTCTCTTTACAAAGTCTTTCTCACCCTCAGTGGAACTAATATCTCCCATATAGTTCACACCCCACAATGTGCAGCTGGTTTCTGTTAAAAGATGTGTACTCAGAAGCAGCTAGGAACAGCTTACTCTTTCCAGGCTCTGATGGTGGTGGGAGAAATATTCAATGCTTCTGTGTCTGCTGACTGCTCTCCTTGCCGTGACTTGGAAGATGCACACACAAAGTCTCAAAGTCTCAAAACCCATCACTGAGGTCAAGGGGAAGTCACAGGTTATATACATATAAAGTATTTGTAGAAAATAGAAACTGACAAGTCACGCATCTGAACATATATAGGGAGTCATCCCAACACAACAGCTTTAGAGATTTTTCCCCATATATATTTCATGAAGTCCATAATTATATATTCCTTTACTTGTAAGCAGTGCCTTCTTTTTTATTCAGAATATACACTGTTAATTAATAGCAATGAAACTTAAGACGAAAGTAAATATTCCATTAAATACATTCTAACATCTCTACTATCTGAGTAAGGGTTTTTGATTGTGTCTCTCATGAGGGATCATGCTGTTTGCAATTTTTATTAAATGTTGAACACTATGTAAAAGAATACTGACAACTGAGGTAAATAATATTTATGCAGAGTTAAGTATTCCTCCTCCTCCCCCTCTTCCTCTTCCTACTTTTTCTTTCTGTCATTAGTGTGTTGAGTTTTGTCAGGATAATCAGTAGTTAGTCTGGGTCTGGTTTTTTTGTTTTGTTTTGTTTTTCTTACCTTATATTTTGCTCATCACAACCTTTATAAACTTCGAAGGCAGAGTCATAGAATTTTCTTTTAGCAGGAACTGGGATTCCAATGCCTGGAGGTTTTGTCTCAGGTTTCCTGCCCTATCCTGAAGCTTTATTAGGATCTACACGTCTCTCTTCAGTGTTGAACCTTTCATCTCCCTTCCCTCTCCACTAGGGTATATTGCCACTGACTCATTTAGTGAGGGAGTATCTGTAGTGTTTCTCTGAATTCTTTCTCTCTGGCTTTGCACTATAGCAAGCCCAGCAGCCCTGCAGCTCAAAATGGATCTCTCTGAGCTCTCCTGCCATTCTTCCAGTGGTAGGCAGCTTACTGCCTCATTATCAGTGTTAAGGGCTAGAAACTGGAACATTTTTTTCTAGGTCTTCTACTCTGGCCTCAAATCACAGCAGGATCAGAGACACTGAAGGAAGATTTTTTGGTCGTCTTCCCTTGCCTGCCACTAAATGTTTTATATGCAGCGTGCAAATAGTAGAGGTCCATATAGAAGAATCGGCAGGTGCCCCTTGTAGTTTCAGGGCTCCTTAGGATTCCAAACCAAATCTTAGTGTTGTTACTCTACCAAAGATGAAAACAGCATGGGTTTCATCTCTCTAAGGAGACGTTTATCTTCTTTGAATTTTAGCTCACTAAATAACTTTGCAATCTTATCTTACTAATGTGCTTAAAAATGCCATAATTTTATAGACAAGCAAATTCTTACTGTTAATCAAAAATAGTTGGGAGATGGTAGTTTTACATTGTTGTCATAAGACTTTTTTAGCCCAGTTCTTCAAGTTAAAGTTTTAGAGTTTTATTCTGTCAAACCAAAGCAACTGTCATTTGAGGATTATATTTAAAAATTCTATCCCCAAAATATGAAAATATATTTTAAATTATGTATTTATATTATGTATATTATAAATACATTATATATATGTATCTTTATTCAGAAAGAATTTTATTTTTGAATAGAGCTTTGCAACAGAATAGTTTTAAAGGTCCACAAATATAATGAAACTGGTGTTTTGGTCAACAAATAATGATTAATAATAATAATTATCATTTTAATGCCATATTTCAACATTAAAAGTCTTCTGGTTTGGACTAAAACAAATTAGAGGACTTTGAGTAGAATGTTACTGAGTTGATTTTCTTTTTTGGACTGCTGCTACTTCTCATAATGGAACTTATATGACCCTCATGTAGGCCCATCATAGTCTAATCCCAGTAAAAGTAAAAAACCTATCTCAATATTTACAGGGCCCAGGCTTAAGCTAATATGGTTACCTTTGAGTTATCAGTTTTGTTCTTCCTTTCTAGTATAAGCATTTCTGTTTTTTTTTTATGAAATTATGCCTGTTTCCAATGTTGATGAAACCCATACTTATATCCAAAGCAGTCATCTTCCCTCCTCCTCAAAAACACCAAATTTCTCTGGCATTTGTACCATTCTTTATCTGCTAATGTTTTTCCTTGTAGCCATCATTATTATTCTCTATAGCTTCTTTCCTATCATTTATTAATGCCTCTACCACATGCATTACTTGTTTTCACTATGTTCATGGTGAAGTTCATGGATATTTCAATACATATGCAAATGGGCATAACCCCTTTTCTTTTCAGGTTGTCAACTTCCTCACCTGCAACACTATTCCAAAAGTCATGCTTTTCATTGCTCATACTCTCAACAATACTTGTACCACTCCAGTATTTCATTGCTATAGATATTTCCATCTCTAACTATATCATAACCTTTTAGATCACATACATCCACATGAGCAATTCTTTATTCAATACCCATTTTAAGCCCTACAATTTTCTTCACTATCAACTGTTGCATCAATATCTTTAGTTTTCATCTTATCTGTTCATATTAGATTTTCCAGCATTTATGTGGCTCCCTTACATGAAAAGCTCAAACTGTTTACCTGGGAAAGCAGACACACAAACACAGACTATATAAAACTATTCACCCCCCAAAAATAATAATTAAAAAATAAAAATAAACCTATTCACCCATTCAGCATCTATATCTCAATAGCTAAATGATAGTGGAGAATAATGAGAAAATATAGTTAGAGGATTCTTTAAATTTTTAGAAACTAAAGTCAAATAGTGAAAATTGCCTGACTATTCAATGATACTAGCCTAGTATTTTTGACTTCCTACTGGTGATAAACAATAAAAACCACTCACACTTGTTGAGTGTGCAGTGTTATGGCTTACTTTGTTCTTCACCATCTTTCATGTAGGACATACATAATTTTCACAAGAAACTCAGAACATTTGTACTGTTTTAGAACCATTTTGGGGAGGGTGCCTGGGTGGCTCAGTCAGTTGGGCATCTTCTTCTCTCTCTCCCTCTGCCTTCTCCTCTGCCTACTTATGCTCTCTCTCTAGCCCTTTGTCAAATAGATGAATGAAATCTTTTTAAAAAATTACCGATGATGAAGTCATGGTGGCAGTACAGTGACATAATTTCAGTGCATGCTCTGAATTGCTATGCCATACTGCCTCTGTGACATGTTTATTTGTCCTTCCTTCTTCCTTTTTTCGTTCCCCCCCTCCCTCCCTCCCTTCCTTTCTCCCTCCCTTCCTTCCTTCTTTCCTTCTTAATATGAATGATGGTTTATTGCTTCCCTCAAAACTCAGTTTCTCTGTTTGTACCCAGTTTCCATTCTGGAAATCTTTTCTAGGAGTTTCACTGATGTGGCCTTCCCTTTTGCTGTATCAATTACTTTCTCTCTATTACCTCATTACCCTTTGCATAGAAATGATTTTTAGATTCTCCTAGTTTAAAAAAATTATAAATCAATGAATAAATAAGTGAATCTCCCCTCTTCTCAACTTTACACCTATTCCTTATGCAACATCAAGCCCTACTTTAGAAACTACTTTTAATTCTTTACCCCACTACTCATCCTGCCTCTCTAGAACTCTCTTCTTCAGAAAAGAGGCCAGAAAATTGTCCTCCCAAAGATGTCTGTACCTAATTCCTGGAATCTATGATTATATTATGTTATATGGCAAATAGAAATTAAAATTACAGATGAAATTAAGTTACCTAGTCATCCAGTTTTAAAATAGACTTTAACCTGTTTTTTTCCAGGCAGCCTCAGTGTGATCACAGGGTCATTAAAAGTTGAAGAGGGTCACAGAGAGTCAGAATGTGACTATGGAAGAAGCGCCAGCAAGATAGAATATTACTGGCTAGGAAAGTAGGGAAAAGGGGCCAGGAGCCAAGGAATAGGAGTAGCCTCTAAAAGATGAAAAGGTCATTTTAATGAATTTTCTTCTAGAGCCTCCAGAAAGAACACAGCGGTGCCACCACCTTGATTAGTTTGGTGAGACCTATGTCAGACTTTTATGCTAAAGAACTGCAAAAAAAATGAAATTGTTTTGCTTTAATCTGCTAAGCTTGTGATAATACATTGAAGCAACAATAGAAAATAAATACAGCGGGACACCTGGGTGGCTCAGTAGGTTAAGGTCTGCCTTCAGCTCAGGTCAGAGTCCTGGGATCAAGTCCCTCATGGAGCTCCTTTCTCAGCAGGGAGTCTGCTTCTCCCTTTGCCTACAGCTCCCCTTGCTTGTGCACACTCTCTGACAAATAAAGAAACAAAATCTTAAAAAAAAAAACAACAACCAAATACAGCTTCTCACATGGGTTCACATTTTAGCTGAAGTATTTCTCTGAAATCCCTATGTTCTATGTAAGTTTCTCTGTTCATAATTTCATGAAAATTGGGGCGCCTGGGTGGCTCAGTGGGTTAAGGCTCTGCCTTCAGCTCGGGTCATGATCTCGGGGTCCTGGGATCGAGCCCCGCATCGGGTTCTGTGCTCAGCGGGAAGCCTGCTTCCCCCTCTCTCTCTGCCTGCCTCTCTGCCTACTTGTGATCTCTCTCTCTCTCTGTGTCAAATAAATAAATAAATAAATCTTTTTAAAAAATGTATTTAATAAATAAATAAATAGGTCTTTAGTAAGACTTACCTAATATGAGCCTGTCTGTTTCTCAGTCCTAGTGCTTCTAAGCCTGATGTAATTAACCAATTCTTGTATGTTCATAATTGAAGTATGCGGTTTCCTTTCTTATTCATTATTAATAGGTCTACTTGCAGGACCTATTTTAACATCTTTAAATTTTAAATGCCAAACAATACACTCCTAGATAATTTTTTAACATTTTAGTTTTTTCAATGTTTTATCTTCTAATATACATTTTTCTGCCAATTAAACTTAAAGCTGCTAACTAGAATTAAATAGTTTGTGCAACTATGCCAGTACCCTTGCATTTTATTTAGTGCCTCATTAACGCTTAGGGCAAAAGAGAAGAAATGTTGAAGAAATACAGTACTACAAACTCAAAGAAAATGAATACGTAGTTTGAGGTTTCTGTAAAGTTCTAACCATGAGATTGGGATTTTAATATTTTTTAAAACATTTTAATTAAGCAATTTAATCCTCCAGTCTTAGTGAAGTTAAGATGTATGTGTGTGTGTGTGTGCATGTATATATAAGTAAAAGATCAGGGAAATAAGCTTTCATTTAGAGGTAATTTAAGGAAATGGAAAATATCCATAAGCTGAACATTTTTCTGTCATAACTTTTGGAATTTTCAAATACATACAGAAAAAAATACGGAAATGAAAAGTAAGACTGGGATGAGATACACCAATGAGGAACTTTTAGGAATAGTAATGAGTGGAGTGGATCTTATACAGTGTTCTCAAATACAGTAGTTTTTAAAATTTTATCTGTTTCTGAAGCTTTCCTTGGACCTCATTATAATTTTTCCACATCATCTCTGAACTTGGTTCATTTTTTAGGAAATATGTTATCTATTTACATCTTTATCTGTCTATATCCATATGTATATCTCATCGATATCTACCTCTGTATCTGTCTACTTATATTACTCATGTTTTCAGGCAATATAAAATAGCTATATCAAAATAAATGTTTTTAAGATGAAATTCAGAGGAAAAAATTAGTTTTATGGGAAAAAAGTTTTAATTTAAAATGCTATTCACGTGCTCTTTTAAACTCTGCAAAAAAAAAGCGTTTGATTATTTAGAATATTCTTAGTTGGGATGGTTGTGATTTACCTTGTTCCTTTATGTGCATTTTAAAATGGCCATATTGCAGCTTTGTCAAGTACAGGGCTCAGCAAACAATGACTCCTGGGAGTCCACTGCCTGTTTTTGTTTTGTTTAAATAATGTTTTCTTGGAAAATGGTCATACTCATTTGTTTGCCTATTATCCCTAGCTGATTTCATATCACAATGGCAGAGGTAAATGATGACAATCTCCATTGTCCATGAAAACTAATTTATGATGTGGTCCTTTACACAAAAAATTAAATATGGATTCAAATTCAGGAATTATATGCCTTGCAAATTATATTAGGTGACCTAAATTTTCTGATGTCTAACACTGTACCTTGAATTTGATAGGTAGTCAATAAGTACTTGTTGAATACATAATAATTCTAAACTTCCTCGTAAAATGTAAGAACTACTAACTGGCTATAAAGAATCATGTCTTAATAAAAATATATGTAAACAATATAGAAATATACCAGGGGCATTACATAGTAGGTTTTTAATAAACCCTGGTTTCCCCTAATATACCTTCTCTATTGAATTTTGGTATAGGGATGGCTCTTATTCAAAGAGCAACAGTAATACTGAGAGCCTGAAATTTTTAGGTGCCTTAAGATCCTTACTCAGAAGTCAACATAATATCATTTTATTCTTATCTCAATTTCTAATTTGTGAAAAAGATTAAGGACCTAAGAGCTAAGCAACTTATGGGGAGCATTAGTTCTGTCTTTGAATGCCTGAATTGTCTCCCATCAAATTCAAATTGTGAATAGGCCCTTCAAATTGTGGGCCTGGCATTGAACAAGAGAATCAAAAGTCTTGGTGCTGTATCTTATCAAATGGAAACTGAGCATAATTAGTCAATCATTCTCTAAGTATTAAAGCAGGAAATCAGAGGTAAAGCCAATGTTTGCATGAAACCAATTATATTTGAGCAATTATGGACAACAGAACTAATCTATCTGCAACTGGCCTTACTGAACTTTGAGTATACATGTGATGAGCTGGTTTAATGGTTATGATTAGACTTCCTCTTTCTGTCAAGATAGAGGAACAGGGGTTAGGTTTATCCACCCCTACATGCTTAAAACATTAAAACACACATGCAACTGCATCACACATACAATATTTGAAACAAGATATTGGGCATCAGGCAAGGGACAATCAATAATTCCTGAGAAATAAGATCAGTCCTATAGCTGCTCCAGTTTACTGCCTTGAGAGTGTTTCCAGGCTGTGCCATCGTGATAGGGGATTCATGTAGAGCCAGGCAAACTCCAGAGTCTCTAAAACAGAACTGAAAATCCGAGGCAACAAAGACACCTAGAGGTTATAGGATAGAAAAGTACAGGAGAGAGCTGCACAGAAAACTCCAAACCTGAAAAGGGTCTCCTTGAATATTCATCTGAGTGCTTGTAAGCCCATGCACATGAGGAAACTACCTTGAACTGGGTAATAAATACCTGAGATGTGTCTGTTCCAAGCCTGTCCTCAGTCTGGAGAATATAAAAATCGGGGTATTGGATAGAGTACTCAGAAGGGTCTTGACATAGTAGTGGGAATAACAAACCCTGTACTAAATGCTCTTCTGGTGCGACCTAACAAATCTTGACCACATGATACCAATTGTTTCTAAGTAATTTAGTTGCATCCTAGAATAAATTTCATAAATATTTATGAACACAAAAAATACCCAGCATGCAATGGCATGAAATACACAATGTCTAGTATATTAATCAAAGATTTGTAGGGATGATAAGAAGCAGAAAACTGTGACCCATAAGAGAAGAAAAATGAACTAGCTAAAGCCAGCCAAGAGGTGACTAGAATTAACAGACAAAACCATTAAAAATAGTTACTCAGACTGTGTTTCAGGTGGTATAGAAACTATAAAAATGACTCCAATTCAAATGTGTAGAGTTGAAAATTGCAATATCGAGGGCACCTGGGTGGCTCAGTTGGTTAAGTGACTGCCTTCAGCTCAGGTCATGATCCTGGAGTCCTGGGACTGAGTCCTGCATCAGGCTCCCTGCTTGGCCAGGAGTCTGCTTCTCCCTCTGACCCTATCACTTCTCATGCTCTCTCTCTCTCATTCTCTTTCTCTCAAATAAATAAATAAAATCTTTAAAAAAAGAAAATTACAATATCTAAAATGTAAAACACACTCAATGAGATAATTGGAAATATTTCACTATCAAAGAAAGATTAATGAATTTGAAATAACAAACATGAAACAGAGAAAAGGGAATCAACAAATAATTTAAAAATCATAACTGAGCTGTGGGAGAACTTTAAACAACCTAATGTATGTATAATTTGAGTCTCTAAAGGGAGAGAATAAAAATATATTTCAAGAAATAATGTCTGAAAACCTTTTGAATTTGATAGAAGCTGTTGCAAAAAGCCCAATGAATTCCAACCACAGGGAACATTAAGAAAAAATTAAGTCATCTTATAATCCAACTGTCCAAATGAATGATGAAGAAAAAATATATTAAAAGCAGCAAAAGGGGATAAAAATGTTACCTTCAGAGGAAGAAACTTAAGTGTCCAAACGAATGATGAAGAAAAAAAAATCTTTTTTTAAAAGATTTTATTTATTTATTTGACAGAGAGAGAGACAGCAAGAGAGGGACTACAGCAGGGGGAGGGAGGAGAGGGACAAGCAGGCCTCCCTCTGAGCAGGGAGCATGATGCAGGGCTTGATTCCAGGACCCCGAGATCATGACCTGAGCCAAAGGCAGACATAATGACTGAGCCATCAAGGCACCCCAGAAAAAAATCATAAAAGCAGCAAACGGGGGAAAATGTTACCTTGAGAGGAAGAAACTTAAGTATTACAGAATACTTTTTGTAGAAACAATACAATAAAGTAGACAGAAGATCTGTCTAAAAGAACTGACAGATAAGAAGTGCAAAATTTGGAATTCTATACCCAGCTAACATATATTTTAAATGTATAGGGGCAAAATAAAGACTTCTTTCCAGATACGCAAGCTTTGAAAAAACTTTACCAGAAGTTCCACACTATAAGAAACGTTAAAAATACTCCTTTACATAGAATAAAGATCGCACAATATAGGCCCTACAGAAAATGTAGATCCCACAATTTAACTACTTGATAAATATATCCTATTTTTTTATTCTTTAAATCTCTCAAAAAGATATTTGATTATTTAAATAAAAATGTAACATATTATATGTTTAAAATTTATGTTTCAAATAAAATACATTATAAGAAACACATCACACCAAAATATGAATGAATCTCATAATAATTATGCTGAGTTAAAGAAGCCAGAGGAAATTATTTTATAAATTATGATTATATTCATATAAAACCCTAGAAAGTGCAAATGAATCTGTAATGACAACAAACCTAGTAATCACTGAGTAAAATGAAGGAAATGAGAGGCAGAGGGACAGAATTACAGTGGGGTATATTGAAGCATTTGAAGGTAATGGAAATGTTTATTATTTTTATTTTGGTGATGGTTTTATTGTTGTATACAATTATTAACACTTACCAAATTGTACACTCTAAATATATGGAATCTATTATATGTCAACATATCAATAAACACATCAATAAATAAAGAAAAAAGAAAAGTTGAAGGTGATAGATGACTGCTATGACCCCTTTTCCTTACAGCATATTTTTACATGGGTTCAGAACTCTATCTTCAGGAAGGAAATAATCAGAGAGCTTAAGATGTTTGTCATGGAGTTTATACTAAGTATTTATTGGTTGAACTAAATTAAATGCTAACCACATGCATGCAAAATAGTCCAGGGATCTGACCTTCCCTGATCACATTGAGACAAGTGAATTTTCCAGTGTTTAATTCAATTAAATCAATTATTAAACATGATTTACCCCTTACCTTTACTCCTTAGAATAGCACTGCAATATGACAATCAAAGCTGACCATACTTATCTTTATAATATACTGCTTTATTTGTAACCATTATCTTGTTAAACACCCTCAATCTGAACAATCTGGCCAGGTTACAGTAATTTCACTCTGTTCCTCCTAACTCTTAGACTGCTGCAAACTAGTAACACTTTTGGCTGAACCTGCCTTTAGTCATGAAATTAGACATTAAATTGGGAAGTCATCATTCATTAATGAACAGTTTTTTTCCACCTTGAAAGTTGACATACAAATGGTGACAAAAAACCATTATATCAAAGAACCTGAATTCAAGGTGGAGGGAGACTTACAAATGAGTATGTGTGGTAAAATCTGACAGTTGCTTTGGCAGTCCTATATTTAGTTCACAGTGAGAAACTTAAAGAAGTAGTGGTTACTATTTCTTGAGTTGTTGTCAGAAAAAAACTTAAAAACCAGTTAAGATTTGAGTTGAATCTTTAAGAATGGCCTTATGTTTGACAGGTAGAAAAAGAAAAAGTGGTCATTTTAGAAAGATCAATGAGTATATACAAACAGAGTAGCAACTGAATTGTATGCAGAGTGAATGGAGACAGCCAAAGATGAAGCTATAGAGTTACTTAAGAGGCAGATTATAGGAGGGGCACATTGTGGAGGGGTTTTAAATCAGACACTTAGAATGTTATTCAGCTTTATGGCCCTAATGGAGTACTCACTCTAAATTATTCTTGCCCCGTTATAATTATCCACAGTTTATTCTGAAATGTAACAATTTTTCTACTATTCTTTGTAAGGACAAAAAATTACCTAAACCACTTAGAAAAGGTCCTCACATCTTGAATTCTGCTAAAACATTATATTGATACCCAGCATGGGTTGTTTTTGTTTGTTTGTTTGAAATTCCCTAAACTTACTTAATTACTAGTGTGGTTTAGGTCACATGAAACAAGTTATGTATAATCCAGGAAGACCTTTCTTACAGTTCCTGCTTTTGTCCTCGTCATCTCACTATCAGTGAGGTCCTTCACATTTCAGAGGATCTGGGGTTATATGAATTGTAGAATTAACATATAACAATGTCAATTATAATTAACAAAATTATTAATATTAATCACTGCACATTGAGTGCTAGCTCTGTGATAAACATAAGGTGAAGCGGTTGGGTAGTCTTTCCTTTAATTCTCATGACTAACCAATGAGGTTGCCATTTCACTGAGGAGCAAACTGAAGCTTCAGATAGTTGAGGTCATCTAGAGACTGGAGTGCAGCTCTGTCAGATTCTAAATAATGTCATAAAATGTAAGCTGAATAAAATAACTGGTATCCTACTAAGCCAAAATAACTCTTGTATTCTCAGAATGTAATTTAGACCCTGCAAAGAATGTAACACGGCCAATTACCATCAACATTAAAATGAGAAAAGCCGTTTCATTGTTAAATATTCTATTACTCCTTTAAAATTCAATCTACACAGACATTTTTAAAACAAAGTATACAAAGAGCGTAATTTGAATTCAAATGTTAAGTGCTTCTGATTCTAAGGGAAGCATTGGAGGTTGTTTGGAATTTTTGAATGAATATCTATAAATTGGACTTTTACATAAAAGAGGTTTATTTTTGAAGGCATATAATTTCTAATCTGCAGAGTGTATATGTGCGTGTTTGTGTATAATGAGTCAAATTGGAATGCTGTTACCTGTAAGAATAGGATCTGTCATCTTCAAGACTCAAATGTAACCCACGTACAAACTATTTAATTGAGAAAGAAAAATAGTAACAGTGTATTGCTTCTTTTTTATGTTTTACATGGAATAAAATGTCAGAGTATCGAAAGGCTTTAGCAATTCTGCTTTTAAGGACTTTAATGACAGATGCAAGACTAAAGCCCCATGCAGCATTATGAAAATTTATCCCATATGTGCTTTATTTATATGTGCTAACTTTATAGACAAAGCCGGATTGTTCTAGCTGTCAACATAGAGGATCAAATATAACTGTGAATGCATAGGGCACACTGTGCTGATTTTCCTAACATACCGCAAGTTTCCTACTTGATTTTCTTTAACATTAATGATGAACCTTAGACCAAAATGTTGATGAACAGAAGACAAAATCAAATTGTAATCTTTTTCTCACTTAAAAAATTATAGATTTTTTGCTTTATAACATAACAATTAACATAATTATTAAAAACATCATTAGTGTGTTTGTTTTTAATCAAAACTGTCATGAACTGGTGGTATATACAAAATTTTTAATAGGAAATACTTTAGAGGTTATATTAAAAGTACCAGAACAAAGACTAAGATAGTTGGATTTCTAAAGTATTCTTATTTTATGTGAAAAAATTCTAGTTTGTTCTAAAATATCAAATTAAATTCTTTACCCTGAATAGCATCACCTTTATTTCTAGAGAAAACTTGTAATTATCACTTCTATCCAAAATCATTCCATCACTTTGGATTTATTATTATATTATGCCTGACATCCAGGGTGGAAAATTATTATTTCAGTCTTATTTCAGAGATTAACTCCCAGAATCTGAAGCTAATCAATGATTCCAACAGTAATGTTTGCGGAAATTGCAAAATATGCATCTACCTATGGAAGTATTCTAATGGATAAAGCAATCGTATCAAAGGCCTTAATTCTTTACTCTTTTCTATAGACATGTTATTTGTCATATATTTGCTTTTCCACTTGCTTTTGTGTTCCTCTGCCTTCACCATGAGCATCGTCTAGCGACGGCCTGTTAAATAATGAGGTAAATAGGGGAGACAGATCTACTCACATAAGACCAGTCTGTAGCTGACCCTCAGACACATGAGTGAGTCTAGATGAGCCTAGACTAAATTGGCAAACTGTAGATTTGTGGACTAAATGAATACTTATTAACTTGGGGCACTAAGCTTTAGGATGTTTTACTGACCATAATTACAGGAATAGATCATTGATTTACATCACTTTCTTTTTAGTTGAATTTTTAATTAGTGTTTAAAACATTTTACTGGGGGTGCCTGAGTGGCTCAGTGGGTTAAAGCCCCTGCCTTTGGCTCAGGTCATTATCCCAGGGTTCTGGGATCGAGCCCCACATCGGGCTCTGTGCTCAGCAGGGAGCCTGCTTCCTCCTCTCTCTCTGCCGCCTCTCTGCCTACTTGTGATCTCTGTCTGTCAAATAAATAAATAAAATCTTTAAAAAAAACATTTTACTGAATGAAGCTATACCTAATTTAAATATTCACATTTCATCATAATATTTTTCCACATTCTTACATCTAGAGAATATTCATTAACCTTAAGGTACATGTGGTTTTATCACCAGATAGGTATTCAATCACAGGATACCTGGTTCATTTAACTAGAATGCCGTCTCAGCACGCTGGCATGGAACATAGCCCCACCAATATCTTCTTACCAATTAATATAAAGACTAGATCTTTTTCTAAGTAAACTCCCATTTCCAGACCAGGTCCCAATTCTTCTGATTTAATCATTGTTTAATGGGTTAATTTTTAGCCACGTTCAATTTAAATATTTTGGAGCTTGAGAAGTTGCCACTGAGATCTGTAAGAACTATTAAATCTTTCTTAAAGTTACAATTTTTTGGAGTAGCTTTTGGTCTTACTGTGTTTAAGGAGCACTGGTGTTCCATATATGCATGATCTTTCTGCCTACAACAAACACAAGTTTGCAAACTTGTCCACAGGCCAAATCCTGCCTGCCACCTTTTTGTTGTCATTCTTACTGTTTTTTAATTAAGTTCATTAGAATATAGCAATGCTTATTTATTTACATATTGCCCATAGATGTGTTTGTGCTACAATGACAGAGTCGAATAATAGAGACAGAGAATGACCTATAAATATACTTCACTGCTGAGATAGGACTACTTGGTTCCAATATCTATAAATGTTATACCTATTTTTTTCATCTTCATATTTTCAAGGATAATAAGAGAAAAGAATACATTGTGCATTAAATCTAATACTACAAAATTAGAAAACAGGAGAATCATGCTGAAAAAAAAAACACACAACAGAATAAGAGCATGCTTTTATAATTAATTACATAGAAGAGAAATTTAGAAAACTGGCATCACAAATCTAAAAATAAGTGGATATGGAAATGTATGCCAAGATTTCATGTATAGTGATGTGATAGCAAGTGATTGGCTATAGAGAATGATTTTGTTTGATTACTGAGAGTTTGGGCAGAAAAGTGTATTCTATATATGGTGTGTCAAAAAACAGTGAGCCTAATAGTATAGCTCTCTCTCCCGAAGATGGCGGAGAAGTAGCAGGCTGAGACGACATCGGGTAGCAGGAGATCAACTAGATAGCTTATCTAACCATTGTGAACACCTTCAAATCCAAAGGGAAATCGAAGAGAAGAGCAACAATTCTAGAAACAGAAAATCGATCACTTTCTGAAAGGTAGGACCTGCGGAGAAGTGAATCCAAAGCGATAGGAAGACAGACTGCGGGGAGAGGGGCCGGCTCCCGGAAAGTGGAGGAGCAATGGAGCACTAAAGCAGGACCTTTAAAAGTCTGCTCCATGGAGGGACATCGCTCCAGAGGCTAAAAAGGGGGGGGAAGCGCATGTGGCATCAGCGTGGCCCCCAGGTCCCGCAGGGTCACAGAAGGATCGGGGTGTGTCTGAGTGATGCAGAGCTTGCAGGTATTAGAGCAGGAAAGCCAGCTACGGTGACAGAGCCGAGGAGTGAGCTCTCAGCCCGGGGTTCCCTTGAGCCGGTTGCAGACTGGGTGGGCTCGGAGCGTGGCCGGAGGCCATGGAGACAGAAGCAACGGGGCGCTTTTCTCCAAGTGCCAGCAATTGACTGCTTTCCTCCAGGTGTGACTGGAGGCCAGGGATGCAGGGGCAGTTGGGCACTTTTCTCTGAGGGCACACTGAGGAGCGGGACCCCAAGCTCTCGGCTCCTCCATGCTGAGAGATTGGGAGGCCGCCATCTTCATTCCCATCCTCCGGAACTCTACAGAAAGTGCTCAGGGAACAAAAGCTCCTGAAAGCAAACCCGAGCAGATTACTTAGCCCGGCCCCTGGCAAGGGCAGTGCAATTCCACCTGCAGCAAAGACACTTGAGAATCACTACAACAGGCCCCTCCCCCAGAAGATCAACAAGAAACCCAGCCAAGACCAACTTCACTCACCAAGAACAGCGGTATTCCAGAAGAGGAGAAAGCAAATCTTATCTGGACAAAATGACAAGGCGGAAAAACTTACCACAAAAAAAAAGAACAAGAGGCAGTACCAAAGGCTGGGAACCTAATCAAAACGGACATTGGTAATATGACAGATCTAGAGTTCAGAATGATGATTCTCAAGGTTCTAGCCGGGCTCGAAAAAGGCATAGAAGATATTAGAGAAACCCTCTCTGGAGAGATAAAAGCCCTTTCTGGAGAAATAAAAGAACTAAAATCTAACCAAGTTGAAATAAAAAAAGATATTAATGAGGTGCAATCAAAAATGGAAGCTCTTACTGCTAGGATAAATGAGGCAGAAGAAAGAATTAGTGACATACAAGACCAAATGACAGAGAATAAAGAAGCTGAGCAAAAGAGAGACAAAAAAATACGGGACCACGAGGAGAGAATTTGAGAGATAAGTGACACCATAAGACGACACAACATTAGAATAATTGGGATTCCAGAAGAAGAAGAAAGAGAGAGGGGAGCAGAAGGTATATTGGAGACAATTATTGGAGAGAATTTCCCTAATATGGCAAAGGGAACAAACATCAAAATCCAGGAGATGCTAAGAACGCCCCTCAAAATCAATAAAAATAGGCCCACACCTCGTCACCTGATAGTAAAATTTACAAGTCTTAGCGACAAAGAGAAAATCCTGAAAGCAGCCAGGGAAAAGAAGTCTGTAACATAAAAGGGTAAAAACATTAGATTGGCAGCGGACCTATCCACAGAGACCTGGTAGGCCAGAAAGAACTGGCATGATATATTCAGAGCACTAAATGAGAAAAACATGCAGCCAAGAATACTATATCCAGCTAGGCTATCATTGAAAATAAAAGGAGAGATAAAGAGCTTCCAGGATAAACAAAAGCTGAAAGAATTTGCAAACACCAAACCAGCTCTACAGGAAATATTGAAAGGAGTCCTCTAAGCAAAGAGAGACCCTAAAAATAGTAGATCAGAAAGAAACAGAGACAATGTACAGTAAGAATCACCATACAGGCAATACAATGGCAATAAATTCATATCTGTCAATAGTTACCCTGAATGTTAATGGGCTAAATGCCCCAATCAAAAGACACAGGGTATCAGAATGGATAAAAAACCAAAACCCATCAATATGCTGCCTACAAGAAACTCATTTTAGACCCGAAGACACCTCCAGATTTAAAGTGAGGGGGTTGAAAACAATGTACCATGTTAGTGGACATCAGAAGAAAGCTGGGGTGGCAATCCTTATATCAGATCAATTAGATTTTAAGCCAAAGACTATAATAAGAGATAAGGAAGGACACTATATCCTACTCAAAGGGTCTGTCCAAGAAAAGACCTAAAAATCTTAAATATCTATGCCCCTAACATGGAAGCAGAAAACTATATAAACCAATTAATAAAAAAATCAAAGAAACACATCGGCAGTAATACATTAATAGCAGGGGACATTAGCCCTCCCCTCACTAAAATGGACAGATCAGCGAAGCAAAAGATCAACAAGGAAATAAAGGCCTTAAAAGAAACACTGGAAAAGATGGACATCACAAATATATTCAGAACATTCTGTCCCAAAGCAACAGAATACACATTATTCTCTAGTACACATGGAACATTCTCCAGAAAGGACAACATACTGGGTCATAAATCAGGTCTCAACCAGTAGCTCCTGCCAAGGGAGAGCGTGAGGACGAGGCAGTGGCCCAGCAAGCCCCACTCCGTCCCGTGAAGAGAGAAGCGCTTGTGGCCCCTAGGAGCACAGAGCAAGGGCCAGAACATCAGCTCCTTCTGCGCACGACACCTAGGGGGCCCTGTCAGCTCCCCCTTCCCCTCAGTCCCAGAGCCTTCCCTCAGTCGCAGTGGAGGACGCCCACGCTCTGCCGGCTCGGGCCTCCACCCCGGGGACGTGTGGGCACCGCCCCCGCCTCCGGTCCGGCGGCGGGCTTCAGGGAGTCAGGCACTTTGGAAGCATGGGCCGGGCACGAGAGCGAGACAGCGGGGCCCTGAATTCACAGCAACACCGTGCTCCGGGGAGAACGACGTCCGGGGAAAGACGAGTGCGGAGAGAGAAGCACGCAGGAGAGTGGAAGCGTCCCGCTTCGGGAGGCCGGAGCGCCCGGGCCGTGGGGCCGGGCTCTCCCGGGGCAGCGCTCCGAAGCGGAGGTGGGAAGCTGGTGGCTGCCTCGGCCTCTGTGGCATGGCCCGCGTTCCGGCCCCCTGGAGCTCCCTGGGAGAAACAAGAGAGGGGGGCATGCCAACAGCACCACCCCGCACTCGTCGCTCCACGGAGAAGCATGCCTTCGGAAAGCTGAGCCTGGAAAGCTCGAGTGAGCACCACAGCCTTCCCTCCGAGCGAGAAGCCTGGAGCCGAGCGGCCTTGGGCGTGCAGGCCTCTCTGGCCGAGAGCGAGAGAGTGGGCGCGGCGGGTGGAGGCGGAAGCCCAGGGAAGGCTGCCTGCCGGGCCTGGGGTCGGGGGCCGTCCGACAAGGCAGCCCCTTCTCTCGGCCTCACCGTAGCCCCGCAGAAGGGCCGCGAAAGCGGCTCCTGCTGCGACGGTGACGCGCCACATGGAGCAGGACAAACGGCCTAGTTCGGAGGGCGCGGGAGAACGTCTGACAGCAGCCTCGTTTCCCTCAGCTGCAGAGAGCCTCGGACGACCCCAGCGGAGCAAGCTTTCGGAAAGCCCCGGGCTGCACACCCGGCTCGCGGAGAGAGCCGAATGGCCGCGCCGCCTTCGGACGGCCTCTCTGGGGTGGCTCTGAACAGGGAGCCCTGCCCGAAGCGGGCGGTGGAAGCGCAGAGCTCCTGTCAAGGGAGAGCGTCAGGACGAGGCAGTGGCCCAGCAAGCCCCACTCCGTCCCATGAAGAGAGAAGCGCTTGTGGCCCCTAGGAGCTCAGAGCAAGGGCCAGACCCTCAGCTCCTTCTGTGCGCGTCACGGAGGGGCCCTGTCAGCTCCCCCTTCCCCTCAGTCCCAGAGTCTTCCCTCAGAGGCAGTGGAGGTCGCCCACGCTCTGCCCGCTCGGGCCTCCACCCCGGGGACGTGTGGGGGCCGCCCGCGCCTCCGGTCCGGCGGCGGGCTTCAGGGAGTCAGGCACTTTGAAAGCATGGGCCGGGCACGAGAGCGAGACAGCGGGGCCCTGAATTCACAGCAACACCGTGCTCCGGGGAGAACGACGTCCGGGGAAAGACGAGTGCGGAGAGAGAAGCACGCAGGAGAGTGGAAGCGTCCCGCTTCGGGAGGCCGGAGCGCCCGGGCCGTGGGGCCGGGCTCTCCCGGGGCAGCGCTCCGAAGCGGAGGTGGGAAGCTGGTGGCTGCCTCGGCCTCTGTGGCATGGCCCGCGTTCCGGCCCCCTGGAGCTCCCTGGGAGAAACAAGAGAGGGGGGCATGCCAACAGCACCACCCCGCACTCGTCGCTCCACGGAGAAGCATGCCTTCGGAAAGCTGAGCCTGGAAAGCTCGAGTGAGCACCACAGCCTTCCCTCCGAGCGAGAAGCCTGGAGCCGAGCGGCCTTGGGCGTGCAGGCCTCTCTGGCCGAGAGCGAGAGAGTGGGCGCGGCGGGTGGAGGCGGAAGCCCAGGGAAGGCTGCCTGCCGGGCCTGGGGTCGGGGGCCGTCCGACAAGGCAGCCCCTTCTCTCGGCCTCACCGTAGCCCCGCAGAAGGGCCGCGAAAGCGGCTCCTGCTGCGACGGTGACGCGCCACATGGAGCAGGACAAACGGCCTAGTTCGGAGGGCGCGGGAGAACGTCTGACAGCAGCCTCGTTTCCCTCAGCTGCAGAGAGCCTCGGACGACCCCAGCGGAGCAAGCGTTCGGAAAGCCCCGGGCTGCACACCCGGCTCGCGGAGAGAGCCGAATGGCCGCGCCGCCTTCGGACGGCCTCTCTGGGGTGGCTCTGAGCAGGGAGCCCTGCCCGAAGCGGGCGGTGGAAGCGCAGAGCTCCTGCCAAGGGAGAGCGTCAGGACGAGGCAGTGGCCCAGCAAGCCCCACTCCGTCCCATGAAGAGAGAAGCGCTTGTGGCCCCTAGGAGCACAGAGCAAGGGCCAGACCCTCAGCTCCTTCTGCGCGTGTCACGGAGGGGCCCTGTCAGCTCCCCCTTCCCCTCAGTCCCAGAGTCTTCCCTCAGAGGCAGTGGAGGTCGCCCACGCTCTGCCCGCTCGGGCCTCAACCCCGGGGACGTGTGGGGGCCGCCCGCGCCTCAGGTCCGGCGGCGGGCTTCAGGGAGTCAGGCACTTTGAAAGCATGGGCCGGGTACGAGAGCGAGACAGCGGGGCCCTGAATTCACAGCAACACCGTGCTCCGGGGAGAACGACGTCCGGGGAGAGACGAGTGCGGAGAGAGAAGCACGCAGGAGAGTGGAAGCGTCCCGCTTCGGGAGGCCGGAGAGCCCGGGCCGTGGGGCCGGGCTCTCCCGGGGCAGGGCTCCGAAGCGGAGGTGGGAAGCTGTTGGCTGCCTCGGCCTCTGTGGCATGGCCCGCGTTCCGGCCCCCTGGAGCTCCCTGGGAGAAACAAGAGAGGGGGGCATGCCAACAGCACCACTCCGCACTCGTCGCTCCCCGGAGAAGCATGCCTTCGGAAAGCTGAGCCTGGAAAGCTCGAGTGAGCACCACAGCCTTCCCTCCGAGCGAAGAGCCTGGAGCCGAGCGGCCTTGGGCGTGCAGGCCTCTCTGGCCGAGAGCGAGAGAGTGGGCACGGCGGGTGGAGGCGGAAGCCCAGGGAAGGCTGCCTGCCGGGCCTGGGGTCGGGGGCCGTCCGACAAGGCAGCCCCTTCTCTCGGCCTCACCGTAGCCCCGCAGAAGGGCCGCGAAAGCGGCTCCTGCTGCGACGGTGACGCGCCACATGGAGCAGGACAAACGGCCTAGTTGGGGGGGCGCGGGAGAACGTCAGACAGCAGCCTCGTTTCCCTCAGGTGCAGAGAGCCTTCGGACGACCCAGCGGAGCAAGCGTTCGGAAAGCCCCGGGCTGCACAGCCGGCTCGCGGAGAGAGCCGAACGGCTGCGCCGGCCTCCCACCAGCCTCTCTGGGGTGGCTCTGAGCAGGGAGCCCTGCCCGAAGCGGGCGGTGGAAGCGCAGAGCTCCTGCCAAGGGAGAGCGTCAGGACGAGGCAGTGGCCCAGCAAGCCCCACTCCGTCCCGTGAAGAGAGAAGCGCTTGTGGCCCCTAGGAGCTCAGAGCAAGGCCAGACCCTCAGCTCCTTCTGCGCGCGTCACGGAGCGGTCCCTGTCAGCTCCCCCTTCCCCTCAGTCCCAGAGCCTTCCCTCAGACGCAGTGGAGGACGCCCACGCTCTGCCGGCTCGGGCCTCCACCCCGGGGACGTGTGGGTGCCGCCCGCGCCTCCGGTCCGGCGGCGGGCTTCAGGGAGTCAGGCACTTTGGAAGCATGGGCCGGGCACGAGAGCGAGACAGCGGGGCCCTGAATTCACAGCAACACCGTGCTCCGGGGAGAACGACGTCCGGGGAAAGACGAGTGCGGAGAGAGAAGCACGCAGGAGAGTGGAAGCGTCCCGCTTCGGGAGGCCGGAGCGCCCGGGCCGTGGGGCCGGGCTCTCCCGGGGCAGCGCTCCGAAGCGGAGGTGGGAAGCTGTTGGCTGCCTCGGCCTCTGTGGCATGGCCCGCGTTCCGGTCCCCTGGAGCTCCCTGGGAGAAACAAGAGAGGGGGGCATGCCAACAGCACCACCCCGCACTCGTCGCTCCACGGAGAAGCATGCCTTCGGAAAGCTGAGCCTGGAAAGCTCGAGTGAGCACCACAGCCTTCCCTCCGAGCGAGAAGCCTGGAGCCGAGCGGCCTTGGGCGTGCAGGCCTCTCTGGCCGAGAGCGAGAGAGTGGGCGCGGCGGGTGGAGCTGGAAGCCCAGGGAAGGCTGCCTGCAGGGCCTGGGGTCGGGGGCCGACCGAGATGTCGGCCCCTTCTCTCGGCCTCACCGTAGCCCCGCAGAAGGGCTGCGAAAGCGGCTCCTGCTGCGACGGTGAAGCGCCACATGGAGCAGGACAAACGGCCTAGTTCGGAGGGCGCCGGAGAACGTCTGACAGCAGCCTCGTTTCCCTCAGCTGCAGAGAGCCTTCGGAAGACCCCAGCGGAGCAAGCGTTCGGAAAGCCCCGGGCTGCACGGCCGGCTCGCGGAGAGAGCCGAAAGGCCGCGCCGGCCTCCCACCAGCCTCTCTGGGGTGGCTCTGAGTAGGGAGCCCTGCCCGAAGCGGGCGGTGGAAGCGCAGAGCTCCTGCCAAGGGAGAGCGTCAGGACGAGGCAGTGGCCCAGCAAGCCCCACTCCGTCCCGTGAAGAGAGAAGCGCTTGTGGCCCCTAGGAGCTCAGAGCAAGGCCAGACCCTCAGCTCCTTCTGCGCGCGTCACGGAGCGGTCCCTGTCAGCTCCCCCTTCCCCTCAGTCCCAGAGCCTTCCCTCAGACGCAGTGGAGGACGCCCACGCTCTGCCGGCTCGGGCCTCCACCCCGGGGACGTGTGGGTGCCGCCCGCGCCTCTGGTCCGGCGGCGGGCTTCAGGGAGTCAGGCACTTTGGAAGCATGGGCCGGGCACGAGAGCGAGACAGCGGGGCCCTGAATTCACAGCAACACCGTGCTCCGGGGAGAACGACGTCCGGGGAAAGACGAGTGCGGAGAGAGAAGCACGCAGGAGAGTGGAAGCGTCCCGCTTCGGGAGGCCGGAGCGCCCGGGCCGTGGGGCCGGGCTCTCCCGGGGCAGCGCTCCGAAGCGGAGGTGGGAAGCTGTTGGCTGCCTCGGCCTCTGTGGCATGGCCCGCGTTCCGGTCCCCTGGAGCTCCCTGGGAGAAACAAGAGAGGGGGGCATGCCAACAGCACCACCCCGCACTCGTCGCTCCACGGAGAAGCATGCCTTCGGAAAGCTGAGCCTGGAAAGCTCGAGTGAGCACCACAGCCTTCCCTCCGAGCGAGAAGCCTGGAGCCGAGCGGCCTTGGGCGTGCAGGCCTCTCTGGCCGAGAGCGAGAGAGTGGGCGCGGCGGGTGGAGGCGGAAGCCCAGGGAAGGCTGCCTGCAGGGCCTGGGGTCGGTGGCCGACCGAGATGTCGGCCCCTTCTCTCGGCCTCACCGTAGCCCCACAGAAGGGCTGCGAAAGCGGCTCCTGCTGCGACGGTGAAGCGCCGCATGGAGCAGGACAAACGGCCTAGGTCGTAGGGCGCGGGAGAACGTCTGACAGCAGCCTCGTTTCCCTCAGCTGCAGAGAGCCTTCGGACGACCCCAGTGGAGCAAGCGTTCGGAAAGCCCCGGGCTGCACAGCCGGCTCGCGGAGAGAGCCGAACGGCCGCGCCGGCCTCCCACCAGCCTCTCTGGGGTGGCTCTGAGCAGGGAGCCCTGCCCGAGACGGGCGGTGGAAGCGCAGAGCTCCTGCCAAGGGAGAGCGTCAGGACGAGGCAGTGGCCCAGCAAGCCCCACTCCGTCCCGTGAAGAGAGAAGCGCTTGTGGCCCCTAGGAGCACAGAGCAAGGGCCAGACCCTCAGCTCCTTCTGCGCGCGTCACGGAGCGGTCCCTGTCAGCTCCCCCTTCCCCTCAGTCCCAGAGCCTTCCCTCAGACGCAGTGGAGGACGCCCACGCTCTGCCGGCTCGGGCCTCCACCCCGGGGACGTGTGGGTGCCGCCCGCGCCACCGGTCCGGCGGCGGGCTTCAGGGAGTCAGGCACTTTGGAAGCATGGGCCGGGCACGAGAGCGAGACAGCGGGGCCCTGAATTCACAGCAACACCGTGCTCCGGGGAGAACGACGTCCGGGGAAAGACGAGTGCGGAGAGAGAAGCACGCAGGAGAGTGGAAGCGTCCCGCTTCGGGAGGCCGGAGCGCCCGGGCCGTGGGGCCGGGCTCTCCCAGGGTAGCGCTCCGAAGCGGAGGTGGGAAGCTGTTGGCTGCCTCGGCCTCTGTGGCATGGCCCGCGTTCTGGTCCCCTGGAGCTCCCTGGGAAAAACAAGAGAGGGGGGCATGCCAACAGCACCACCCCGCACTCGTCGCTCCACGGAGAAGCATGCCTTCGGAAAGCTGAGCCTGGAAAGCTCGAGTGAGCACCACAGCCTTCCCTCCGAGCGAGAAGCCTGGAGCCGAGCGGCCTTGGGCGTGCAGGCCTCTCTGGCCGAGAGCGAGAGAGTGGGCGCGGCGGGTGGAGGCGGAAGCCCAGGGAAGGCTGCCTGCAGGGCCTGGGGTCGGGGGCCGACCGAGATGTCGGCCCCTTCTCTCGGCCTCACCGTAGCCCCGCAGAAGGGCTGCGAAAGCGGCTCCTGCTGCGACGGTGAAGCGCCACATGGAGCAGGACAAACGGCCTAGTTCGGAGGGCGCGGGAGAACGTCTGACAGCAGCCTCGTTTCCCTCAGGTGCAGAGAGCCTTCGGACGACCCAGCGGAGCAAGCGTTCGGAAAGCCCCGGGCTGCACAGCCGGCTCGCGGAGAGAGCCGAACGGCCGCGTCGGCCTCCCACCAGCCTCTCTGGGGTGGCTCTGAGCAGGAAGCCCTGCCCGAAGCGGTCGGTGGAAGCGCAGACCTCCTGTCAAGGGAGAGTGTCAGGAGGAGGCAGTGGCCCAGCAAGCCCCACTCCGTCCCATGAAGAGAGAAGCGCTTGTGGCCCCTAGGAGCACAGAGCAAGGGCCAGACCCTCAGCTCCTTCTGCGCGCGTCACGGAGCGGTCCCTGTCAGCTCCCCCTTCCCCTCAGTCCCAGAGCCTTCCCTCAGACGCAGTGGAGGACGCCCACGCTCTGCCGGCTCGGGCCTCCACCCCGGGGACGTGTGGGTGCCGCCCGCGCCTCCGGTCCGGCGGCGGGCTTCAGGGAGTCAGGCACTTTGGAAGCATGGGCCGGGCACGAGAGCGAGACAGCGGGGCCCTGAATTCACAGCAACACCGTGCTCCGGGGAGAACGACGTCCGGGGAAAGACGAGTGCGGAGAGAGAAGCACGCAGGAGAGTGGAAGCGTCCCGCTTCGGGAGGCCGGAGCGCCCGGGCCGTGGGGCCGGGCTCTCCCGGGGCAGCGCTCCGAAGCGGAGGTGGGAAGCTGGTGGCTGCCTCGGCCTCTGTGGCATGGCCCGCGTTCCGGCCCCCTGGAGCTCCCTGGGAGAAACAAGAGAGGGGGGCATGCCAACAGCACCACCCCGCACTCGTCGCTCCACGGAGAAGCATGCCTTCGGAAAGCTGAGCCTGGAAAGCTCGAGTGAGCACCACAGCCTTCCCTCCGAGCGAGAAGCCTGGAGCCGAGCGGCCTTGGGCGTGCAGGCCTCTCTGGCCGAGAGCGAGAGAGTGGGCGCGGCGGGTGGAGGCGGAAGCCCAGGGAAGGCTGCCTGCAGGGCCTGGGGTCGGGGGCCGACCGAGATGTCGGCCCCTTCTCTCGGCCTCACCGTAGCCCCGCAGAAGGGCTGCGAAAGCGGCTCCTGCTGCGACGGTGAAGCGCCACATGGAGCAGGACAAACGGCCTAGTTGGGAGGGCGCGGGAGAACGTCAGACAGCAGCCTTGTTTCCCTGAGCGGCAGAGAGCCTTCGGACGACCCCAGCGGAGCAAGCGTTCGGAAAGCCCCGGGCTGCACAGCCGGCTCGCGGAGAGAGCCGAACGGCCGCGTCGGCCTCCCACCAGCCTCTCTGGGGTGGCTCTGAGCAGGGAGCCCTGCCCGAAGCGGGCGGTGGAAGCGCAGAGCTCCTGCCAAGGGAGAGCGTCAGGACGAGGCAGTGGCCCAGCAAGCCCCACTCCGTCCCGTGAAGAGAGAAGCGCTTGTGGCCCCTAGGAGCACAGAGCAAGGGCCAGACCCTCAGCTCCTTCTGCGCGCGTCACGGAGCGGTCCCTGTCAGCTCCCCCTTCCCCTCAGTCCCAGAGCTTTCCCTCAGACGCAGTGGAGGACGCCCACGCTCTGCCGGCTCGGGCCTCCACCCCGGGGACGTGTGGGTGCCGCCCGCGCCTCCGGTTCGGCGGCGGGCTTCAGGGAGTCAGGCACTTTGGAAGCATGGGCCGGGCACGAGAGCGAGACAGCGGGGCCCTGAATTCACAGCAACACCGTGCTCCGGGGAGAACGACGTCCGGGGAAAGACGAGTGCGGAGAGAGAAGCACGCAGGAGAGTGGAAGCGTCCCGCTTCGGGAGGCCGGAGCGCCCGGGCCGTGGGGCCGGGCTCTCCCGGGGCAGCGCTCCGAAGCGGAGGTGGGAAGCTGGTGGCTGCCTCGGCCTCTGTGGCATGGCCCGCGTTCCGGCCCCCTGGAGCTCCCTGGGAGAAACAAGAGAGGGGGGCATGCCAACAGCACCACCCCGCACTCGTCGCTCCACGGAGAAGCATGCCTTCGGAAAGCTGAGCCTGGAAAGCTCGAGTGAGCACCACAGCCTTCCCTCCGAGCGAGAAGCCTGGAGCCGAGCGGCCTTGGGCGTGCAGGCCTCTCTGGCCGAGAGCGAGAGAGTGGGCGCGGCGGGTGGAGGCGGAAGCCCAGGGAAGGCTGCCTGCAGGGCCTGGGGTCGGGGGCCGACCGAGATGTCGGCCCCTTCTCTCGGCCTCACCGTAGCCCCGCAGAAGGGCTGCGAAAGCGGCTACTGCTGCGACGGTGAAGCGCCACATGGAGCAGGACAAACGGCCTAGTTGGGAGGGCGCGGGAGAACGTCAGACAGCAGCCTCGTTTCCCTCAGGTGCAGAGAGCCTTCGGACGACCCAGCGGAGCAAGCGTTCGGAAAGCCCCGGGCTGCACAGCCGGCTCGCGGAGAGAGCCGAACGGCTGCGCCGGCCTCCCACCAGCCTCTCTGGGGTGGCTCTGAGCAGGGAGCCCTGCCCGAAGCGGGCGGTGGAAGCGCAGAGCTCCTGCCAAGGGAGAGCGTCAGGACGAGGCAGTGGCCCAGCAAGCCCCACTCCGTCCCGTGAAGAGAGAAGCGCTTGTGGCCCCTAGGAGCTCAGAGCAAGGCCAGACCCTCAGCTCCTTCTGCGCGCGTCACGGAGCGGTCCCTGTCAGCTCCCCCTTCCCCTCAGTCCCAGAGCCTTCCCTCAGACGCAGTGGAGGACGCCCACGCTCTGCCGGCTCGGGCCTCCACCCCGGGGACGTGTGGGTGCCGCCCGCGCCTCCAGTCCGGCGGCGGGCTTCAGGGAGTCAGGCACTTTGGAAGCATGGGCCGGGCACGAGAGCGAGACAGCGGGGCCCTGAATTCACAGCAACACCGTGCTCCGGGGAGAACGACGTCCGGGGAAAGACGAGTGCGGAGAGAGAAGCACGCAGGAGAGTGGAAGCGTCCCGCTTCGGGAGGCCGGAGCGCCCGGGCCGTGGGGCCGGGCTCTCCCGGGGCAGCGCTCCAAAGCGGAGGTGGGAAGCTGGTGGCTGCCTCGGCCTCTGTGGCATGGCCCGCGTTCCGGTCCCCTGGAGCTCCCTGGGAGAAACAAGAAAGGGGGGCATGCCAACAGCACCACCCCGCACTCGTCGCTCCACGGAGAAGCATGCCTTCGGAAAGCTGAGCCTGGAAAGCTCGAGTGAGCACCACAGCCTTCCCTCCGAGCGAGAAGCCTGGAGCCGAGCGGCCTTGGGCGTGCAGGCCTCTCTGGCCGAGAGCGAGAGAGTGGGCGCGGCGGGTGGAGCTGGAAGCCCAGGGAAGGCTGCCTGCAGGGCCTGGGGTCGGGGGCCGACCGAGATGTCGGCCCCTTCTCTCGGCCTCACCGTAGCCCCGCAGAAGGGCTGCGAAAGCGGCTACTGCTGCGACGGTGAAGCGCCACATGGAGCAGGACAAACGGCCTAGTTGGGAGGGCGCGGGAGAACGTCAGACAGCAGCCTCGTTTCCCTCAGGTGCAGAGAGCCTTCGGACGACCCAGCGGAGCAAGCGTTCGGAAAGCCCCGGGCTGCACAGCCGGCTCGCGGAGAGAAACGAACGGCCGCGCCGGTCTACCACCAGCCTCTCTGGGGTGGCTCTGAGCAGGGAGCCCTGCCCGAAGCGGGCGGTGGAAGCGCAGAGCTCCTGCCAAGGGAGAGCGTCAGGACGAGGCAGTGGCCCAGCAAGCCCCACTCCGTCCCGTGAAGAGAGAAGCGCTTGTGGCCCCTAGGAGCACAGAGCAAGGGCCAGACCCTCAGCTCCTTCTGCGCGCGTCACGGAGCGGTCCCTGTCAGCTCCCCCTTCCCCTCAGTCCCAGAGCCTTCCCTCAGACGCAGTGGAGGACGCCCACGGTCTGCCGGCTCGGGCCTCCACCCCGGGGACGTGTGGGTGCCGCCCGCGCCTCCGGTCCGGCGGTGGGCTTCAGGGAGTCAGGCACTTTGGAAGCATGGGCCGGGCACGAGAGCGAGACAGCGGGGCCCTGAATTCACAGCAACACCGTGCTCCGGGGAGAACGACGTCCGGGGAAAGACGAGTGCGGAGAGAGAAGCACGCAGGAGAGTGGAAGCGTCCCGCTTCGGGAGGCCGGAGCGCCCGGGCCGTGGGGCCGGGCTCTCCTGGGGCAGCGCTCCGAAGCGGAGGTGGGAAGCTGTTGGCTGCCTCGGCCTCTGTGGCATGGCCCGCGTTCCGGTCCCCTGGAGCTCCCTGGGAGAAACAAGAGAGGGGGGCATGCCAACAGCACCACCCCGCACTCGTCGCTCCACGGAGAAGCATGCCTTCGGAAAGCTGAGCCTGGAAAGCTCGAGTGAGCACCACAGCCTTCCCTCCGAGCGAGAAGCCTGGAGCCAAGCGGCCTTGGGCGTGCAGGCCTCTCTGGCCGAGAGCGAGAGAGTGGGCGCGGCGGGTGGAGGCGGAAGCCCAGGGAAGGCTGCCTGCAGGGCCTGGGGTCGGGGGCCGACCGAGATGTCGGCCCCTTCTCTCGGCCTCACCGTAGCCCCGCAGAAGGGCTGCGAAAGCGGCTACTGCTGCGACGGTGAAGCGCCACATGGAGCAGGACAAACGGCCTAGTTGGGGGGGCGCGGGAGAACGTCAGACAGCAGCCTCGTTTCCCTCAGGTGCAGAGAGCCTTCGGACGACCCAGCGGAGCAAGCGTTCGGAAAGCCCCGGGCTGCACAGCCGGCTCGCGGAGAGAGCCGAACGGCTGCGCCGGCCTCCCACCAGCCTCTCTGGGGTGGCTCTGAGCAGGGAGCCCTGCCCGAAGCGGGCGGTGGAAGCGCAGAGCTCCTGCCAAGGGAGAGCGTCAGGACGAGGCAGTGGCCCAGCAAGCCCCACTCCGTCCCGTGAAGAGAGAAGCGCTTGTGGCCCCTAGGAGCTCAGAGCAAGGCCAGACCCTCAGCTCCTTCTGCGCGCGTCACGGAGCGGTCCCTGTCAGCTCCCCCTTCCCCTCAGTCCCAGAGCCTTCCCTCAGACGCAGTGGAGGACGCCCACGCTCTGCCGGCTCGGGCCTCCACCCCGGGGACGTGTGGGTGCCGCCCGCGCCTCCGGTCCGGCGGCGGGCTTCAGGGAGTCAGGCACTTTGGAAGCATGGGCCGGGCACGAGAGCGAGACAGCGGGGCCCTGAATTCACAGCAACACCGTGCTCCGGGGAGAACGACGTCCGGGGAAAGACGAGTGCGGAGAGAGAAGCACGCAGGAGAGTGGAAGCGTCCCGCTTCGGGAGGCCGGAGCGCCCGGGCCGTGGGGCCGGGCTCTCCCGGGGCAGCGCTCCGAAGCGGAGGTGGGAAGCTGTTGGCTGCCTCGGCCTCTGTGGCATGGCCCGCGTTCCGGTCCCCTGGAGCTCCCTGGGAGAAACAAGAGAGGGGGGCATGCCAACAGCACCACCCCGCACTCGTCGCTCCACGGAGAAGCATGCCTTCGGAAAGCTGAGCCTGGAAAGCTCGAGTGAGCACCACAGCCTTCCCTCCGAGCGAGAAGCCTGGAGCCGAGCGGCCTTGGGCGTGCAGGCCTCTCTGGCCGAGAGCGAGAGAGTGGGCGCGGCGGGTGGAGCTGGAAGCCCAGGGAAGGCTGCCTGCAGGGCCTGGGGTCGGGGGCCGACCGAGATGTCGGCCCCTTCTCTCGGCCTCACCGTAGCCCCGCAGAAGGGCTGCGAAAGCGGCTCCTGCTGCGACGGTGAAGCGCCACATGGAGCAGGACAAACGGCCTAGTTCGGAGGGCGCCGGAGAACGTCTGACAGCAGCCTCGTTTCCCTCAGCTGCAGAGAGCCTTCGGAAGACCCCAGCGGAGCAAGCGTTCGGAAAGCCCCGGGCTGCACGGCCGGCTCGCGGAGAGAGCCGAAAGGCCGCGCCGGCCTCCCACCAGCCTCTCTGGGGTGGCTCTGAGTAGGGAGCCCTGCCCGAAGCGGGCGGTGGAAGCGCAGAGCTCCTGCCAAGGGAGAGCGTCAGGACGAGGCAGTGGCCCAGCAAGCCCCACTCCGTCCCGTGAAGAGAGAAGCGCTTGTGGCCCCTAGGAGCTCAGAGCAAGGCCAGACCCTCAGCTCCTTCTGCGCGCGTCACGGAGCGGTCCCTGTCAGCTCCCCCTTCCCCTCAGTCCCAGAGCCTTCCCTCAGACGCAGTGGAGGACGCCCACGCTCTGCCGGCTCGGGCCTCCACCCCGGGGACGTGTGGGTGCCGCCCGCGCCTCTGGTCCGGCGGCGGGCTTCAGGGAGTCAGGCACTTTGGAAGCATGGGCCGGGCACGAGAGCGAGACAGCGGGGCCCTGAATTCACAGCAACACCGTGCTCCGGGGAGAACGACGTCCGGGGAAAGACGAGTGCGGAGAGAGAAGCACGCAGGAGAGTGGAAGCGTCCCGCTTCGGGAGGCCGGAGCGCCCGGGCCGTGGGGCCGGGCTCTCCCGGGGCAGCGCTCCGAAGCGGAGGTGGGAAGCTGTTGGCTGCCTCGGCCTCTGTGGCATGGCCCGCGTTCCGGTCCCCTGGAGCTCCCTGGGAGAAACAAGAGAGGGGGGCATGCCAACAGCACCACCCCGCACTCGTCGCTCCACGGAGAAGCATGCCTTCGGAAAGCTGAGCCTGGAAAGCTCGAGTGAGCACCACAGCCTTCCCTCCGAGCGAGAAGCCTGGAGCCGAGCGGCCTTGGGCGTGCAGGCCTCTCTGGCCGAGAGCGAGAGAGTGGGCGCGGCGGGTGGAGGCGGAAGCCCAGGGAAGGCTGCCTGCAGGGCCTGGGGTCGGTGGCCGACCGAGATGTCGGCCCCTTCTCTCGGCCTCACCGTAGCCCCACAGAAGGGCTGCGAAAGCGGCTCCTGCTGCGACGGTGAAGCGCCGCATGGAGCAGGACAAACGGCCTAGTTCGTAGGGCGCGGGAGAACGTCTGACAGCAGCCTCGTTTCCCTCAGCTGCAGAGAGCCTTCGGACGACCCCAGTGGAGCAAGCGTTCGGAAAGCCCCGGGCTGCACAGCCGGCTCGCGGAGAGAGCCGAACGGCCGCGCCGGCCTCCCACCAGCCTCTCTGGGGTGGCTCTGAGCAGGGAGCCCTGCCCGAGACGGGCGGTGGAAGCGCAGAGCTCCTGCCAAGGGAGAGCGTCAGGACGAGGCAGTGGCCCAGCAAGCCCCACTCCGTCCCGTGAAGAGAGAAGCGCTTGTGGCCCCTAGGAGCACAGAGCAAGGGCCAGACCCTCAGCTCCTTCTGCGCGCGTCACGGAGCGGTCCCTGTCAGCTCCCCCTTCCCCTCAGTCCCAGAGCCTTCCCTCAGACGCAGTGGAGGACGCCCACGCTCTGCCGGCTCGGGCCTCCACCCCGGGGACGTGTGGGTGCCGCCCGCGCCACCGGTCCGGCGGCGGGCTTCAGGGAGTCAGGCACTTTGGAAGCATGGGCCGGGCACGAGAGCGAGACAGCGGGGCCCTGAATTCACAGCAACACCGTGCTCCGGGGAGAACGACGTCCGGGGAAAGACGAGTGCGGAGAGAGAAGCACGCAGGAGAGTGGAAGCGTCCCGCTTCGGGAGGCCGGAGCGCCCGGGCCGTGGGGCCGGGCTCTCCCAGGGTAGCGCTCCGAAGCGGAGGTGGGAAGCTGTTGGCTGCCTCGGCCTCTGTGGCATGGCCCGCGTTCCGGTCCCCTGGAGCTCCCTGGGAGAAACAAGAGAGGGGGGCATGCCAACAGCACCACCCCGCACTCGTCGCTCCACGGAGAAGCATGCCTTCGGAAAGCTGAGCCTGGAAAGCTCGAGTGAGCACCACAGCCTTCCCTCCGAGCGAGAAGCCTGGAGCCAAGCGGCCTTGGGCGTGCAGGCCTCTCTGGCCGAGAGCGAGAGAGTGGGCGCGGCGGGTGGAGGCGGAAGCCCAGGGAAGGCTGCCTGCAGGGCCTGGGGTCGGGGGCCGACCGAGATGTCGGCCCCTTCTCTCGGCCTCACCGTAGCCCCGCAGAAGGGCTGCGAAAGCGGCTCCTGCTGCGACGGTGAAGCGCCACATGGAGCAGGACAAACGGCCTAGTTCGGAGGGCGCGGGAGAACGTCTGACAGCAGCCTCGTTTCCCTCAGGTGCATAGAGCCTTCGGACGACCCAGCGGAGCAAGCGTTCGGAAAGCCCCGGGCTGCACAGCCGGCTCGCGGAGAGAGACGAACGGCCGCGCCGGCCTCCCACCAGCCTCTCTGGGGTGGCTCTGAGCAGGAAGCCCTGCCCGAAGCGGTCGGTGGAAGCGCAGAGCTCCTGTCAAGGGAGAGTGTCAGGAGGAGGCAGTGGCCCAGCAAGCCCCACTCCGTCCCGTGAAGAGAGAAGCGCTTGTGGCCCCTAGGAGCACAGAGCAAGGGCCAGACCCTCAGCTCCTTCTGCGCGCGTCACGGAGCGGTCCCTGTCAGCTCCCCCTTCCCCTCAGTCCCAGAGCCTTCCCTCAGACGCAGTGGAGGACGCCCACGCTCTGCCGGCTCGGGCCTCCACCCCGGGGACCTGTGGGTGCTGCCCGCGCCTCCGGTCCGGCGGCGGGCTTCAGGGAGTCAGGCACTTTGGAAGCATGGGCCGGGCACGAGAGCGAGACAGCGGGGCCCTGAATTCACAGCAACACCGTGCTCCGGGGAGAACGACGTCCGGGGAAAGACGAGTGCGGAGAGAGAAGCACGCAGGAGAGTGGAAGCGTCCCGCTTCGGGAGGCCGGAGCTCCCGGGCCGTGGGGCCGGGCTCTCCCGGGGCAGCGCTCCGAAGCGGAGGTGGGAAGCTGGTGGCTGCCTCGGCCTCTGTGGCATGGCCCGCGTTCCGGCCCCCTGGAGCTCCCTGGGAGAAACAAGAGAGGGGGGCATGCCAACAGCACCACCCCGCACTCGTCGCTCCACGGAGAAGCATGCCTTCGGAAAGCTGAGCCTGGAAAGCTCGAGTGAGCAAAACAGCCTTCCCTCCGAGCGAGAAGCCTGGAGCCGAGCGGCCTTGGGCGTGCAGGCCTCTCTGGCCGAGAGCGAGAGAGTGGGCGCGGCGGGTGGAGGCGGAAGCCCAGGGAAGGCTGCCTGCAGGGCCTGGGGTCGGGGGCCGACCGAGATGTCGGCCCCTTCTCTCGGCCTCACCGTAGCCCCGCAGAAGGGCTGCGAAAGCGGCTCCTGCTGCGACGGTGAAGCGCCACATGGAGCAGGACAAACGGCCTAGTTGGGAGGGCGCGGGAGAACGTCAGACAGCAGCCTTGTTTCCCTGAGCGGCAGAGAGCCTTCGGACGACCCCAGCGGAGCAAGCGTTCGGAAAGCCCCGGGCTGCACAGCCGGCTCGCGGAGAGAGCCGAACGGCCGCGTCGGCCTCCCACCAGCCTCTCTGGGGTGGCTCTGAGCAGGGAGCCCTGCCAGAAGCGGGCGGTGGAAGCGCAGAGCTCCTGCCAAGGGAGAGCGTCAGGACGAGGCAGTGGCCCAGCAAGCCCCACTCCGTCCCGTGAAGAGAGAAGCGCTTGTGGCCCCTAGGAGCACAGAGCAAGGGCCAGACCCTCAGCTCCTTCTGCGCGCGTCACGGAGCGGTCCCTGTCAGCTCCCCCTTCCCCTCAGTCCCAGAGCCTTCCCTCAGACGCAGTGGAGGACGCCCACGCTCTGCCGGCTCGGGCCTCCACCCCGGGGACGTGTGGGTGCCGCCCGCGCCACCGGTCCGGCGGCGGGCTTCAGGGAGTCAGGCACTTTGGAAGCATGGGCCGGGCACGAGAGCGAGACAGCGGGGCCCTGAATTCACAGCAACACCGTGCTCCGGGGAGAACGACGTCCGGGGAAAGACGAGTGCGGAGAGAGAAGCACGCAGGAGAGTGGAAGCGTCCCGCTTCGGGAGGCCGGAGCGCCCGGGCCGTGGGGCCGGGCTCTCCCGGGGCAGCGCTCCGAAGCGGAGGTGGGAAGCTGTTGGCTGCCTCGGCCTCTGTGGCATGGCCCGCGTTCCGGTCCCCTGGAGCTCCCTGGGAGAAACAAGAGAGGGGGGCATGCCAACAGCACCACCCCGCACTCGTCGCTCCACGGAGAAGCATGCCTTCGGAAAGCTGAGCCTGGAAAGCTCGAGTGAGCACCACAGCCTTCCCTCCGAGCGAGAAGCCTGGAGCCGAGCGGCCTTGGGCGTGCAGGCCTCTCTGGCCGAGAGCGAGAGAGTGGGCGCGGCGGGTGGAGGCGGAAGCCCAGGGAAGGCTGCCTGCAGGGCCTGGGGTCGGTGGCCGACCGAGATGTCGGCCCCTTCTCTCGGCCTCACCGTAGCCCCACAGAAGGGCTGCGAAAGCGGCTCCTGCTGCGACGGTGAAGCGCCGCATGGAGCAGGACAAACGGCCTAGTTCGTAGGGCGCGGGAGAACGTCTGACAGCAGCCTCGTTTCCCTCAGCTGCAGAGAGCCTTCGGACGACCCCAGTGGAGCAAGCGTTCGGAAAGCCCCGGGCTGCACAGCCGGCTCGCGGAGAGAGCCGAACGGCCGCGCCGGCCTCCCACCAGCCTCTCTGGGGTGGCTCTGAGCAGGGAGCCCTGCCCGAGACGGGCGGTGGAAGCGCAGAGCTCCTGCCAAGGGAGAGCGTCAGGACGAGGCAGTGGCCCAGCAAGCCCCACTCCGTCCCGTGAAGAGAGAAGCGCTTGTGGCCCCTAGGAGCACAGAGCAAGGGCCAGACCCTCAGCTCCTTCTGCGCGCGTCACGGAGCGGTCCCTGTCAGCTCCCCCTTCCCCTCAGTCCCAGAGCCTTCCCTCAGACGCAGTGGAGGACGCCCACGCTCTGCCGGCTCGGGCCTCCACCCCGGGGACGTGTGGGTGCCGCCCGCGCCACCGGTCCGGCGGCGGGCTTCAGGGAGTCAGGCACTTTGGAAGCATGGGCCGGGCACGAGAGCGAGACAGCGGGGCCCTGAATTCACAGCAACACCGTGCTCCGGGGAGAACGACGTCCGGGGAAAGACGAGTGCGGAGAGAGAAGCACGCAGGAGAGTGGAAGCGTCCCGCTTCGGGAGGCCGGAGCGCCCGGGCCGTGGGGCCGGGCTCTCCCGGGGTAGCGCTCCGAAGCGGAGGTGGGAAGCTGTTGGCTGCCTCGGCCTCTGTGGCATGGCCCGCGTTCCGATCCCCTGGAGCTCCCTGGGAGAAACAAGAGAGGGGGGCATGCCAACAGCACCACCCCGCACTCGTCGCTCCACGGAGAAGCATGCCTTCGGAAAGCTGAGCCTGGAAAGCTCGAGTGAGCACCACAGCCTTCCCTCCGAGCGAGAAGCCTGGAGCCGAGAGGCCTTGGGCGTGCAGGCCTCTCTGGCCGAGAGCGAGAGAGTGGGCGCGGCGGGTGGAGGCGGAAGCCCAGGGAAGGCTGCCTGCAGGGCCTGGGGTCGGGGGCCGACCGAGATGTCGGCCCCTTCTCTCGGCCTCACCGTAGCCCCGCAGAAGGGCTGCGAAAGCGGCTACTGCTGCGACGGTGAAGCGCCACATGGAGCAGGACAAACGGCCTAGTTGGGAGTGCGCGGGAGAACGTCAGACAGCAGCCTCGTTTCCCTCAGGTGCAGAGAGCCTTCGGACGACCCAGCGGAGCAAGCGTTCGGAAAGCCCCGGGCTGCACAGCCGGCTCGCGGAGAGAGCCGAACGGCTGCGCCGGCCTCCCACCAGCCTCTCTGGGGTGGCTCTGAGCAGGGAGCCCTGCCCGAAGCGGGCGGTGGAAGCGCAGAGCTCCTGCCAAGGGAGAGCGTCAGGACGAGGCAGTGGCCCAGCAAGCCCCACTCCGTCCCGTGAAGAGAGAAGCGCTTGTGGCCCCTAGGAGCTCAGAGCAAGGCCAGACCCTCAGCTCCTTCTGCGCGCGTCACGGAGCGGTCCCTGTCAGCTCCCCCTTCCCCTCAGTCCCAGAGCCTTCCCTCAGACGCAGTGGAGGACGCCCACGCTCTGCCGGCTCGGGCCTCCACCCCGGGGACGTGTGGGTGCCGCCCGCGCCTCCGGTCCGGCGGCGGGCTTCAGGGAGTCAGGCACTTTGGAAGCATGGGCCGGGCACGAGAGCGAGACAGCGGGGCCCTGAATTCACAGCAACACCGTGCTCCGGGGAGAACGACGTCCGGGGAAAGACGAGTGCGGAGAGAGAAGCACGCAGGAGAGTGGAAGCGTCCCGCTTCGGGAGGCCGGAGCGCCCGGGCCGTGGGGCCGGGCTCTCCCGGGGCAGCGCTCCGAAGCGGAGGTGGGAAGCTGTTGGCTGCCTCGGCCTCTGTGGCATGGCCCGCGTTCCGGTCCCCTGGAGCTCCCTGGGAGAAACAAGAGAGGGGGGCATGCCAACAGCACCACCCCGCACTCGTCGCTCCACGGAGAAGCATGCCTTCGGAAAGCTGAGCCTGGAAAGCTCGAGTGAGCACCACAGCCTTCCCTCCGAGCGAGAAGCCTGGAGCCGAGCGGCCTTGGGCGTGCAGGCCTCTCTGGCCGAGAGCGAGAGAGTGGGCGCGGCGGGTGGAGGCGGAAGCCCAGGGAAGGCTGCCTGCAGGGCCTGGGGTCGGTGGCCGACCGAGATGTCGGCCCCTTCTCTCGGCCTCACCGTAGCCCCACAGAAGGGCTGCGAAAGCGGCTCCTGCTGCGACGGTGAAGCGCCGCATGGAGCAGGACAAACGGCCTAGTTCGTAGGGCGCGGGAGAACGTCTGACAGCAGCCTCGTTTCCCTCAGCTGCAGAGAGCCTTCGGACGACCCCAGTGGAGCAAGCGTTCGGAAAGCCCCGGGCTGCACAGCCGGCTCGCGGAGAGAGCCGAACGGCCGCGCCGGCCTCCCACCAGCCTCTCTGGGGTGGCTCTGAGCAGGGAGCCCTGCCCGAGACGGGCGGTGGAAGCGCAGAGCTCCTGCCAAGGGAGAGCGTCAGGACGAGGCAGTGGCCCAGCAAGCCCCACTCCGTCCCGTGAAGAGAGAAGCGCTTGTGGCCCCTAGGAGCACAGAGCAAGGGCCAGACCCTCAGCTCCTTCTGCGCGCGTCACGGAGTGGTCCCTGTCAGCTCCCCCTTCCCCTCAGTCCCAGAGCCTTCCCTCAGACGCAGTGGAGGACGCCCACGCTCTGCCGGCTCGGGCCTCCACCCCGGGGACGTGTGGGTGCCGCCCGCGCCACCGGTCCGGCGGCGGGCTTCAGGGAGTCAGGCACTTTGGAAGCATGGGCCGGGCACGAGAGCGAGACAGCGGGGCCCTGAATTCACAGCAACACCGTGCTCCGGGGAGAACGACGTCCGGGGAAAGACGAGTGCGGAGAGAGAAGCACGCAGGAGAGTGGAAGCGTCCCGCTTCGGGAGGCCGGAGCGCCCGGGCCGTGGGGCCGGGCTCTCCCAGGGTAGCGCTCCGAAGCGGAGGTGGGAAGCTGTTGGCTGCCTCGGCCTCTGTGGCATGGCCCGCGTTCCGGTCCCCTGGAGCTCCCTGGGAGAAACAAGAGAGGGGGGCATGCCAACAGCACCACCCCGCACTCGTCGCTCCACGGAGAAGCATGCCTTCGGAAAGCTGAGCCTGGAAAGCTCGAGTGAGCACCACAGCCTTCCCTCCGAGCGAGAAGCCTGGAGCCAAGCGGCCTTGGGCGTGCAGGCCTCTCTGGCCGAGAGCGAGAGAGTGGGCGCGGCGGGTGGAGGCGGAAGCCCAGGGAAGGCTGCCTGCAGGGCCTGGGGTCGGGGGCCGACCGAGATGTCGGCCCCTTCTCTCGGCCTCACCGTAGCCCCGCAGAAGGGCTGCGAAAGCGGCTCCTGCTGCGACGGTGAAGCGCCACATGGAGCAGGACAAACGGCCTAGTTCGGAGGGCGCGGGAGAACGTCTGACAGCAGCCTCGTTTCCCTCAGGTGCATAGAGCCTTCGGACGACCCAGCGGAGCAAGCGTTCGGAAAGCCCCGGGCTGCACAGCCGGCTCGCGGAGAGAGACGAACGGCCGCGCCGGCCTCCCACCAGCCTCTCTGGGGTGGCTCTGAGCAGGAAGCCCTGCCCGAAGCGGTCGGTGGAAGCGCAGAGCTCCTGTCAAGGGAGAGTGTCAGGAGGAGGCAGTGGCCCAGCAAGCCCCACTCCGTCCCGTGAAGAGAGAAGCGCTTGTGGCCCCTAGGAGCACAGAGCAAGGGCCAGACCCTCAGCTCCTTCTGCGCGCGTCACGGAGCGGTCCCTGTCAGCTCCCCCTTCCCCTCAGTCCCAGAGCCTTCCCTCAGACGCAGTGGAGGACGCCCACGCTCTGCCGGCTCGGGCCTCCACCCCGGGGACCTGTGGGTGCTGCCCGCGCCTCCGGTCCGGCGGCGGGCTTCAGGGAGTCAGGCACTTTGGAAGCATGGGCCGGGCACGAGAGCGAGACAGCGGGGCCCTGAATTCACAGCAACACCGTGCTCCGGGGAGAACGACGTCCGGGGAAAGACGAGTGCGGAGAGAGAAGCACGCAGGAGAGTGGAAGCGTCCCGCTTCGGGAGGCCGGAGCTCCCGGGCCGTGGGGCCGGGCTCTCCCGGGGCAGCGCTCCGAAGCGGAGGTGGGAAGCTGGTGGCTGCCTCGGCCTCTGTGGCATGGCCCGCGTTCCGGCCCCCTGGAGCTCCCTGGGAGAAACAAGAGAGGGGGGCATGCCAACAGCACCACCCCGCACTCGTCGCTCCACGGAGAAGCATGCCTTCGGAAAGCTGAGCCTGGAAAGCTCGAGTGAGCAAAACAGCCTTCCCTCCGAGCGAGAAGCCTGGAGCCGAGCGGCCTTGGGCGTGCAGGCCTCTCTGGCCGAGAGCGAGAGAGTGGGCGCGGCGGGTGGAGGCGGAAGCCCAGGGAAGGCTGCCTGCAGGGCCTGGGGTCGGGGGCCGACCGAGATGTCGGCCCCTTCTCTCGGCCTCACCGTAGCCCCGCAGAAGGGCTGCGAAAGCGGCTCCTGCTGCGACGGTGAAGCGCCACATGGAGCAGGACAAACGGCCTAGTTGGGAGGGCGCGGGAGAACGTCAGACAGCAGCCTTGTTTCCCTGAGCGGCAGAGAGCCTTCGGACGACCCCAGCGGAGCAAGCGTTCGGAAAGCCCCGGGCTGCACAGCCGGCTCGCGGAGAGAGCCGAACGGCCGCGTCGGCCTCCCACCAGCCTCTCTGGGGTGGCTCTGAGCAGGGAGCCCTGCCAGAAGCGGGCGGTGGAAGCGCAGAGCTCCTGCCAAGGGAGAGCGTCAGGACGAGGCAGTGGCCCAGCAAGCCCCACTCCGTCCCGTGAAGAGAGAAGCGCTTGTGGCCCCTAGGAGCACAGAGCAAGGGCCAGACCCTCAGCTCCTTCTGCGCGCGTCACGGAGCGGTCCCTGTCAGCTCCCCCTTCCCCTCAGTCCCAGAGCCTTCCCTCAGACGCAGTGGAGGACGCCCACGCTCTGCCGGCTCGGGCCTCCACCCCGGGGACGTGTGGGTGCCGCCCGCGCCACCGGTCCGGCGGCGGGCTTCAGGGAGTCAGGCACTTTGGAAGCATGGGCCGGGCACGAGAGCGAGACAGCGGGGCCCTGAATTCACAGCAACACCGTGCTCCGGGGAGAACGACGTCCGGGGAAAGACGAGTGCGGAGAGAGAAGCACGCAGGAGAGTGGAAGCGTCCCGCTTCGGGAGGCCGGAGCGCCCGGGCCGTGGGGCCGGGCTCTCCCGGGGCAGCGCTCCGAAGCGGAGGTGGGAAGCTGTTGGCTGCCTCGGCCTCTGTGGCATGGCCCGCGTTCCGGTCCCCTGGAGCTCCCTGGGAGAAACAAGAGAGGGGGGCATGCCAACAGCACCACCCCGCACTCGTCGCTCCACGGAGAAGCATGCCTTCGGAAAGCTGAGCCTGGAAAGCTCGAGTGAGCACCACAGCCTTCCCTCCGAGCGAGAAGCCTGGAGCCGAGCGGCCTTGGGCGTGCAGGCCTCTCTGGCCGAGAGCGAGAGAGTGGGCGCGGCGGGTGGAGGCGGAAGCCCAGGGAAGGCTGCCTGCAGGGCCTGGGGTCGGTGGCCGACCGAGATGTCGGCCCCTTCTCTCGGCCTCACCGTAGCCCCACAGAAGGGCTGCGAAAGCGGCTCCTGCTGCGACGGTGAAGCGCCGCATGGAGCAGGACAAACGGCCTAGTTCGTAGGGCGCGGGAGAACGTCTGACAGCAGCCTCGTTTCCCTCAGCTGCAGAGAGCCTTCGGACGACCCCAGTGGAGCAAGCGTTCGGAAAGCCCCGGGCTGCACAGCCGGCTCGCGGAGAGAGCCGAACGGCCGCGCCGGCCTCCCACCAGCCTCTCTGGGGTGGCTCTGAGCAGGGAGCCCTGCCCGAGACGGGCGGTGGAAGCGCAGAGCTCCTGCCAAGGGAGAGCGTCAGGACGAGGCAGTGGCCCAGCAAGCCCCACTCCGTCCCGTGAAGAGAGAAGCGCTTGTGGCCCCTAGGAGCACAGAGCAAGGGCCAGACCCTCAGCTCCTTCTGCGCGCGTCACGGAGCGGTCCCTGTCAGCTCCCCCTTCCCCTCAGTCCCAGAGCCTTCCCTCAGACGCAGTGGAGGACGCCCACGCTCTGCCGGCTCGGGCCTCCACCCCGGGGACGTGTGGGTGCCGCCCGCGCCACCGGTCCGGCGGCGGGCTTCAGGGAGTCAGGCACTTTGGAAGCATGGGCCGGGCACGAGAGCGAGACAGCGGGGCCCTGAATTCACAGCAACACCGTGCTCCGGGGAGAACGACGTCCGGGGAAAGACGAGTGCGGAGAGAGAAGCACGCAGGAGAGTGGAAGCGTCCCGCTTCGGGAGGCCGGAGCGCCCGGGCCGTGGGGCCGGGCTCTCCCGGGGTAGCGCTCCGAAGCGGAGGTGGGAAGCTGTTGGCTGCCTCGGCCTCTGTGGCATGGCCCGCGTTCCGATCCCCTGGAGCTCCCTGGGAGAAACAAGAGAGGGGGGCATGCCAACAGCACCACCCCGCACTCGTCGCTCCACGGAGAAGCATGCCTTCGGAAAGCTGAGCCTGGAAAGCTCGAGTGAGCACCACAGCCTTCCCTCCGAGCGAGAAGCCTGGAGCCGAGAGGCCTTGGGCGTGCAGGCCTCTCTGGCCGAGAGCGAGAGAGTGGGCGCGGCGGGTGGAGGCGGAAGCCCAGGGAAGGCTGCCTGCAGGGCCTGGGGTCGGGGGCCGACCGAGATGTCGGCCCCTTCTCTCGGCCTCACCGTAGCCCCGCAGAAGGGCTGCGAAAGCGGCTCCTGCTGCGACGGTGAAGCGCCACATGGAGCAGGACAAACGGCCTAGTTGGGAGTGCGCGGGAGAACGTCAGACAGCAGCCTCGTTTCCCTCAGGTGCAGAGAGCCTTCGGACGACCCAGCGGAGCAAGCGTTCGGAAAGCCCCGGGCTGCACAGCCGGCTCGCGGAGAGAGCCGAACGGCTGCGCCGGCCTCCCACCAGCCTCTCTGGGGTGGCTCTGAGCAGGGAGCCCTGCCCGAAGCGGGCGGTGGAAGCGCAGAGCTCCTGCCAAGGGAGAGCGTCAGGACGAGGCAGTGGCCCAGCAAGCCCCACTCCGTCCCGTGAAGAGAGAAGCGCTTGTGGCCCCTAGGAGCTCAGAGCAAGGCCAGACCCTCAGCTCCTTCTGCGCGCGTCACGGAGCGGTCCCTGTCAGCTCCCCCTTCCCCTCAGTCCCAGAGCCTTCCCTCAGACGCAGTGGAGGACGCCCACGCTCTGCCGGCTCGGGCCTCCACCCCGGGGACGTGTGGGTGCCGCCCGCGCCTCCGGTCCGGCGGCGGGCTTCAGGGAGTCAGGCACTTTGGAAGCATGGGCCGGGCACGAGAGCGAGACAGCGGGGCCCTGAATTCACAGCAACACCGTGCTCCGGGGAGAACGACGTCCGGGGAAAGACGAGTGCGGAGAGAGAAGCACGCAGGAGAGTGGAAGCGTCCCGCTTCGGGAGGCCGGAGCGCCCGGGCCGTGGGGCCGGGCTCTCCCGGGGCAGCGCTCCGAAGCGGAGGTGGGAAGCTGTTGGCTGCCTCGGCCTCTGTGGCATGGCCCGCGTTCCGGTCCCCTGGAGCTCCCTGGGAGAAACAAGAGAGGGGGGCATGCCAACAGCACCACCCCGCACTCGTCGCTCCACGGAGAAGCATGCCTTCGGAAAGCTGAGCCTGGAAAGCTCGAGTGAGCACCACAGCCTTCCCTCCGAGCGAGAAGCCTGGAGCCGAGCGGCCTTGGGCGTGCAGGCCTCTCTGGCCGAGAGCGAGAGAGTGGGCGCGGCGGGTGGAGGCGGAAGCCCAGGGAAGGCTGCCTGCAGGGCCTGGGGTCGGTGGCCGACCGAGATGTCGGCCCCTTCTCTCGGCCTCACCGTAGCCCCACAGAAGGGCTGCGAAAGCGGCTCCTGCTGCGACGGTGAAGCGCCGCATGGAGCAGGACAAACGGCCTAGTTCGTAGGGCGCGGGAGAACGTCTGACAGCAGCCTCGTTTCCCTCAGCTGCAGAGAGCCTTCGGACGACCCCAGTGGAGCAAGCGTTCGGAAAGCCCCGGGCTGCACAGCCGGCTCGCGGAGAGAGCCGAACGGCCGCGCCGGCCTCCCACCAGCCTCTCTGGGGTGGCTCTGAGCAGGGAGCCCTGCCCGAGACGGGCGGTGGAAGCGCAGAGCTCCTGCCAAGGGAGAGCGTCAGGACGAGGCAGTGGCCCAGCAAGCCCCACTCCGTCCCGTGAAGAGAGAAGCGCTTGTGGCCCCTAGGAGCACAGAGCAAGGGCCAGACCCTCAGCTCCTTCTGCGCGCGTCACGGAGTGGTCCCTGTCAGCTCCCCCTTCCCCTCAGTCCCAGAGCCTTCCCTCAGACGCAGTGGAGGACGCCCACGCTCTGCCGGCTCGGGCCTCCACCCCGGGGACGTGTGGGTGCCGCCCGCGCCACCGGTCCGGCGGCGGGCTTCAGGGAGTCAGGCACTTTGGAAGCATGGGCCGGGCACGAGAGCGAGACAGCGGGGCCCTGAATTCACAGCAACACCGTGCTCCGGGGAGAACGACGTCCGGGGAAAGACGAGTGCGGAGAGAGAAGCACGCAGGAGAGTGGAAGCGTCCCGCTTCGGGAGGCCGGAGCGCCCGGGCCGTGGGGCCGGGCTCTCCCAGGGTAGCGCTCCGAAGCGGAGGTGGGAAGCTGTTGGCTGCCTCGGCCTCTGTGGCATGGCCCGCGTTCCGGTCCCCTGGAGCTCCCTGGGAGAAACAAGAGAGGGGGGCATGCCAACAGCACCACCCCGCACTCGTCGCTCCACGGAGAAGCATGCCTTCGGAAAGCTGAGCCTGGAAAGCTCGAGTGAGCACCACAGCCTTCCCTCCGAGCGAGAAGCCTGGAGCCAAGCGGCCTTGGGCGTGCAGGCCTCTCTGGCCGAGAGCGAGAGAGTGGGCGCGGCGGGTGGAGGCGGAAGCCCAGGGAAGGCTGCCTGCAGGGCCTGGGGTCGGGGGCCGACCGAGATGTCGGCCCCTTCTCTCGGCCTCACCGTAGCCCCGCAGAAGGGCTGCGAAAGCGGCTCCTGCTGCGACGGTGAAGCGCCACATGGAGCAGGACAAACGGCCTAGTTCGGAGGGCGCGGGAGAACGTCTGACAGCAGCCTCGTTTCCCTCAGGTGCATAGAGCCTTCGGACGACCCAGCGGAGCAAGCGTTCGGAAAGCCCCGGGCTGCACAGCCGGCTCGCGGAGAGAGACGAACGGCCGCGCCGGCCTCCCACCAGCCTCTCTGGGGTGGCTCTGAGCAGGAAGCCCTGCCCGAAGCGGTCGGTGGAAGCGCAGAGCTCCTGTCAAGGGAGAGTGTCAGGAGGAGGCAGTGGCCCAGCAAGCCCCACTCCGTCCCGTGAAGAGAGAAGCGCTTGTGGCCCCTAGGAGCACAGAGCAAGGGCCAGACCCTCAGCTCCTTCTGCGCGCGTCACGGAGCGGTCCCTGTCAGCTCCCCCTTCCCCTCAGTCCCAGAGCCTTCCCTCAGACGCAGTGGAGGACGCCCACGCTCTGCCGGCTCGGGCCTCCACCCCGGGGACCTGTGGGTGCTGCCCGCGCCTCCGGTCCGGCGGCGGGCTTCAGGGAGTCAGGCACTTTGGAAGCATGGGCCGGGCACGAGAGCGAGACAGCGGGGCCCTGAATTCACAGCAACACCGTGCTCCGGGGAGAACGACGTCCGGGGAAAGACGAGTGCGGAGAGAGAAGCACGCAGGAGAGTGGAAGCGTCCCGCTTCGGGAGGCCGGAGCTCCCGGGCCGTGGGGCCGGGCTCTCCCGGGGCAGCGCTCCGAAGCGGAGGTGGGAAGCTGGTGGCTGCCTCGGCCTCTGTGGCATGGCCCGCGTTCCGGCCCCCTGGAGCTCCCTGGGAGAAACAAGAGAGGGGGGCATGCCAACAGCACCACCCCGCACTCGTCGCTCCACGGAGAAGCATGCCTTCGGAAAGCTGAGCCTGGAAAGCTCGAGTGAGCAAAACAGCCTTCCCTCCGAGCGAGAAGCCTGGAGCCGAGCGGCCTTGGGCGTGCAGGCCTCTCTGGCCGAGAGCGAGAGAGTGGGCGCGGCGGGTGGAGGCGGAAGCCCAGGGAAGGCTGCCTGCAGGGCCTGGGGTCGGGGGCCGACCGAGATGTCGGCCCCTTCTCTCGGCCTCACCGTAGCCCCGCAGAAGGGCTGCGAAAGCGGCTCCTGCTGCGACGGTGAAGCGCCACATGGAGCAGGACAAACGGCCTAGTTGGGAGGGCGCGGGAGAACGTCAGACAGCAGCCTTGTTTCCCTGAGCGGCAGAGAGCCTTCGGACGACCCCAGCGGAGCAAGCGTTCGGAAAGCCCCGGGCTGCACAGCCGGCTCGCGGAGAGAGCCGAACGGCCGCGTCGGCCTCCCACCAGCCTCTCTGGGGTGGCTCTGAGCAGGGAGCCCTGCCAGAAGCGGGCGGTGGAAGCGCAGAGCTCCTGCCAAGGGAGAGCGTCAGGACGAGGCAGTGGCCCAGCAAGCCCCACTCCGTCCCGTGAAGAGAGAAGCGCTTGTGGCCCCTAGGAGCACAGAGCAAGGGCCAGACCCTCAGCTCCTTCTGCGCGCGTCACGGAGCGGTCCCTGTCAGCTCCCCCTTCCCCTCAGTCCCAGAGCCTTCCCTCAGACGCAGTGGAGGACGCCCACGCTCTGCCGGCTCGGGCCTCCACCCCGGGGACGTGTGGGTGCCGCCCGCGCCACCGGTCCGGCGGCGGGCTTCAGGGAGTCAGGCACTTTGGAAGCATGGGCCGGGCACGAGAGCGAGACAGCGGGGCCCTGAATTCACAGCAACACCGTGCTCCGGGGAGAACGACGTCCGGGGAAAGACGAGTGCGGAGAGAGAAGCACGCAGGAGAGTGGAAGCGTCCCGCTTCGGGAGGCCGGAGCGCCCGGGCCGTGGGGCCGGGCTCTCCCGGGGCAGCGCTCCGAAGCGGAGGTGGGAAGCTGTTGGCTGCCTCGGCCTCTGTGGCATGGCCCGCGTTCCGGTCCCCTGGAGCTCCCTGGGAGAAACAAGAGAGGGGGGCATGCCAACAGCACCACCCCGCACTCGTCGCTCCACGGAGAAGCATGCCTTCGGAAAGCTGAGCCTGGAAAGCTCGAGTGAGCACCACAGCCTTCCCTCCGAGCGAGAAGCCTGGAGCCGAGCGGCCTTGGGCGTGCAGGCCTCTCTGGCCGAGAGCGAGAGAGTGGGCGCGGCGGGTGGAGGCGGAAGCCCAGGGAAGGCTGCCTGCAGGGCCTGGGGTCGGTGGCCGTCCGAGATGTCGGCCCCTTCTCTCGGCCTCACCGTAGCCCCACAGAAGGGCAGCGAAAGCGGCTCCTGCTGCGACGGTGAAGCGCCGCATGGAGCAGGACAAACGGCCTAGTTCGTAGGGCGCGGGAGAACGTCTGACAGCAGCCTCGTTTCCCTCAGCTGCAGAGAGCCTTCGGACGACCCCAGTGGAGCAAGCGTTCGGAAAGCCCCGGGCTGCACAGCCGGCTCGCGGAGAGAGCCGAACGGCCGCGCCGGCCTCCCACCAGCCTCTCTGGGGTGGCTCTGAGCAGGGAGCCCTGCCCGAGACGGGCGGTGGAAGCGCAGAGCTCCTGCCAAGGGAGAGCGTCAGGACGAGGCAGTGGCCCAGCAAGCCCCACTCCGTCCCGTGAAGAGAGAAGCGCTTGTGGCCCCTAGGAGCACAGAGCAAGGGCCAGACCCTCAGCTCCTTCTGCGCGCGTCACGGAGCGGTCCCTGTCAGCTCCCCCTTCCCCTCAGTCCCAGAGCCTTCCCTCAGACGCAGTGGAGGACGCCCACGCTCTGCCGGCTCGGGCCTCCACCCCGGGGACGTGTGGGTGCCGCCCGCGCCACCGGTCCGGCGGCGGGCTTCAGGGAGTCAGGCACTTTGGAAGCATGGGCCGGGCACGAGAGCGAGACAGCGGGGCCCTGAATTCACAGCAACACCGTGCTCCGGGGAGAACGACGTCCGGGGAAAGACGAGTGCGGAGAGAGAAGCACGCAGGAGAGTGGAAGCGTCCCGCTTCGGGAGGCCGGAGCGCCCGGGCCGTGGGGCCGGGCTCTCCCGGGGTAGCGCTCCGAAGCGGAGGTGGGAAGCTGTTGGCTGCCTCGGCCTCTGTGGCATGGCCCGCGTTCCGATCCCCTGGAGCTCCCTGGGAGAAACAAGAGAGGGGGGCATGCCAACAGCACCACCCCGCACTCGTCGCTCCACGGAGAAGCATGCCTTCGGAAAGCTGAGCCTGGAAAGCTCGAGTGAGCACCACAGCCTTCCCTCCGAGCGAGAAGCCTGGAGCCGAGAGGCCTTGGGCGTGCAGGCCTCTCTGGCCGAGAGCGAGAGAGTGGGCGCGGCGGGTGGAGGCGGAAGCCCAGGGAAGGCTGCCTGCAGGGCCTGGGGTCGGGGGCCGACCGAGATGTCGGCCCCTTCTCTCGGCCTCACCGTAGCCCCGCAGAAGGGCTGCGAAAGCGGCTACTGCTGCGACGGTGAAGCGCCACATGGAGCAGGACAAACGGCCTAGTTGGGAGTGCGCGGGAGAACGTCAGACAGCAGCCTCGTTTCCCTCAGGTGCAGAGAGCCTTCGGACGACCCAGCGGAGCAAGCGTTCGGAAAGCCCCGGGCTGCACAGCCGGCTCGCGGAGAGAGCCGAACGGCTGCGCCGGCCTCCCACCAGCCTCTCTGGGGTGGCTCTGAGCAGGGAGCCCTGCCCGAAGCGGGCGGTGGAAGCGCAGAGCTCCTGCCAAGGGAGAGCGTCAGGACGAGGCAGTGGCCCAGCAAGCCCCACTCCGTCCCGTGAAGAGAGAAGCGCTTGTGGCCCCTAGGAGCTCAGAGCAAGGCCAGACCCTCAGCTCCTTCTGCGCGCGTCCCGGAGCGGTCCCTGTCAGCTCCCCCTTCCCCTCAGTCCCAGAGCCTTCCCTCAGACGCAGTGGAGGACGCCCACGCTCTGCCGGCTCGGGCCTCCACCCCGGGGACGTGTGGGTGCCGCCCGCGCCTCCGGTCCGGCGGCGGGCTTCAGGGAGTCAGGCACTTTGGAAGCATGGGCCGGGCACGAGAGCGAGACAGCGGGGCCCTGAATTCACAGCAACACCGTGCTCCGGGGAGAACGACGTCCGGGGAAAGACGAGTGCGGAGAGAGAAGCACGCAGGAGAGTGGAAGCGTCCCGCTTCGGGAGGCCGGAGCGCCCGGGCCGTGGGGCCGGGCTCTCCCGGGGCAGCGCTCCAAAGCGGAGGTGGGAAGCTGGTGGCTGCCTCGGCCTCTGTGGCATGGCCCGCGTTCCGGTCCCCTGGAGCTCCCTGGGAGAAACAAGAAAGGGGGGCATGCCAACAGCACCACCCCGCACTCGTCGCTCCACGGAGAAGCATGCCTTCGGAAAGCTGAGCCTGGAAAGCTCGAGTGAGCACCACAGCCTTCCCTCCGAGCGAGAAGCCTGGAGCCGAGCGGCCTTGGGCGTGCAGGCCTCTCTGGCCGAGAGCGAGAGAGTGGGCGCGGCGGGTGGAGCTGGAAGCCCAGGGAAGGCTGCCTGCAGGGCCTGGGGTCGGGGGCCGACCGAGATGTCGGCCCCTTCTCTCGGCCTCACCGTAGCCCCGCAGAAGGGCTGCGAAAGCGGCTACTGCTGCGACGGTGAAGCGCCACATGGAGCAGGACAAACGGCCTAGTTGGGAGGGCGCGGGAGAACGTCAGACAGCAGCCTCGTTTCCCTCAGGTGCAGAGAGCCTTCGGACGACCCAGCGGAGCAAGCGTTCGGAAAGCCCCGGGCTGCACAGCCGGCTCGCGGAGAGAAACGAACGGCCGCGCCGGTCTCCCACCAGCCTCTCTGGGGTGGCTCTGAGCAGGGAGCCCTGCCCGAAGCGGGCGGTGGAAGCGCAGAGCTCCTGCCAAGGGAGAGCGTCAGGACGAGGCAGTGGCCCAGCAAGCCCCACTCCGTCCCGTGAAGAGAGAAGCGCTTGTGGCCCCTAGGAGCTCAGAGCAAGGCCAGACCCTCAGCTCCTTCTGCGCGCGTCACGGAGCGGTCCCTGTCAGCTCCCCCTTCCCCTCAGTCCCAGAGCCTTCCCTCAGACGCAGTGGAGGACGCCCACGCTCTGCCGGCTCGGGCCTCCACCCCGGGGACGTGTGGGTGCCGCCCGCGCCACCGGTCCGGCGGCGGGCTTCAGGGAGTCAGGCACTTTGGAAGCATGGGCCGGGCACGAGAGCGAGACAGCGGGGCCCTGAATTCACAGCAACACCGTGCTCCGGGGAGAACGACGTCCGGGGAAAGACGAGTGCGGAGAGAGAAGCACGCAGGAGAGTGGAAGCGTCCCGCTTCGGGAGGCCGGAGCGCCCGGGCCGTGGGGCCGGGCTCTCCCAGGGTAGCGCTCCGAAGCGGAGGTGGGAAGCTGTTGGCTGCCTCGGCCTCTGTGGCATGGCCCGCGTTCCGGTCCCCTGGAGCTCCCTGGGAGAAACAAGAGAGGGGGGCATGCCAACAGCACCACCCCGCACTCGTCGCTCCACGGAGAAGCATGCCTTCGGAAAGCTGAGCCTGGAAAGCTCGAGTGAGCACCACAGCCTTCCCTCCGAGCGAGAAGCCTGGAGCCGAGCGGCCTTGGGCGTGCAGGCCTCTCTGGCCGAGAGCGAGAGAGTGGGCGCGGCGGGTGGAGGCGGAAGCCCAGGGAAGGCTGCCTGCAGGGCCTGGGGTCGGGGGCCGACCGAGATGTCGGCCCCTTCTCTCGGCCTCACCGTAGCCCCGCAGAAGGGCTGCGAAAGCGGCTCCTGCTGCGACGGTGAAGCGCCACATGGAGCAGGACAAACGGCCTAGTTCAGAGGGCGCGGGAGAACGTCTGACAGCAGCCTCGTTTCCCTCAGGTGCAGAGAGCCTTCGGACGACCCAGCGGAGCAAGCGTTCGGAAAGCCCCGGGCTGCACAGCCGGCTCGCGGAGAGAGACGAACGGCCGCGCCGGCCTCCCACCAGCCTCTCTGGGGTGGCTCTGAGCAGGAAGCCCTGCCCGAAGCGGTCGGTGGAAGCGCAGACCTCCTGTCAAGGGAGAGTGTCAGGAGGAGGCAGTGGCCCAGCAAGCCCCACTCCGTCCCGTGAAGAGAGAAGCGCTTGTGGCCCCTAGGAGCACAGAGCAAGGGCCAGACCCTCAGCTCCTTCTGCGCGCGTCACGGAGCGGTCCCTGTCAGCTCCCCCTTCCCCTCAGTCCCAGAGCCTTCCCTCAGACGCAGTGGAGGACGCCCACGCTCTGCCGGCTCGGGCCTCCACCCCGGGGACGTGTGGGTGCCGCCCGCGCCTCCGGTCCGGCGGCGGGCTTCAGGGAGTCAGGCACTTTGGAAGCATGGGCCGGGCACGAGAGCGAGACAGCGGGGCCCTGAACTCACAGCAACACCGTGCTCCGGGGAGAACGACGTCCGGGGAAAGACGAGTGCGGAGAGAGAAGCACGCAGGAGAGTGGAAGCGTCCCGCTTCGGGAGGCCGGAGCGCCCGGGCCGTGGGGCCGGGCTCTCCCGGGGCAGCGCTCCGAAGCGGAGGTGGGAAGCTGGTGGCTGCCTCGGCCTCTGTGGCATGGCCCGCGTTCCGGCCCCCTGGAGCTCCCTGGGAGAAACAAGAGAGGGGGGCATGCCAACAGCACCACCCCGCACTCGTCGCTCCACGGAGAAGCATGCCTTCGGAAAGCTGAGCCTGGAAAGCTCGAGTGAGCACCACAGCCTTCCCTCCGAGCGAGAAGCCTGGAGCCGAGCGGCCTTGGGCGTGCAGGCCTCTCTGGCCGAGAGCGAGAGAGTGGGCGCGGCGGGTGGAGGCGGAAGCCCAGGGAAGGCTGCCTGCAGGGCCTGGGGTCGGGGGCCGACCGAGATGTCGGCCCCTTCTCTCGGCCTCACCGTAGCCCCGCAGAAGGGCTGCGAAAGCGGCTCCTGCTGCGACGGTGAAGCGCCACATGGAGCAGGACAAACGGCCTAGTTCGGAGGGCGCGGGAGAACGTCTGACAGCAGCCTCGTTTCCCTCAGCTGCAGAGAGCCTTCGGACGACCCCAGCGGAGCAAGCGTTCGGAAAGCCCCGGGCTGCACAGCCGGCTCGCGGAGAGAGCCGAACGGCTGCGCCGGCCTCCCACCAGCCTCTCTGGGGTGGCTCTGAGCAGGGAGCCCTGCCCGAAGCGGGCGGTGGAAGCGCAGAGCTCCTGCCAAGGGAGAGCGTCAGGACGAGGCAGTGGCCCAGCAAGCCCCACTCCGTCCCGTGAAGAGAGAAGCGCTTGTGGCCCCTAGGAGCTCAGAGCAAGGCCAGACCCTCAGCTCCTTCTGCGCGCGTCCCGGAGCGGTCCCTGTCAGCTCCCCCTTCCCCTCAGTCCCAGAGCCTTCCCTCAGACGCAGTGGAGGACGCCCACGCTCTGCCGGCTCGGGCCTCCACCCCGGGGACGTGTGGGTGCCGCCCGCGCCTCCGGTCCGGCGGCGGGCTTCAGGGAGTCAGGCACTTTGGAAGCATGGGCCGGGCACGAGAGCGAGACAGCGGGGCCCTGAATTCACAGCAACACCGTGCTCCGGGGAGAACGACGTCCGGGGAAAGACGAGTGCGGAGAGAGAAGCACGCAGGAGAGTGGAAGCGTCCCGCTTCGGGAGGCCGGAGCGCCCGGGCCGTGGGGCCGGGCTCTCCCGGGGCAGCGCTCCAAAGCGGAGGTGGGAAGCTGGTGGCTGCCTCGGCCTCTGTGGCATGGCCCGCGTTCCGGTCCCCTGGAGCTCCCTGGGAGAAACAAGAAAGGGGGGCATGCCAACAGCACCACCCCGCACTCGTCGCTCCACGGAGAAGCATGCCTTCGGAAAGCTGAGCCTGGAAAGCTCGAGTGAGCACCACAGCCTTCCCTCCGAGCGAGAAGCCTGGAGCCGAGCGGCCTTGGGCGTGCAGGCCTCTCTGGCCGAGAGCGAGAGAGTGGGCGCGGCGGGTGGAGCTGGAAGCCCAGGGAAGGCTGCCTGCAGGGCCTGGGGTCGGGGGCCGACCGAGATGTCGGCCCCTTCTCTCGGCCTCACCGTAGCCCCGCAGAAGGGCTGCGAAAGCGGCTACTGCTGCGACGGTGAAGCGCCACATGGAGCAGGACAAACGGCCTAGTTGGGAGGGCGCGGGAGAACGTCAGACAGCAGCCTCGTTTCCCTCAGGTGCAGAGAGCCTTCGGACGACCCAGCGGAGCAAGCGTTCGGAAAGCCCCGGGCTGCACAGCCGGCTCGCGGAGAGAAACGAACGGCCGCGCCGGTCTCCCACCAGCCTCTCTGGGGTGGCTCTGAGCAGGGAGCCCTGCCCGAAGCGGGCGGTGGAAGCGCAGAGCTCCTGCCAAGGGAGAGCGTCAGGACGAGGCAGTGGCCCAGCAAGCCCCACTCCGTCCCGTGAAGAGAGAAGCGCTTGTGGCCCCTAGGAGCTCAGAGCAAGGCCAGACCCTCAGCTCCTTCTGCGCGCGTCACGGAGCGGTCCCTGTCAGCTCCCCCTTCCCCTCAGTCCCAGAGCCTTCCCTCAGACGCAGTGGAGGACGCCCACGCTCTGCCGGCTCGGGCCTCCACCCCGGGGACGTGTGGGTGCCGCCCGCGCCACCGGTCCGGCGGCGGGCTTCAGGGAGTCAGGCACTTTGGAAGCATGGGCCGGGCACGAGAGCGAGACAGCGGGGCCCTGAATTCACAGCAACACCGTGCTCCGGGGAGAACGACGTCCGGGGAAAGACGAGTGCGGAGAGAGAAGCACGCAGGAGAGTGGAAGCGTCCCGCTTCGGGAGGCCGGAGCGCCCGGGCCGTGGGGCCGGGCTCTCCCAGGGTAGCGCTCCGAAGCGGAGGTGGGAAGCTGTTGGCTGCCTCGGCCTCTGTGGCATGGCCCGCGTTCCGGTCCCCTGGAGCTCCCTGGGAGAAACAAGAGAGGGGGGCATGCCAACAGCACCACCCCGCACTCGTCGCTCCACGGAGAAGCATGCCTTCGGAAAGCTGAGCCTGGAAAGCTCGAGTGAGCACCACAGCCTTCCCTCCGAGCGAGAAGCCTGGAGCCGAGCGGCCTTGGGCGTGCAGGCCTCTCTGGCCGAGAGCGAGAGAGTGGGCGCGGCGGGTGGAGGCGGAAGCCCAGGGAAGGCTGCCTGCAGGGCCTGGGGTCGGGGGCCGACCGAGATGTCGGCCCCTTCTCTCGGCCTCACCGTAGCCCCGCAGAAGGGCTGCGAAAGCGGCTCCTGCTGCGACGGTGAAGCGCCACATGGAGCAGGACAAACGGCCTAGTTCAGAGGGCGCGGGAGAACGTCTGACAGCAGCCTCGTTTCCCTCAGGTGCAGAGAGCCTTCGGACGACCCAGCGGAGCAAGCGTTCGGAAAGCCCCGGGCTGCACAGCCGGCTCGCGGAGAGAGACGAACGGCCGCGCCGGCCTCCCACCAGCCTCTCTGGGGTGGCTCTGAGCAGGAAGCCCTGCCCGAAGCGGTCGGTGGAAGCGCAGACCTCCTGTCAAGGGAGAGTGTCAGGAGGAGGCAGTGGCCCAGCAAGCCCCACTCCGTCCCGTGAAGAGAGAAGCGCTTGTGGCCCCTAGGAGCACAGAGCAAGGGCCAGACCCTCAGCTCCTTCTGCGCGCGTCACGGAGCGGTCCCTGTCAGCTCCCCCTTCCCCTCAGTCCCAGAGCCTTCCCTCAGACGCAGTGGAGGACGCCCACGCTCTGCCGGCTCGGGCCTCCACCCCGGGGACGTGTGGGTGCCGCCCGCGCCTCCGGTCCGGCGGCGGGCTTCAGGGAGTCAGGCACTTTGGAAGCATGGGCCGGGCACGAGAGCGAGACAGCGGGGCCCTGAACTCACAGCAACACCGTGCTCCGGGGAGAACGACGTCCGGGGAAAGACGAGTGCGGAGAGAGAAGCACGCAGGAGAGTGGAAGCGTCCCGCTTCGGGAGGCCGGAGCGCCCGGGCCGTGGGGCCGGGCTCTCCCGGGGCAGCGCTCCGAAGCGGAGGTGGGAAGCTGGTGGCTGCCTCGGCCTCTGTGGCATGGCCCGCGTTCCGGCCCCCTGGAGCTCCCTGGGAGAAACAAGAGAGGGGGGCATGCCAACAGCACCACCCCGCACTCGTCGCTCCACGGAGAAGCATGCCTTCGGAAAGCTGAGCCTGGAAAGCTCGAGTGAGCACCACAGCCTTCCCTCCGAGCGAGAAGCCTGGAGCCGAGCGGCCTTGGGCGTGCAGGCCTCTCTGGCCGAGAGCGAGAGAGTGGGCGCGGCGGGTGGAGGCGGAAGCCCAGGGAAGGCTGCCTGCAGGGCCTGGGGTCGGGGGCCGACCGAGATGTCGGCCCCTTCTCTCGGCCTCACCGTAGCCCCGCAGAAGGGCTGCGAAAGCGGCTCCTGCTGCGACGGTGAAGCGCCACATGGAGCAGGACAAACGGCCTAGTTCGGAGGGCGCGGGAGAACGTCTGACAGCAGCCTCGTTTCCCTCAGCTGCAGAGAGCCTTCGGACGACCCCAGCGGAGCAAGCGTTCGGAAAGCCCCGGGCTGCACAGCCGGCTCGCGGAGAGAGCCGAACGGCTGCGCCGGCCTCCCACCAGCCTCTCTGGGGTGGCTCTGAGCAGGGAGCCCTGCCCGAAGCGGGCGGTGGAAGCGCAGAGCTCCTGCCAAGGGAGAGCGTCAGGACGAGGCAGTGGCCCAGCAAGCCCCACTCCGTCCCGTGAAGAGAGAAGCGCTTGTGGCCCCTATGAGCACAGAGCAAGGGCCAGACCCTCAGCTCCTTCTGCGCGCGTCACGGAGCGGTCCCTGTCAGCTCCCCCTTCCCCTCAGTCCCAGAGCCTTCCCTCAGACGCAGTGGAGGACGCCCACGCTCTGCCGGCTCGGGCCTCCACCCCGGGGACGTGTGGGTGCCGCCCGCGCCTCCGGTCCGGCGGCGGGCTTCAGGGAGTCAGGCACTTTGGAAGCATGGGCCGGGCACGAGAGCGAGACAGCGGGGCCCTGAATTCACAGCAACACCGTGCTCCGGGGAGAACGACGTCCGGGGAAAGACGAGTGCGGAGAGAGAAGCACGCAGGAGAGTGGAAGCGTCCCGCTTCGGGAGGCCGGAGCGCCCGGGCCGTGGGGCCGGGCTCTCCCGGGGCAGCGCTCCGAAGCGGAGGTGGGAAGCTGGTGGCTGCCTCGGCCTCTGTGGCATGGCCCGCGTTCCGGCCCCCTGGAGCTCCCTGGGAGAAACAAGAAAGGGGGGCATGCCAACAGCACCACCCCGCACTCGTCGCTCCACGGAGAAGCATGCCTTCGGAAAGCTGAGCCTGGAAAGCTCGAGTGAGCACCACAGCCTTCCCTCCGAGCGAGAAGCCTGGAGCCGAGCGGCCTTGGGCGTGCAGGCCTCTCTGGCCGAGAGCGAGAGAGTGGGCGCGGCGGGTGGAGCTGGAAGCCCAGGGAAGGCTGCCTGCAGGGCCTGGGGTCGGGGGCCGACCGAGATGTCGGCCCCTTCTCTCGGCCTCACCGTAGCCCCGCAGAAGGGCTGCGAAAGCGGCTACTGCTGCGACGGTGAAGCGCCACATGGAGCAGGACAAACGGCCTAGTTGGGAGGGCGCGGGAGAACGTCAGACAGCAGCCTCGTTTCCCTCAGGTGCAGAGAGCCTTCGGACGACCCAGCGGAGCAAGCGTTCGGAAAGCCCCGGGCTGCACAGCCGGCTCGCGGAGAGAAACGAACGGCCGCGCCGGTCTCCCACCAGCCTCTCTGGGGTGGCTCTGAGCAGGGAGCCCTGCCCGAAGCGGGCGGTGGAAGCGCAGAGCTCCTGCCAAGGGAGAGCGTCAGGACGAGGCAGTGGCCCAGCAAGCCCCACTCCGTCCCGTGAAGAGAGAAGCGCTTGTGGCCCCTAGGAGCACAGAGCAAGGGCCAGACCCTCAGCTCCTTCTGCGCGCGTCACGGAGCGGTCCCTGTCAGCTCCCCCTTCCCCTCAGTCCCAGAGCCTTCCCTCAGACGCAGTGGAGGACGCCCACGCTCTGCCGGCTCGGGCCTCCACCCCGGGGACGTGTGGGTGCCGCCCGCGCCTCCGGTCCGGCGGTGGGCTTCAGGGAGTCAGGCACTTTGGAAGCATGGGCCGGGCACGAGAGCGAGACAGCGGGGCCCTGAATTCACAGCAACACCGTGCTCCGGGGAGAACGACGTCCGGGGAAAGACGAGTGCGGAGAGAGAAGCACGCAGGAGAGTGGAAGCGTCCCGCTTCGGGAGGCCGGAGCGCCCGGGCCGTGGGGCCGGGCTCTCCTGGGGCAGCGCTCCGAAGCGGAGGTGGGAAGCTGTTGGCTGCCTCGGCCTCTGTGGCATGGCCCGCGTTCCGGTCCCCTGGAGCTCCCTGGGAGAAACAAGAGAGGGGGGCATGCCAACAGCACCACCCCGCACTCGTCGCTCCACGGAGAAGCATGCCTTCGGAAAGCTGAGCCTGGAAAGCTCGAGTGAGCACCACAGCCTTCCCTCCGAGCGAGAAGCCTGGAGCCGAGCGGCCTTGGGCGTGCAGGCCTCTCTGGCCGAGAGCGAGAGAGTGGGCGCGGCGGGTGGAGGCGGAAGCCCAGGGAAGGCTGCCTGCAGGGCCTGGGGTCGGGGGCCGACCGAGATGTCGGCCCCTTCTCTCGGCCTCACCGTAGCCCCGCAGAAGGGCTGCGAAAGCGGCTACTGCTGCGACGGTGAAGCGCCACATGGAGCAGGACAAACGGCCTAGTTGGGGGGGCGCGGGAGAACGTCAGACAGCAGCCTCGTTTCCCTCAGGTGCAGAGAGCCTTCGGACGACCCAGCGGAGCAAGCGTTCGGAAAGCCCCGGGCTGCACAGCCGGCTCGCGGAGAGAGCCGAACGGCTGCGCCGGCCTCCCACCAGCCTCTCTGGGGTGGCTCTGAGCAGGGAGCCCTGCCCGAAGCGGGCGGTGGAAGCGCAGAGCTCCTGCCAAGGGAGAGCGTCAGGACGAGGCAGTGGCCCAGCAAGCCCCACTCCGTCCCGTGAAGAGAGAAGCGCTTGTGGCCCCTAGGAGCTCAGAGCAAGGCCAGACCCTCAGCTCCTTCTGCGCGCGTCACGGAGCGGTCCCTGTCAGCTCCCCCTTCCCCTCAGTCCCAGAGCCTTCCCTCAGACGCAGTGGAGGACGCCCACGCTCTGCCGGCTCGGGCCTCCACCCCGGGGACGTGTGGGTGCCGCCCGCGCCTCCGGTCCGGCGGCGGGCTTCAGGGAGTCAGGCACTTTGGAAGCATGGGCCGGGCACGAGAGCGAGACAGCGGGGCCCTGAATTCACAGCAACACCGTGCTCCGGGGAGAACGACGTCCGGGGAAAGACGAGTGCGGAGAGAGAAGCACGCAGGAGAGTGGAAGCGTCCCGCTTCGGGAGGCCGGAGCGCCCGGGCCGTGGGGCCGGGCTCTCCCGGGGCAGCGCTCCGAAGCGGAGGTGGGAAGCTGTTGGCTGCCTCGGCCTCTGTGGCATGGCCCGCGTTCCGGTCCCCTGGAGCTCCCTGGGAGAAACAAGAGAGGGGGGCATGCCAACAGCACCACCCCGCACTCGTCGCTCCACGGAGAAGCATGCCTTCGGAAAGCTGAGCCTGGAAAGCTCGAGTGAGCACCACAGCCTTCCCTCCGAGCGAGAAGCCTGGAGCCGAGCGGCCTTGGGCGTGCAGGCCTCTCTGGCCGAGAGCGAGAGAGTGGGCGCGGCGGGTGGAGCTGGAAGCCCAGGGAAGGCTGCCTGCAGGGCCTGGGGTCGGGGGCCGACCGAGATGTCGGCCCCTTCTCTCGGCCTCACCGTAGCCCCGCAGAAGGGCTGCGAAAGCGGCTCCTGCTGCGACGGTGAAGCGCCACATGGAGCAGGACAAACGGCCTAGTTCGGAGGGCGCCGGAGAACGTCTGACAGCAGCCTCGTTTCCCTCAGCTGCAGAGAGCCTTCGGAAGACCCCAGCGGAGCAAGCGTTCGGAAAGCCCCGGGCTGCACGGCCGGCTCGCGGAGAGAGCCGAAAGGCCGCGCCGGCCTCCCACCAGCCTCTCTGGGGTGGCTCTGAGTAGGGAGCCCTGCCCGAAGCGGGCGGTGGAAGCGCAGAGCTCCTGCCAAGGGAGAGCGTCAGGACGAGGCAGTGGCCCAGCAAGCCCCACTCCGTCCCGTGAAGAGAGAAGCGCTTGTGGCCCCTAGGAGCTCAGAGCAAGGCCAGACCCTCAGCTCCTTCTGCGCGCGTCACGGAGCGGTCCCTGTCAGCTCCCCCTTCCCCTCAGTCCCAGAGCCTTCCCTCAGACGCAGTGGAGGACGCCCACGCTCTGCCGGCTCGGGCCTCCACCCCGGGGACGTGTGGGTGCCGCCCGCGCCTCCGGTCCGGCGGCGGGCTTCAGGGAGTCAGGCACTTTGGAAGCATGGGCCGGGCACGAGAGCGAGACAGCGGGGCCCTGAATTCACAGCAACACCGTGCTCCGGGGAGAACGACGTCCGGGGAAAGACGAGTGCGGAGAGAGAAGCACGCAGGAGAGTGGAAGCGTCCCGCTTCGGGAGGCCGGAGCGCCCGGGCCGTGGGGCCGGGCTCTCCCGGGGCAGCGCTCCGAAGCGGAGGTGGGAAGCTGTTGGCTGCCTCGGCCTCTGTGGCATGGCCCGCGTTCCGGTCCCCTGGAGCTCCCTGGGAGAAACAAGAGAGGGGGGCATGCCAACAGCACCACCCCGCACTCGTCGCTCCACGGAGAAGCATGCCTTCGGAAAGCTGAGCCTGGAAAGCTCGAGTGAGCACCACAGCCTTCCCTCCGAGCGAGAAGCCTGGAGCCGAGCGGCCTTGGGCGTGCAGGCCTCTCTGGCCGAGAGCGAGAGAGTGGGCGCGGCGGGTGGAGGCGGAAGCCCAGGGAAGGCTGCCTGCAGGGCCTGGGGTCGGTGGCCGACCGAGATGTCGGCCCCTTCTCTCGGCCTCACCGTAGCCCCACAGAAGGGCTGCGAAAGCGGCTCCTGCTGCGACGGTGAAGCGCCGCATGGAGCAGGACAAACGGCCTAGGTCGTAGGGCGCGGGAGAACGTCTGACAGCAGCCTCGTTTCCCTCAGCTGCAGAGAGCCTTCGGACGACCCCAGTGGAGCAAGCGTTCGGAAAGCCCCGGGCTGCACAGCCGGCTCGCGGAGAGAGCCGAACGGCCGCGCCGGCCTCCCACCAGCCTCTCTGGGGTGGCTCTGAGCAGGGAGCCCTGCCCGAGACGGGCGGTGGAAGCGCAGAGCTCCTGCCAAGGGAGAGCGTCAGGACGAGGCAGTGGCCCAGCAAGCCCCACTCCGTCCCGTGAAGAGAGAAGCGCTTGTGGCCCCTAGGAGCACAGAGCAAGGGCCAGACCCTCAGCTCCTTCTGCGCGCGTCACGGAGCGGTCCCTGTCAGCTCCCCCTTCCCCTCAGTCCCAGAGCCTTCCCTCAGACGCAGTGGAGGACGCCCACGCTCTGCCGGCTCGGGCCTCCACCCCGGGGACGTGTGGGTGCCGCCCGCGCCACCGGTCCGGCGGCGGGCTTCAGGGAGTCAGGCACTTTGGAAGCATGGGCCGGGCACGAGAGCGAGACAGCGGGGCCCTGAATTCACAGCAACACCGTGCTCCGGGGAGAACGACGTCCGGGGAAAGACGAGTGCGGAGAGAGAAGCACGCAGGAGAGTGGAAGCGTCCCGCTTCGGGAGGCCGGAGCGCCCGGGCCGTGGGGCCGGGCTCTCCCAGGGTAGCGCTCCGAAGCGGAGGTGGGAAGCTGTTGGCTGCCTCGGCCTCTGTGGCATGGCCCGCGTTCCGGTCCCCTGGAGCTCCCTGGGAGAAACAAGAGAGGGGGGCATGCCAACAGCACCACCCCGCACTCGTCGCTCCACGGAGAAGCATGCCTTCGGAAAGCTGAGCCTGGAAAGCTCGAGTGAGCACCACAGCCTTCCCTCCGAGCGAGAAGCCTGGAGCCAAGCGGCCTTGGGCGTGCAGGCCTCTCTGGCCGAGAGCGAGAGAGTGGGCGCGGCGGGTGGAGGCGGAAGCCCAGGGAAGGCTGCCTGCAGGGCCTGGGGTCGGGGGCCGACCGAGATGTCGGCCCCTTCTCTCGGCCTCACCGTAGCCCCGCAGAAGGGCTGCGAAAGCGGCTCCTGCTGCGACGGTGACGCGCCACATGGAGCAGGACAAACGGCCTAGTTCGGAGGGCGCGGGAGAACGTCTGACAGCAGCCTCGTTTCCCTCAGGTGCATAGAGCCTTCGGACGACCCAGCGGAGCAAGCGTTCGGAAAGCCCCGGGCTGCACAGCCGGCTCGCGGAGAGAGACGAACGGCCGCGCCGGCCTCCCACCAGCCTCTCTGGGGTGGCTCTGAGCAGGAAGCCCTGCCCGAAGCGGTCGGTGGAAGCGCAGACCTCCTGTCAAGGGAGAGTGTCAGGAGGAGGCAGTGGCCCAGCAAGCCCCACTCCGTCCCGTGAAGAGAGAAGCGCTTGTGGCCCCTAGGAGCACAGAGCAAGGGCCAGACCCTCAGCTCCTTCTGCGCGCGTCACGGAGCGGTCCCTGTCAGCTCCCCCTTCCCCTCAGTCCCAGAGCCTTCCCTCAGACGCAGTGGAGGACGCCCACGCTCTGCCGGCTCGGGCCTCCACCCCGGGGACCTGTGGGTGCCGCCCGCGCCTCCGGTCCGGCGGCGGGCTTCAGGGAGTCAGGCACTTTGGAAGCATGGGCCGGGCACGAGAGCGAGACAGCGGGGCCCTGAATTCACAGCAACACCGTGCTCCGGGGAGAACGACGTCCGGGGAAAGACGAGTGCGGAGAGAGAAGCACGCAGGAGAGTGGAAGCGTCCCGCTTCGGGAGGCCGGAGCTCCCGGGCCGTGGGGCCGGGCTCTCCCGGGGCAGCGCTCCGAAGCGGAGGTGGGAAGCTGGTGGCTGCCTCGGCCTCTGTGGCATGGCCCGCGTTCCGGCCCCCTGGAGCTCCCTGGGAGAAACAAGAGAGGGGGGCATGCCAACAGCACCACCCCGCACTCGTCGCTCCACGGAGAAGCATGCCTTCGGAAAGCTGAGCCTGGAAAGCTCGAGTGAGCAAAACAGCCTTCCCTCCGAGCGAGAAGCCTGGAGCCGAGCGGCCTTGGGCGTGCAGGCCTCTCTGGCCGAGAGCGAGAGAGTGGGCGCGGCGGGTGGAGGCGGAAGCCCAGGGAAGGCTGCCTGCAGGGCCTGGGGTCGGGGGCCGACCGAGATGTCGGCCCCTTCTCTCGGCCTCACCGTAGCCCCGCAGAAGGGCTGCGAAAGCGGCTCCTGCTGCGACGGTGAAGCGCCACATGGAGCAGGACAAACGGCCTAGTTGGGAGGGCGCGGGAGAACGTCAGACAGCAGCCTTGTTTCCCTGAGCGGCAGAGAGCCTTCGGACGACCCCAGCGGAGCAAGCGTTCGGAAAGCCCCGGGCTGCACAGCCGGCTCGCGGAGAGAGCCGAACGGCCGCGTCGGCCTCCCACCAGCCTCTCTGGGGTGGCTCTGAGCAGGGAGCCCTGCCAGAAGCGGGCGGTGGAAGCGCAGAGCTCCTGCCAAGGGAGAGCGTCAGGACGAGGCAGTGGCCCAGCAAGCCCCACTCCGTCCCGTGAAGAGAGAAGCGCTTGTGGCCCCTAGGAGCACAGAGCAAGGGCCAGACCCTCAGCTCCTTCTGCGCGCGTCACGGAGCGGTCCCTGTCAGCTCCCCCTTCCCCTCAGTCCCAGAGCTTTCCCTCAGACGCAGTGGAGGACGCCCACGCTCTGCCGGCTCGGGCCTCCACCCCGGGGACGTGTGGGTGCCGCCCGCGCCTCCGGTTCGGCGGCGGGCTTCAGGGAGTCAGGCACTTTGGAAGCATGGGCCGGGCACGAGAGCGAGACAGCGGGGCCCTGAATTCACAGCAACACCGTGCTCCGGGGAGAACGACGTCCGGGGAAAGACGAGTGCGGAGAGAGAAGCACGCAGGAGAGTGGAAGCGTCCCGCTTCGGGAGGCCGGAGCGCCCGGGCCGTGGGGCCGGGCTCTCCCGGGGTAGCGCTCCGAAGCGGAGGTGGGAAGCTGTTGGCTGCCTCGGCCTCTGTGGCATGGCCCGCGTTCCGATCCCCTGGAGCTCCCTGGGAGAAACAAGAGAGGGGGGCATGCCAACAGCACCACCCCGCACTCGTCGCTCCACGGAGAAGCATGCCTTCGGAAAGCTGAGCCTGGAAAGCTCGAGTGAGCACCACAGCCTTCCCTCCGAGCGAGAAGCCTGGAGCCGAGAGGCCTTGGGCGTGCAGGCCTCTCTGGCCGAGAGCGAGAGAGTGGGCGCGGCGGGTGGAGGCGGAAGCCCAGGGAAGGCTGCCTGCAGGGCCTGGGGTCGGGGGCCGACCGAGATGTCGGCCCCTTCTCTCGGCCTCACCGTAGCCCCGCAGAAGGGCTGCGAAAGCGGCTACTGCTGCGACGGTGAAGCGCCACATGGAGCAGGACAAACGGCCTAGTTGGGAGTGCGCGGGAGAACGTCAGACAGCAGCCTCGTTTCCCTCAGGTGCAGAGAGCCTTCGGACGACCCAGCGGAGCAAGCGTTCGGAAAGCCCCGGGCTGCACAGCCGGCTCGCGGAGAGAGCCGAACGGCTGCGCCGGCCTCCCACCAGCCTCTCTGGGGTGGCTCTGAGCAGGGAGCCCTGCCCGAAGCGGGCGGTGGAAGCGCAGAGCTCCTGCCAAGGGAGAGCGTCAGGACGAGGCAGTGGCCCAGCAAGCCCCACTCCGTCCCGTGAAGAGAGAAGCGCTTGTGGCCCCTAGGAGCTCAGAGCAAGGCCAGACCCTCAGCTCCTTCTGCGCGCGTCACGGAGCGGTCCCTGTCAGCTCCCCCTTCCCCTCAGTCCCAGAGCCTTCCCTCAGACGCAGTGGAGGACGCCCACGCTCTGCCGGCTCGGGCCTCCACCCCGGGGACGTGTGGGTGCCGCCCGCGCCTCCGGTCCGGCGGCGGGCTTCAGGGAGTCAGGCACTTTGGAAGCATGGGCCGGGCACGAGAGCGAGACAGCGGGGCCCTGAATTCACAGCAACACCGTGCTCCGGGGAGAACGACGTCCGGGGAAAGACGAGTGCGGAGAGAGAAGCACGCAGGAGAGTGGAAGCGTCCCGCTTCGGGAGGCCGGAGCGCCCGGGCCGTGGGGCCGGGCTCTCCCGGGGCAGCGCTCCAAAGCGGAGGTGGGAAGCTGGTGGCTGCCTCGGCCTCTGTGGCATGGCCCGCGTTCCGGTCCCCTGGAGCTCCCTGGGAGAAACAAGAAAGGGGGGCATGCCAACAGCACCACCCCGCACTCGTCGCTCCACGGAGAAGCATGCCTTCGGAAAGCTGAGCCTGGAAAGCTCGAGTGAGCACCACAGCCTTCCCTCCGAGCGAGAAGCCTGGAGCCGAGCGGCCTTGGGCGTGCAGGCCTCTCTGGCCGAGAGCGAGAGAGTGGGCGCGGCGGGTGGAGCTGGAAGCCCAGGGAAGGCTGCCTGCAGGGCCTGGGGTCGGGGGCCGACCGAGATGTCGGCCCCTTCTCTCGGCCTCACCGTAGCCCCGCAGAAGGGCTGCGAAAGCGGCTACTGCTGCGACGGTGAAGCGCCACATGGAGCAGGACAAACGGCCTAGTTGGGAGTGCGCGGGAGAACGTCAGACAGCAGCCTCGTTTCCCTCAGGTGCAGAGAGCCTTCGGACGACCCAGCGGAGCAAGCGTTCGGAAAGCCCCGGGCTGCACAGCCGGCTCGCGGAGAGAGCCGAACGGCTGCGCCGGCCTCCCACCAGCCTCTCTGGGGTGGCTCTGAGCAGGGAGCCCTGCCCGAAGCGGGCGGTGGAAGCGCAGAGCTCCTGCCAAGGGAGAGCGTCAGGACGAGGCAGTGGCCCAGCAAGCCCCACTCCGTCCCGTGAAGAGAGAAGCGCTTGTGGCCCCTAGGAGCTCAGAGCAAGGCCAGACCCTCAGCTCCTTCTGCGCGCGTCACGGAGCGGTCCCTGTCAGCTCCCCCTTCCCCTCAGTCCCAGAGCCTTCCCTCAGACGCAGTGGAGGACGCCCACGCTCTGCCGGCTCGGGCCTCCACCCCGGGGACGTGTGGGTGCCGCCCGCGCCTCCGGTCCGGCGGCGGGCTTCAGGGAGTCAGGCACTTTGGAAGCATGGGCCGGGCACGAGAGCGAGACAGCGGGGCCCTGAATTCACAGCAACACCGTGCTCCGGGGAGAACGACGTCCGGGGAAAGACGAGTGCGGAGAGAGAAGCACGCAGGAGAGTGGAAGCGTCCCGCTTCGGGAGGCCGGAGCGCCCGGGCCGTGGGGCCGGGCTCTCCCGGGGCAGCGCTCCAAAGCGGAGGTGGGAAGCTGGTGGCTGCCTCGGCCTCTGTGGCATGGCCCGCGTTCCGGTCCCCTGGAGCTCCCTGGGAGAAACAAGAAAGGGGGGCATGCCAACAGCACCACCCCGCACTCGTCGCTCCACGGAGAAGCATGCCTTCGGAAAGCTGAGCCTGGAAAGCTCGAGTGAGCACCACAGCCTTCCCTCCGAGCGAGAAGCCTGGAGCCGAGCGGCCTTGGGCGTGCAGGCCTCTCTGGCCGAGAGCGAGAGAGTGGGCGCGGCGGGTGGAGCTGGAAGCCCAGGGAAGGCTGCCTGCAGGGCCTGGGGTCGGGGGCCGACCGAGATGTCGGCCCCTTCTCTCGGCCTCACCGTAGCCCCGCAGAAGGGCTGCGAAAGCGGCTACTGCTGCGACGGTGAAGCGCCACATGGAGCAGGACAAACGGCCTAGTTGGGAGGGCGCGGGAGAACGTCAGACAGCAGCCTCGTTTCCCTCAGGTGCAGAGAGCCTTCGGACGACCCAGCGGAGCAAGCGTTCGGAAAGCCCCGGGCTGCACAGCCGGCTCGCGGAGAGAAACGAACGGCCGCGCCGGTCTCCCACCAGCCTCTCTGGGGTGGCTCTGAGCAGGGAGCCCTGCCCGAAGCGGGCGGTGGAAGCGCAGAGCTCCTGCCAAGGGAGAGCGTCAGGACGAGGCAGTGGCCCAGCAAGCCCCACTCCGTCCCGTGAAGAGAGAAGCGCTTGTGGCCCCTAGGAGCACAGAGCAAGGGCCAGACCCTCAGCTCCTTCTGCGCGCGTCACGGAGCGGTCCCTGTCAGCTCCCCCTTCCCCTCAGTCCCAGAGCCTTCCCTCAGACGCAGTGGAGGACGCCCACGGTCTGCCGGCTCGGGCCTCCACCCCGGGGACGTGTGGGTGCCGCCCGCGCCTCCGGTCCGGCGGTGGGCTTCAGGGAGTCAGGCACTTTGGAAGCATGGGCCGGGCACGAGAGCGAGACAGCGGGGCCCTGAATTCACAGCAACACCGTGCTCCGGGGAGAACGACGTCCGGGGAAAGACGAGTGCGGAGAGAGAAGCACGCAGGAGAGTGGAAGCGTCCCGCTTCGGGAGGCCGGAGCGCCCGGGCCGTGGGGCCGGGCTCTCCTGGGGCAGCGCTCCGAAGCGGAGGTGGGAAGCTGTTGGCTGCCTCGGCCTCTGTGGCATGGCCCGCGTTCCGGTCCCCTGGAGCTCCCTGGGAGAAACAAGAGAGGGGGGCATGCCAACAGCACCACCCCGCACTCGTCGCTCCACGGAGAAGCATGCCTTCGGAAAGCTGAGCCTGGAAAGCTCGAGTGAGCACCACAGCCTTCCCTCCGAGCGAGAAGCCTGGAGCCGAGCGGCCTTGGGCGTGCAGGCCTCTCTGGCCGAGAGCGAGAGAGTGGGCGCGGCGGGTGGAGGCGGAAGCCCAGGGAAGGCTGCCTGCAGGGCCTGGGGTCGGGGGCCGACCGAGATGTCGGCCCCTTCTCTCGGCCTCACCGTAGCCCCGCAGAAGGGCTGCGAAAGCGGCTACTGCTGCGACGGTGAAGCGCCACATGGAGCAGGACAAACGGCCTAGTTGGGAGGGCGCGGGAGAACGTCAGACAGCAGCCTCGTTTCCCTCAGGTGCAGAGAGCCTTCGGAAGACCCCAGCGGAGCAAGCGTTCGGAAAGCCCCGGGCTGCACGGCCGGCTCGCGGAGAGAGCCGAAAGGCCCCCCGGCCTCCCACCAGCCTCTCTGGGGTGGCTCTGAGTAGGGAGCCCTGCCCGAAGCGGGCGGTGGAAGCGCAGAGCTCCTGTCAAGGGAGAGCGTCAGGACGAGGCAGTGGCCCAGCAAGCCCCACTCCGTCCCGTGAAGAGAGAAGCGCTTGTGGCCCCTAGGAGCTCAGAGCAAGGCCAGACCCTCAGCTCCTTCTGCGCGCGTCACGGAGCGGTCCCTGTCAGCTCCCCCTTCCCCTCAGTCCCAGAGCCTTCCCTCAGACGCAGTGGAGGACGCCCACGCTCTGCCGGCTCGGGCCTCCACCCCGGGGACGTGTGGGTGCCGCCCGCGCCTCTGGTCCGGCGGCGGGCTTCAGGGAGTCAGGCACTTTGGAAGCATGGGCCGGGCACGAGAGCGAGACAGCGGGGCCCTGAATTCACAGCAACACCGTGCTCCGGGGAGAACGACGTCCGGGGAAAGACGAGTGCGGAGAGAGAAGCACGCAGGAGAGTGGAAGCGTCCCGCTTCGGGAGGCCGGAGCGCCCGGGCCGTGGGGCCGGGCTCTCCCGGGGCAGCGCTCCAAAGCGGAGGTGGGAAGCTGGTGGCTGCCTCGGCCTCTGTGGCATGGCCCGCGTTCCGGTCCCCTGGAGCTCCCTGGGAGAAACAAGAGAGGGGGGCATGCCAACAGCACCACCCCGCACTCGTCGCTCCACGGAGAAGCATGCCTTCGGAAAGCTGAGCCTGGAAAGCTCGAGTGAGCACCACAGCCTTCCCTCCGAGCGAGAAGCCTGGAGCCGAGCGGCCTTGGGCGTGCAGGCCTCTCTGGCCGAGAGCGAGAGAGTGGGCGCGGCGGGTGGAGGCGGAAGCCCAGGGAAGGCTGCCTGCAGGGCCTGGGGTCGGTGGCCGACCGAGATGTCGGCCCCTTCTCTCGGCCTCACCGTAGCCCCACAGAAGGGCTGCGAAAGCGGCTCCTGCTGCGACGGTGAAGCGCCGCATGGAGCAGGACAAACGGCCTAGTTCGTAGGGCGCGGGAGAACGTCTGACAGCAGCCTCGTTTCCCTCAGCTGCAGAGAGCCTTCGGACGACCCCAGTGGAGCAAGCGTTCGGAAAGCCCCGGGCTGCACAGCCGGCTCGCGGAGAGAGCCGAACGGCCGCGCCGGCCTCCCACCAGCCTCTCTGGGGTGGCTCTGAGCAGGGAGCCCTGCCCGAGACGGGCGGTGGAAGCGCAGAGCTCCTGCCAAGGGAGAGCGTCAGGACGAGGCAGTGGCCCAGCAAGCCCCACTCCGTCCCGTGAAGAGAGAAGCGCTTGTGGCCCCTAGGAGCACAGAGCAAGGGCCAGACCCTCAGCTCCTTCTGCGCGCGTCACGGAGCGGTCCCTGTCAGCTCCCCCTTCCCCTCAGTCCCAGAGCCTTCCCTCAGACGCAGTGGAGGACGCCCACGCTCTGCCGGCTCGGGCCTCCACCCCGGGGACGTGTGGGTGCCGCCCGCGCCACCGGTCCGGCGGCGGGCTTCAGGGAGTCAGGCACTTTGGAAGCATGGGCCGGGCACGAGAGCGAGACAGCGGGGCCCTGAATTCACAGCAACACCGTGCTCCGGGGAGAACGACGTCCGGGGAAAGACGAGTGCGGAGAGAGAAGCACGCAGGAGAGTGGAAGCGTCCCGCTTCGGGAGGCCGGAGCGCCCGGGCCGTGGGGCCGGGCTCTCCCGGGGCAGCGCTCCGAAGCGGAGGTGGGAAGCTGTTGGCTGCCTCGGCCTCTGTGGCATGGCCCGCGTTCCGGTCCCCTGGAGCTCCCTGGGAGAAACAAGAGAGGGGGGCATGCCAACAGCACCACCCCGCACTCGTCGCTCCACGGAGAAGCATGCCTTCGGAAAGCTGAGCCTGGAAAGCTCGAGTGAGCACCACAGCCTTCCCTCCGAGCGAGAAGCCTGGAGCCGAGCGGCCTTGGGCGTGCAGGCCTCTCTGGCCGAGAGCGAGAGAGTGGGCACGGCGGGTGGAGGCGGAAGCCCAGGGAAGGCTGCCTGCAGGGCCTGGGGTCGGTGGCCGACCGAGATGTCGGCCCCTTCTCTCGGCCTCACCGTAGCCCCACAGAAGGGCTGCGAAAGCGGCTCCTGCTGCGACGGTGAAGCGCCGCATGGAGCAGGACAAACGGCCTAGTTCGTAGGGCGCGGGAGAACGTCTGACAGCAGCCTCGTTTCCCTCAGGTGCAGAGAGCCTTCGGACGACCCAGCGGAGCAAGCGTTCGGAAAGCCCCGGGCTGCACAGCCGGCTCGCGGAGAGAGCCGAACGGCTGCGCCGGCCTCCCACCAGCCTCTCTGGGGTGGCTCTGAGCAGGGAGCCCTGCCCGAAGCGGGCGGTGGAAGCGCAGAGCTCCTGCCAAGGGAGAGCGTCAGGACGAGGCAGTGGCCCAGCAAGCCCCACTCCGTCCCGTGAAGAGAGAAGCGCTTGTGGCCCCTAGGAGCTCAGAGCAAGGCCAGACCCTCAGCTCCTTCTGCGCGCGTCACGGAGCGGTCCCTGTCAGCTCCCCCTTCCCCTCAGTCCCAGAGCCTTCCCTCAGACGCAGTGGAGGACGCCCACGCTCTGCCGGCTCGGGCCTCCACCCCGGGGACGTGTGGGTGCCGCCCGCGCCTCCGGTCCGGCGGCGGGCTTCAGGGAGTCAGGCACTTTGGAAGCATGGGCCGGGCACGAGAGCGAGACAGCGGGGCCCTGAATTCACAGCAACACCGTGCTCCGGGGAGAACGACGTCCGGGGAAAGACGAGTGCGGAGAGAGAAGCACGCAGGAGAGTGGAAGCGTCCCGCTTCGGGAGGCCGGAGCGCCCGGGCCGTGGGGCCGGGCTCTCCCGGGGCAGCGCTCCAAAGCGGAGGTGGGAAGCTGGTGGCTGCCTCGGCCTCTGTGGCATGGCCCGCGTTCCGGTCCCCTGGAGCTCCCTGGGAGAAACAAGAAAGGGGGGCATGCCAACAGCACCACCCCGCACTCGTCGCTCCACGGAGAAGCATGCCTTCGGAAAGCTGAGCCTGGAAAGCTCGAGTGAGCACCACAGCCTTCCCTCCGAGCGAGAAGCCTGGAGCCGAGCGGCCTTGGGCGTGCAGGCCTCTCTGGCCGAGAGCGAGAGAGTGGGCGCGGCGGGTGGAGCTGGAAGCCCAGGGAAGGCTGCCTGCAGGGCCTGGGGTCGGGGGCCGACCGAGATGTCGGCCCCTTCTCTCGGCCTCACCGTAGCCCCGCAGAAGGGCTGCGAAAGCGGCTACTGCTGCGACGGTGAAGCGCCACATGGAGCAGGACAAACGGCCTAGTTGGGAGGGCGCGGGAGAACGTCAGACAGCAGCCTCGTTTCCCTCAGGTGCAGAGAGCCTTCGGACGACCCAGCGGAGCAAGCGTTCGGAAAGCCCCGGGCTGCACAGCCGGCTCGCGGAGAGAAACGAACGGCCGCGCCGGTCTCCCACCAGCCTCTCTGGGGTGGCTCTGAGCAGGGAGCCCTGCCCGAAGCGGGCGGTGGAAGCGCAGAGCTCCTGCCAAGGGAGAGCGTCAGGACGAGGCAGTGGCCCAGCAAGCCCCACTCCGTCCCGTGAAGAGAGAAGCGCTTGTGGCCCCTAGGAGCACAGAGCAAGGGCCAGACCCTCAGCTCCTTCTGCGCGCGTCACGTAGCGGTCCCTGTCAGCTCCCCCTTCCCCTCAGTCCCAGAGCCTTCCCTCAGACGCAGTGGAGGACGCCCACGCTCTGCCGGCTCGGGCCTCCACCCCGGGGACGTGTGGGTGCCGCCCGCGCCTCCGGTCCGGCGGTGGGCTTCAGGGAGTCAGGCACTTTGGAAGCATGGGCCGGGCACGAGAGCGAGACAGCGGGGCCCTGAATTCACAGCAACACCGTGCTCCGGGGAGAACGACGTCCGGGGAAAGACGAGTGCGGAGAGAGAAGCACGCAGGAGAGTGGAAGCGTCCCGCTTCGGGAGGCCGGAGCGCCCGGGCCGTGGGGCCGGGCTCTCCTGGGGCAGCGCTCCGAAGCGGAGGTGGGAAGCTGTTGGCTGCCTCGGCCTCTGTGGCATGGCCCGCGTTCCGGTCCCCTGGAGCTCCCTGGGAGAAACAAGAGAGGGGGGCATGCCAACAGCACCACCCCGCACTCGTCGCTCCACGGAGAAGCATGCCTTCGGAAAGCTGAGCCTGGAAAGCTCGAGTGAGCACCACAGCCTTCCCTCCGAGCGAGAAGCCTGGAGCCGAGCGGCCTTGGGCGTGCAGGCCTCTCTGGCCGAGAGCGAGAGAGTGGGCGCGGCGGGTGGAGCTGGAAGCCCAGGGAAGGCTGCCTGCAGGGCCTGGGGTCGGGGGCCGACCGAGATGTCGGCCCCTTCTCTCGGCCTCACCGTAGCCCCGCAGAAGGGCTGCGAAAGCGGCTACTGCTGCGACGGTGAAGCGCCACATGGAGCAGGACAAACGGCCTAGTTGGGAGGGCGCGGGAGAACGTCAGACAGCAGCCTCGTTTCCCTCAGGTGCAGAGAGCCTTCGGACGACCCAGCGGAGCAAGCGTTCGGAAAGCCCCGGGCTGCACAGCCGGCTCGCGGAGAGAAACGAACGGCCGCGCCGGTCTCCCACCAGCCTCTCTGGGGTGGCTCTGAGCAGGGAGCCCTGCCCGAAGCGGGCGGTGGAAGCGCAGAGCTCCTGCCAAGGGAGAGCGTCAGGACGAGGCAGTGGCCCAGCAAGCCCCACTCCGTCCCGTGAAGAGAGAAGCGCTTGTGGCCCCTAGGAGCACAGAGCAAGGGCCAGACCCTCAGCTCCTTCTGCGCGCGTCACGTAGCGGTCCCTGTCAGCTCCCCCTTCCCCTCAGTCCCAGAGCCTTCCCTCAGACGCAGTGGAGGACGCCCACGCTCTGCCGGCTCGGGCCTCCACCCCGGGGACGTGTGGGTGCCGCCCGCGCCTCCGGTCCGGCGGTGGGCTTCAGGGAGTCAGGCACTTTGGAAGCATGGGCCGGGCACGAGAGCGAGACAGCGGGGCCCTGAATTCACAGCAACACCGTGCTCCGGGGAGAACGACGTCCGGGGAAAGACGAGTGCGGAGAGAGAAGCACGCAGGAGAGTGGAAGCGTCCCGCTTCGGGAGGCCGGAGCGCCCGGGCCGTGGGGCCGGGCTCTCCTGGGGCAGCGCTCCGAAGCGGAGGTGGGAAGCTGTTGGCTGCCTCGGCCTCTGTGGCATGGCCCGCGTTCCGGTCCCCTGGAGCTCCCTGGGAGAAACAAGAGAGGGGGGCATGCCAACAGCACCACCCCGCACTCGTCGCTCCACGGAGAAGCATGCCTTCGGAAAGCTGAGCCTGGAAAGCTCGAGTGAGCACCACAGCCTTCCCTCCGAGCGAGAAGCCTGGAGCCGAGCGGCCTTGGGCGTGCAGGCCTCTCTGGCCGAGAGCGAGAGAGTGGGCGCGGCGGGTGGAGGCGGAAGCCCAGGGAAGGCTGCCTGCAGGGCCTGGGGTCGGGGGCCGACCGAGATGTCGGCCCCTTCTCTCGGCCTCACCGTAGCCCCGCAGAAGGGCTGCGAAAGCGGCTACTGCTGCGACGGTGAAGCGCCACATGGAGCAGGACAAACGGCCTAGTTGGGAGGGCGCGGGAGAACGTCAGACAGCAGCCTCGTTTCCCTCAGGTGCAGAGAGCCTTCGGAAGACCCCAGCGGAGCAAGCGTTCGGAAAGCCCCGGGCTGCACAGCCGGCTCGCGGAGAGAGCCGAAAGGCCGCGCCGGCCTCCCACCAGCCTCTCTGGGGTGGCTCTGAGTAGGGAGCCCTGCCCGAAGCGGGCGGTGGAAGCGCAGAGCTCCTGCCAAGGGAGAGCGTCAGGACGAGGCAGTGGCCCAGCAAGCCCCACTCCGTCCCGTGAAGAGAGAAGCGCTTGTGGCCCCTAGGAGCTCAGAGCAAGGCCAGACCCTCAGCTCCTTCTGCGCGCGTCACGGAGCGGTCCCTGTCAGCTCCCCCTTCCCCTCAGTCCCAGAGCCTTCCCTCAGACGCAGTGGAGGACGCCCACGCTCTGCCGGCTCGGGCCTCCACCCCGGGGACGTGTGGGTGCCGCCCGCGCCACCGGTCCGGCGGCGGGCTTCAGGGAGTCAGGCACTTTGGAAGCATGGGCCGGGCACGAGAGCGAGACAGCGGGGCCCTGAATTCACAGCAACACCGTGCTCCGGGGAGAACGACGTCCGGGGAAAGACGAGTGCGGAGAGAGAAGCACGCAGGAGAGTGGAAGCGTCCCGCTTCGGGAGGCCGGAGCGCCCGGGCCGTGGGGCCGGGCTCTCCCAGGGTAGCGCTCCGAAGCGGAGGTGGGAAGCTGGTGGCTGCCTCGGCCTCTGTGGCATGGCCCGCGTTCCGGTCCCCTGGAGCTCCCTGGGAGAAACAAGAGAGGGGGGCATGCCAACAGCACCACCCCGCACTCGTCGCTCCACGGAGAAGCATGCCTTCGGAAAGCTGAGCCTGGAAAGCTCGAGTGAGCACCACAGCCTTCCCTCCGAGCGAGAAGCCTGGAGCCGAGCGGCCTTGGGCGTGCAGGCCTCTCTGGCCGAGAGCGAGAGAGTGGGCGCGGCGGGTGGAGGCGGAAGCCCAGGGAAGGCTGCCTGCAGGGCCTGGGGTCGGGGGCCGACCGAGATGTCGGCCCCTTCTCTCGGCCTCACCGTAGCCCCGCAGAAGGGCTGCGAAAGCGGCTCCTGCTGCGACGGTGAAGCGCCACATGGAGCAGGACAAACGGCCTAGTTCGGAGGGCGCGGGAGAACGTCTGACAGCAGCCTCGTTTCCCTCAGGTGCAGAGAGCCTTCGGACGACCCAGCGGAGCAAGCGTTCGGAAAGCCCCGGGCTGCACAGCCGGCTCGCGGAGAGAGACGAACGGCCGCGCCGGCCTCCCACCAGCCTCTCTGGGGTGGCTCTGAGCAGGAAGCCCTGCCCGAAGCGGTCGGTGGAAGCGCAGACCTCCTGTCAAGGGAGAGTGTCAGGAGGAGGCAGTGGCCCAGCAAGCCCCACTCCGTCCCGTGAAGAGAGAAGCGCTTGTGGCCCCTAGGAGCACAGAGCAAGGGCCAGACCCTCAGCTCCTTCTGCGCGCGTCACGGAGCGGTCCCTGTCAGCTCCCCCTTCCCCTCAGTCCCAGAGCCTTCCCTCAGACGCAGTGGAGGACGCCCACGCTCTGCCGGCTCGGGCCTCCACCCCGGGGACCTGTGGGTGCCGCCCGCGCCTCCGGTCCGGCGGCGGGCTTCAGGGAGTCAGGCACTTTGGAAGCATGGGCCGGGCACGAGAGCGAGACAGCGGGGCCCTGAACTCACAGCAACACCGTGCTCCGGGGAGAACGACGTCCGGGGAAAGACGAGTGCGGAGAGAGAAGCACGCAGGAGAGTGGAAGCGTCCCGCTTCGGGAGGCCGGAGCTCCCGGGCCGTGGGGCCGGGCTCTCCCGGGGCAGCGCTCCGAAGCGGAGGTGGGAAGCTGGTGGCTGCCTCGGCCTCTGTGGCATGGCCCGCGTTCCGGCCCCCTGGAGCTCCCTGGGAGAAACAAGAGAGGGGGGCATGCCAACAGCACCACCCCGCACTCGTCGCTCCACGGAGAAGCATGCCTTCGGAAAGCTGAGCCTGGAAAGCTCGAGTGAGCAAAACAGCCTTCCCTCCGAGCGAGAAGCCTGGAGCCGAGCGGCCTTGGGCGTGCAGGCCTCTCTGGCCGAGAGCGAGAGAGTGGGCGCGGCGGGTGGAGGCGGAAGCCCAGGGAAGGCTGCCTGCAGGGCCTGGGGTCGGTGGCCGACCGAGATGTCGGCCCCTTCTCTCGGCCTCACCGTAGCCCCGCAGAAGGGCTGCGAAAGCGGCTCCTGCTGCGACGGTGAAGCGCCACATGGAGCAGGACAAACGGCCTAGTTGGGAGGGCGCGGGAGAACGTCAGACAGCAGCCTTGTTTCCCTGAGCGGCAGAGAGCCTTCGGACGACCCCAGCGGAGCAAGCGTTCGGAAAGCCCCGGGCTGCACAGCCGGCTCGCGGAGAGAGCCGAACGGCCGCGTCGGCCTCCCACCAGCCTCTCTGGGGTGGCTCTGAGCAGGGAGCCCTGCCAGAAGCGGGCGGTGGAAGCGCAGAGCTCCTGCCAAGGGAGAGCGTCAGGACGAGGCAGTGGCCCAGCAAGCCCCACTCCGTCCCGTGAAGAGAGAAGCGCTTGTGGCCCCTAGGAGCACAGAGCAAGGGCCAGACCCTCAGCTCCTTCTGCGCGCGTCACGGAGCGGTCCCTGTCAGCTCCCCCTTCCCCTCAGTCCCAGAGCTTTCCCTCAGACGCAGTGGAGGACGCCCACGCTCTGCCGGCTCGGGCCTCCACCCCGGGGACGTGTGGGTGCCGCCCGCGCCTCCGGTTCGGCGGCGGGCTTCAGGGAGTCAGGCACTTTGGAAGCATGGGCCGGGCACGAGAGCGAGACAGCGGGGCCCTGAATTCACAGCAACACCGTGCTCCGGGGAGAACGACGTCCGGGGAAAGACGAGTGCGGAGAGAGAAGCACGCAGGAGAGTGGAAGCGTCCCGCTTCGGGAGGCCGGAGCGCCCGGGCCGTGGGGCCGGGCTCTCCCGGGGTAGCGCTCCGAAGCGGAGGTGGGAAGCTGTTGGCTGCCTCGGCTTCTGTGGCATGGCCCGCGTTCCGATCCCCTGGAGCTCCCTGGGAGAAACAAGAGAGGGGGGCATGCCAACAGCACCACCCCGCACTCGTCGCTCCACGGAGAAGCATGCCTTCGGAAAGCTGAGCCTGGAAAGCTCGAGTGAGCACCACAGCCTTCCCTCCGAGCGAGAAGCCTGGAGCCGAGAGGCCTTGGGCGTGCAGGCCTCTCTGGCCGAGAGCGAGAGAGTGGGCGCGGCGGGTGGAGGCGGAAGCCCAGGGAAGGCTGCCTGCAGGGCCTGGGGTCGGGGGCCGACCGAGATGTCGGCCCCTTCTCTCGGCCTCACCGTAGCCCCGCAGAAGGGCTGCGAAAGCGGCTACTGCTGCGACGGTGAAGCGCCACATGGAGCAGGACAAACGGCCTAGTTGGGAGTGCGCGGGAGAACGTCAGACAGCAGCCTCGTTTCCCTCAGGTGCAGAGAGCCTTCGGACGACCCAGCGGAGCAAGCGTTCGGAAAGCCCCGGGCTGCACAGCCGGCTCGCGGAGAGAGCCGAACGGCTGCGCCGGCCTCCCACCAGCCTCTCTGGGGTGGCTCTGAGCAGGGAGCCCTGCCCGAAGCGGGCGGTGGAAGCGCAGAGCTCCTGCCAAGGGAGAGCGTCAGGACGAGGCAGTGGCCCAGCAAGCCCCACTCCGTCCCGTGAAGAGAGAAGCGCTTGTGGCCCCTAGGAGCTCAGAGCAAGGCCAGACCCTCAGCTCCTTCTGCGCGCGTCACGGAGCGGTCCCTGTCAGCTCCCCCTTCCCCTCAGTCCCAGAGCCTTCCCTCAGACGCAGTGGAGGACGCCCACGCTCTGCCGGCTCGGGCCTCCACCCCGGGGACGTGTGGGTGCCGCCCGCGCCTCCGGTCCGGCGGCGGGCTTCAGGGAGTCAGGCACTTTGGAAGCATGGGCCGGGCACGAGAGCGAGACAGCGGGGCCCTGAATTCACAGCAACACCGTGCTCCGGGGAGAACGACGTCCGGGGAAAGACGAGTGCGGAGAGAGAAGCACGCAGGAGAGTGGAAGCGTCCCGCTTCGGGAGGCCGGAGCGCCCGGGCCGTGGGGCCGGGCTCTCCCGGGGCAGCGCTCCAAAGCGGAGGTGGGAAGCTGGTGGCTGCCTCGGCCTCTGTGGCATGGCCCGCGTTCCGGTCCCCTGGAGCTCCCTGGGAGAAACAAGAAAGGGGGGCATGCCAACAGCACCACCCCGCACTCGTCGCTCCACGGAGAAGCATGCCTTCGGAAAGCTGAGCCTGGAAAGCTCGAGTGAGCACCACAGCCTTCCCTCCGAGCGAGAAGCCTGGAGCCGAGCGGCCTTGGGCGTGCAGGCCTCTCTGGCCGAGAGCGAGAGAGTGGGCGCGGCGGGTGGAGCTGGAAGCCCAGGGAAGGCTGCCTGCAGGGCCTGGGGTCGGGGGCCGACCGAGATGTCGGCCCCTTCTCTCGGCCTCACCGTAGCCCCGCAGAAGGGCTGCGAAAGCGGCTACTGCTGCGACGGTGAAGCGCCACATGGAGCAGGACAAACGGCCTAGTTGGGAGGGCGCGGGAGAACGTCAGACAGCAGCCTCGTTTCCCTCAGGTGCAGAGAGCCTTCGGACGACCCAGCGGAGCAAGCGTTCGGAAAGCCCCGGGCTGCACAGCCGGCTCGCGGAGAGAAACGAACGGCCGCGCCGGTCTCCCACCAGCCTCTCTGGGGTGGCTCTGAGCAGGGAGCCCTGCCCGAAGCGGGCGGTGGAAGCGCAGAGCTCCTGCCAAGGGAGAGCGTCAGGACGAGGCAGTGGCCCAGCAAGCCCCGCTCCGTCCCGTGAAGAGAGAAGCGCTTGTGGCCCCTAGGAGCTCAGAGCAAGGCCAGACCCTCAGCTCCTTCTGCGCGCGTCACGGAGCGGTCCCTGTCAGCTCCCCCTTCCCCTCAGTCCCAGAGCCTTCCCTCAGACGCAGTGGAGGACGCCCACGCTCTGCCGGCTCGGGCCTCCACCCCGGGGACGTGTGGGTGCCGCCCGCGCCACCGGTCCGGCGGCGGGCTTCAGGGAGTCAGGCACTTTGGAAGCATGGGCCGGGCACGAGAGCGAGACAGCGGGGCCCTGAATTCACAGCAACACCGTGCTCCGGGGAGAACGACGTCCGGGGAAAGACGAGTGCGGAGAGAGAAGCACGCAGGAGAGTGGAAGCGTCCCGCTTCGGGAGGCCGGAGCGCCCGGGCCGTGGGGCCGGGCTCTCCCAGGGTAGCGCTCCGAAGCGGAGGTGGGAAGCTGTTGGCTGCCTCGGCCTCTGTGGCATGGCCCGCGTTCCGGTCCCCTGGAGCTCCCTGGGAGAAACAAGAGAGGGGGGCATGCCAACAGCACCACCCCGCACTCGTCGCTCCACGGAGAAGCATGCCTTCGGAAAGCTGAGCCTGGAAAGCTCGAGTGAGCACCACAGCCTTCCCTCCGAGCGAGAAGCCTGGAGCCGAGCGGCCTTGGGCGTGCAGGCCTCTCTGGCCGAGAGCGAGAGAGTGGGCGCGGCGGGTGGAGGCGGAAGCCCAGGGAAGGCTGCCTGCAGGGCCTGGGGTCGGGGGCCGACCGAGATGTCGGCCCCTTCTCTCGGCCTCACCGTAGCCCCGCAGAAGGGCTGCGAAAGCGGCTCCTGCTGCGACGGTGAAGCGCCACATGGAGCAGGACAAACGGCCTAGTTCAGAGGGCGCGGGAGAACGTCTGACAGCAGCCTCGTTTCCCTCAGGTGCAGAGAGCCTTCGGACGACCCAGCGGAGCAAGCGTTCGGAAAGCCCCGGGCTGCACAGCCGGCTCGCGGAGAGAGACGAACGGCCGCGCCGGCCTCCCACCAGCCTCTCTGGGGTGGCTCTGAGCAGGAAGCCCTGCCCGAAGCGGTCGGTGGAAGCGCAGACCTCCTGTCAAGGGAGAGTGTCAGGAGGAGGCAGTGGCCCAGCAAGCCCCACTCCGTCCCGTGAAGAGAGAAGCGCTTGTGGCCCCTAGGAGCACAGAGCAAGGGCCAGACCCTCAGCTCCTTCTGCGCGCGTCACGGAGCGGTCCCTGTCAGCTCCCCCTTCCCCTCAGTCCCAGAGCCTTCCCTCAGACGCAGTGGAGGACGCCCACGCTCTGCCGGCTCGGGCCTCCACCCCGGGGACGTGTGGGTGCCGCCCGCGCCTCCGGTCCGGCGGCGGGCTTCAGGGAGTCAGGCACTTTGGAAGCATGGGCCGGGCACGAGAGCGAGACAGCGGGGCCCTGAACTCACAGCAACACCGTGCTCCGGGGAGAACGACGTCCGGGGAAAGACGAGTGCGGAGAGAGAAGCACGCAGGAGAGTGGAAGCGTCCCGCTTCGGGAGGCCGGAGCGCCCGGGCCGTGGGGCCGGGCTCTCCCGGGGCAGCGCTCCGAAGCGGAGGTGGGAAGCTGGTGGCTGCCTCGGCCTCTGTGGCATGGCCCGCGTTCCGGCCCCCTGGAGCTCCCTGGGAGAAACAAGAGAGGGGGGCATGCCAACAGCACCACCCCGCACTCGTCGCTCCACGGAGAAGCATGCCTTCGGAAAGCTGAGCCTGGAAAGCTCGAGTGAGCACCACAGCCTTCCCTCCGAGCGAGAAGCCTGGAGCCGAGCGGCCTTGGGCGTGCAGGCCTCTCTGGCCGAGAGCGAGAGAGTGGGCGCGGCGGGTGGAGGCGGAAGCCCAGGGAAGGCTGCCTGCAGGGCCTGGGGTCGGGGGCCGACCGAGATGTCGGCCCCTTCTCTCGGCCTCACCGTAGCCCCGCAGAAGGGCTGCGAAAGCGGCTCCTGCTGCGACGGTGAAGCGCCACATGGAGCAGGACAAACGGCCTAGTTCGGAGGGCGCGGGAGAACGTCTGACAGCAGCCTCGTTTCCCTCAGCTGCAGAGAGCCTTCGGACGACCCCAGCGGAGCAAGCGTTCGGAAAGCCCCGGGCTGCACAGCCGGCTCGCGGAGAGAGCCGAACGGCTGCGCCGGCCTCCCACCAGCCTCTCTGGGGTGGCTCTGAGCAGGGAGCCCTGCCCGAAGCGGGCGGTGGAAGCGCAGAGCTCCTGCCAAGGGAGAGCGTCAGGACGAGGCAGTGGCCCAGCAAGCCCCACTCCGTCCCGTGAAGAGAGAAGCGCTTGTGGCCCCTATGAGCACAGAGCAAGGGCCAGACCCTCAGCTCCTTCTGCGCGCGTCACGGAGCGGTCCCTGTCAGCTCCCCCTTCCCCTCAGTCCCAGAGCCTTCCCTCAGACGCAGTGGAGGACGCCCACGCTCTGCCGGCTCGGGCCTCCACCCCGGGGACGTGTGGGTGCCGCCCGCGCCTCCGGTCCGGCGGCGGGCTTCAGGGAGTCAGGCACTTTGGAAGCATGGGCCGGGCACGAGAGCGAGACAGCGGGGCCCTGAATTCACAGCAACACCGTGCTCCGGGGAGAACGACGTCCGGGGAAAGACGAGTGCGGAGAGAGAAGCACGCAGGAGAGTGGAAGCGTCCCGCTTCGGGAGGCCGGAGCGCCCGGGCCGTGGGGCCGGGCTCTCCCGGGGCAGCGCTCCGAAGCGGAGGTGGGAAGCTGGTGGCTGCCTCGGCCTCTGTGGCATGGCCCGCGTTCCGGCCCCCTGGAGCTCCCTGGGAGAAACAAGAAAGGGGGGCATGCCAACAGCACCACCCCGCACTCGTCGCTCCACGGAGAAGCATGCCTTCGGAAAGCTGAGCCTGGAAAGCTCGAGTGAGCACCACAGCCTTCCCTCCGAGCGAGAAGCCTGGAGCCGAGCGGCCTTGGGCGTGCAGGCCTCTCTGGCCGAGAGCGAGAGAGTGGGCGCGGCGGGTGGAGCTGGAAGCCCAGGGAAGGCTGCCTGCAGGGCCTGGGGTCGGGGGCCGACCGAGATGTCGGCCCCTTCTCTCGGCCTCACCGTAGCCCCGCAGAAGGGCTGCGAAAGCGGCTACTGCTGCGACGGTGAAGCGCCACATGGAGCAGGACAAACGGCCTAGTTGGGAGGGCGCGGGAGAACGTCAGACAGCAGCCTCGTTTCCCTCAGGTGCAGAGAGCCTTCGGACGACCCAGCGGAGCAAGCGTTCGGAAAGCCCCGGGCTGCACAGCCGGCTCGCGGAGAGAAACGAACGGCCGCGCCGGTCTCCCACCAGCCTCTCTGGGGTGGCTCTGAGCAGGGAGCCCTGCCCGAAGCGGGCGGTGGAAGCGCAGAGCTCCTGCCAAGGGAGAGCGTCAGGACGAGGCAGTGGCCCAGCAAGCCCCACTCCGTCCCGTGAAGAGAGAAGCGCTTGTGGCCCCTAGGAGCACAGAGCAAGGGCCAGACCCTCAGCTCCTTCTGCGCGCGTCACGGAGCGGTCCCTGTCAGCTCCCCCTTCCCCTCAGTCCCAGAGCCTTCCCTCAGACGCAGTGGAGGACGCCCACGCTCTGCCGGCTCGGGCCTCCACCCCGGGGACGTGTGGGTGCCGCCCGCGCCTCCGGTCCGGCGGTGGGCTTCAGGGAGTCAGGCACTTTGGAAGCATGGGCCGGGCACGAGAGCGAGACAGCGGGGCCCTGAATTCACAGCAACACCGTGCTCCGGGGAGAACGACGTCCGGGGAAAGACGAGTGCGGAGAGAGAAGCACGCAGGAGAGTGGAAGCGTCCCGCTTCGGGAGGCCGGAGCGCCCGGGCCGTGGGGCCGGGCTCTCCTGGGGCAGCGCTCCGAAGCGGAGGTGGGAAGCTGTTGGCTGCCTCGGCCTCTGTGGCATGGCCCGCGTTCCGGTCCCCTGGAGCTCCCTGGGAGAAACAAGAGAGGGGGGCATGCCAACAGCACCACCCCGCACTCGTCGCTCCACGGAGAAGCATGCCTTCGGAAAGCTGAGCCTGGAAAGCTCGAGTGAGCACCACAGCCTTCCCTCCGAGCGAGAAGCCTGGAGCCGAGCGGCCTTGGGCGTGCAGGCCTCTCTGGCCGAGAGCGAGAGAGTGGGCGCGGCGGGTGGAGGCGGAAGCCCAGGGAAGGCTGCCTGCAGGGCCTGGGGTCGGGGGCCGACCGAGATGTCGGCCCCTTCTCTCGGCCTCACCGTAGCCCCGCAGAAGGGCTGCGAAAGCGGCTACTGCTGCGACGGTGAAGCGCCACATGGAGCAGGACAAACGGCCTAGTTGGGGGGGCGCGGGAGAACGTCAGACAGCAGCCTCGTTTCCCTCAGGTGCAGAGAGCCTTCGGACGACCCAGCGGAGCAAGCGTTCGGAAAGCCCCGGGCTGCACAGCCGGCTCGCGGAGAGAGCCGAACGGCTGCGCCGGCCTCCCACCAGCCTCTCTGGGGTGGCTCTGAGCAGGGAGCCCTGCCCGAAGCGGGCGGTGGAAGCGCAGAGCTCCTGCCAAGGGAGAGCGTCAGGACGAGGCAGTGGCCCAGCAAGCCCCACTCCGTCCCGTGAAGAGAGAAGCGCTTGTGGCCCCTAGGAGCTCAGAGCAAGGCCAGACCCTCAGCTCCTTCTGCGCGCGTCACGGAGCGGTCCCTGTCAGCTCCCCCTTCCCCTCAGTCCCAGAGCCTTCCCTCAGACGCAGTGGAGGACGCCCACGCTCTGCCGGCTCGGGCCTCCACCCCGGGGACGTGTGGGTGCCGCCCGCGCCTCCGGTCCGGCGGCGGGCTTCAGGGAGTCAGGCACTTTGGAAGCATGGGCCGGGCACGAGAGCGAGACAGCGGGGCCCTGAATTCACAGCAACACCGTGCTCCGGGGAGAACGACGTCCGGGGAAAGACGAGTGCGGAGAGAGAAGCACGCAGGAGAGTGGAAGCGTCCCGCTTCGGGAGGCCGGAGCGCCCGGGCCGTGGGGCCGGGCTCTCCCGGGGCAGCGCTCCGAAGCGGAGGTGGGAAGCTGTTGGCTGCCTCGGCCTCTGTGGCATGGCCCGCGTTCCGGTCCCCTGGAGCTCCCTGGGAGAAACAAGAGAGGGGGGCATGCCAACAGCACCACCCCGCACTCGTCGCTCCACGGAGAAGCATGCCTTCGGAAAGCTGAGCCTGGAAAGCTCGAGTGAGCACCACAGCCTTCCCTCCGAGCGAGAAGCCTGGAGCCGAGCGGCCTTGGGCGTGCAGGCCTCTCTGGCCGAGAGCGAGAGAGTGGGCGCGGCGGGTGGAGCTGGAAGCCCAGGGAAGGCTGCCTGCAGGGCCTGGGGTCGGGGGCCGACCGAGATGTCGGCCCCTTCTCTCGGCCTCACCGTAGCCCCGCAGAAGGGCTGCGAAAGCGGCTCCTGCTGCGACGGTGAAGCGCCACATGGAGCAGGACAAACGGCCTAGTTCGGAGGGCGCCGGAGAACGTCTGACAGCAGCCTCGTTTCCCTCAGCTGCAGAGAGCCTTCGGAAGACCCCAGCGGAGCAAGCGTTCGGAAAGCCCCGGGCTGCACGGCCGGCTCGCGGAGAGAGCCGAAAGGCCGCGCCGGCCTCCCACCAGCCTCTCTGGGGTGGCTCTGAGTAGGGAGCCCTGCCCGAAGCGGGCGGTGGAAGCGCAGAGCTCCTGCCAAGGGAGAGCGTCAGGACGAGGCAGTGGCCCAGCAAGCCCCACTCCGTCCCGTGAAGAGAGAAGCGCTTGTGGCCCCTAGGAGCTCAGAGCAAGGCCAGACCCTCAGCTCCTTCTGCGCGCGTCACGGAGCGGTCCCTGTCAGCTCCCCCTTCCCCTCAGTCCCAGAGCCTTCCCTCAGACGCAGTGGAGGACGCCCACGCTCTGCCGGCTCGGGCCTCCACCCCGGGGACGTGTGGGTGCCGCCCGCGCCTCCGGTCCGGCGGCGGGCTTCAGGGAGTCAGGCACTTTGGAAGCATGGGCCGGGCACGAGAGCGAGACAGCGGGGCCCTGAATTCACAGCAACACCGTGCTCCGGGGAGAACGACGTCCGGGGAAAGACGAGTGCGGAGAGAGAAGCACGCAGGAGAGTGGAAGCGTCCCGCTTCGGGAGGCCGGAGCGCCCGGGCCGTGGGGCCGGGCTCTCCCGGGGCAGCGCTCCGAAGCGGAGGTGGGAAGCTGTTGGCTGCCTCGGCCTCTGTGGCATGGCCCGCGTTCCGGTCCCCTGGAGCTCCCTGGGAGAAACAAGAGAGGGGGGCATGCCAACAGCACCACCCCGCACTCGTCGCTCCACGGAGAAGCATGCCTTCGGAAAGCTGAGCCTGGAAAGCTCGAGTGAGCACCACAGCCTTCCCTCCGAGCGAGAAGCCTGGAGCCGAGCGGCCTTGGGCGTGCAGGCCTCTCTGGCCGAGAGCGAGAGAGTGGGCGCGGCGGGTGGAGGCGGAAGCCCAGGGAAGGCTGCCTGCAGGGCCTGGGGTCGGTGGCCGACCGAGATGTCGGCCCCTTCTCTCGGCCTCACCGTAGCCCCACAGAAGGGCTGCGAAAGCGGCTCCTGCTGCGACGGTGAAGCGCCGCATGGAGCAGGACAAACGGCCTAGGTCGTAGGGCGCGGGAGAACGTCTGACAGCAGCCTCGTTTCCCTCAGCTGCAGAGAGCCTTCGGACGACCCCAGTGGAGCAAGCGTTCGGAAAGCCCCGGGCTGCACAGCCGGCTCGCGGAGAGAGCCGAACGGCCGCGCCGGCCTCCCACCAGCCTCTCTGGGGTGGCTCTGAGCAGGGAGCCCTGCCCGAGACGGGCGGTGGAAGCGCAGAGCTCCTGCCAAGGGAGAGCGTCAGGACGAGGCAGTGGCCCAGCAAGCCCCACTCCGTCCCGTGAAGAGAGAAGCGCTTGTGGCCCCTAGGAGCACAGAGCAAGGGCCAGACCCTCAGCTCCTTCTGCGCGCGTCACGGAGCGGTCCCTGTCAGCTCCCCCTTCCCCTCAGTCCCAGAGCCTTCCCTCAGACGCAGTGGAGGACGCCCACGCTCTGCCGGCTCGGGCCTCCACCCCGGGGACGTGTGGGTGCCGCCCGCGCCACCGGTCCGGCGGCGGGCTTCAGGGAGTCAGGCACTTTGGAAGCATGGGCCGGGCACGAGAGCGAGACAGCGGGGCCCTGAATTCACAGCAACACCGTGCTCCGGGGAGAACGACGTCCGGGGAAAGACGAGTGCGGAGAGAGAAGCACGCAGGAGAGTGGAAGCGTCCCGCTTCGGGAGGCCGGAGCGCCCGGGCCGTGGGGCCGGGCTCTCCCAGGGTAGCGCTCCGAAGCGGAGGTGGGAAGCTGTTGGCTGCCTCGGCCTCTGTGGCATGGCCCGCGTTCCGGTCCCCTGGAGCTCCCTGGGAGAAACAAGAGAGGGGGGCATGCCAACAGCACCACCCCGCACTCGTCGCTCCACGGAGAAGCATGCCTTCGGAAAGCTGAGCCTGGAAAGCTCGAGTGAGCACCACAGCCTTCCCTCCGAGCGAGAAGCCTGGAGCCAAGCGGCCTTGGGCGTGCAGGCCTCTCTGGCCGAGAGCGAGAGAGTGGGCGCGGCGGGTGGAGGCGGAAGCCCAGGGAAGGCTGCCTGCAGGGCCTGGGGTCGGGGGCCGACCGAGATGTCGGCCCCTTCTCTCGGCCTCACCGTAGCCCCGCAGAAGGGCTGCGAAAGCGGCTCCTGCTGCGACGGTGACGCGCCACATGGAGCAGGACAAACGGCCTAGTTCGGAGGGCGCGGGAGAACGTCTGACAGCAGCCTCGTTTCCCTCAGGTGCATAGAGCCTTCGGACGACCCAGCGGAGCAAGCGTTCGGAAAGCCCCGGGCTGCACAGCCGGCTCGCGGAGAGAGACGAACGGCCGCGCCGGCCTCCCACCAGCCTCTCTGGGGTGGCTCTGAGCAGGAAGCCCTGCCCGAAGCGGTCGGTGGAAGCGCAGACCTCCTGTCAAGGGAGAGTGTCAGGAGGAGGCAGTGGCCCAGCAAGCCCCACTCCGTCCCGTGAAGAGAGAAGCGCTTGTGGCCCCTAGGAGCACAGAGCAAGGGCCAGACCCTCAGCTCCTTCTGCGCGCGTCACGGAGCGGTCCCTGTCAGCTCCCCCTTCCCCTCAGTCCCAGAGCCTTCCCTCAGACGCAGTGGAGGACGCCCACGCTCTGCCGGCTCGGGCCTCCACCCCGGGGACCTGTGGGTGCCGCCCGCGCCTCCGGTCCGGCGGCGGGCTTCAGGGAGTCAGGCACTTTGGAAGCATGGGCCGGGCACGAGAGCGAGACAGCGGGGCCCTGAATTCACAGCAACACCGTGCTCCGGGGAGAACGACGTCCGGGGAAAGACGAGTGCGGAGAGAGAAGCACGCAGGAGAGTGGAAGCGTCCCGCTTCGGGAGGCCGGAGCTCCCGGGCCGTGGGGCCGGGCTCTCCCGGGGCAGCGCTCCGAAGCGGAGGTGGGAAGCTGGTGGCTGCCTCGGCCTCTGTGGCATGGCCCGCATTCCGGCCCCCTGGAGCTCCCTGGGAGAAACAAGAGAGGGGGGCATGCCAACAGCACCACCCCGCACTCGTCGCTCCACGGAGAAGCATGCCTTCGGAAAGCTGAGCCTGGAAAGCTCGAGTGAGCAAAACAGCCTTCCCTCCGAGCGAGAAGCCTGGAGCCGAGCGGCCTTGGGCGTGCAGGCCTCTCTGGCCGAGAGCGAGAGAGTGGGCGCGGCGGGTGGAGGCGGAAGCCCAGGGAAGGCTGCCTGCAGGGCCTGGGGTCGGGGGCCGACCGAGATGTCGGCCCCTTCTCTCGGCCTCACCGTAGCCCCGCAGAAGGGCTGCGAAAGCGGCTCCTGCTGCGACGGTGAAGCGCCACATGGAGCAGGACAAACGGCCTAGTTGGGAGGGCGCGGGAGAACGTCAGACAGCAGCCTTGTTTCCCTGAGCGGCAGAGAGCCTTCGGACGACCCCAGCGGAGCAAGCGTTCGGAAAGCCCCGGGCTGCACAGCCGGCTCGCGGAGAGAGCCGAACGGCCGCGTCGGCCTCCCACCAGCCTCTCTGGGGTGGCTCTGAGCAGGGAGCCCTGCCAGAAGCGGGCGGTGGAAGCGCAGAGCTCCTGCCAAGGGAGAGCGTCAGGACGAGGCAGTGGCCCAGCAAGCCCCACTCCGTCCCGTGAAGAGAGAAGCGCTTGTGGCCCCTAGGAGCACAGAGCAAGGGCCAGACCCTCAGCTCCTTCTGCGCGCGTCACGGAGCGGTCCCTGTCAGCTCCCCCTTCCCCTCAGTCCCAGAGCTTTCCCTCAGACGCAGTGGAGGACGCCCACGCTCTGCCGGCTCGGGCCTCCACCCCGGGGACGTGTGGGTGCCGCCCGCGCCTCCGGTTCGGCGGCGGGCTTCAGGGAGTCAGGCACTTTGGAAGCATGGGCCGGGCACGAGAGCGAGACAGCGGGGCCCTGAATTCACAGCAACACCGTGCTCCGGGGAGAACGACGTCCGGGGAAAGACGAGTGCGGAGAGAGAAGCACGCAGGAGAGTGGAAGCGTCCCGCTTCGGGAGGCCGGAGCGCCCGGGCCGTGGGGCCGGGCTCTCCCGGGGTAGCGCTCCGAAGCGGAGGTGGGAAGCTGTTGGCTGCCTCGGCCTCTGTGGCATGGCCCGCGTTCCGATCCCCTGGAGCTCCCTGGGAGAAACAAGAGAGGGGGGCATGCCAACAGCACCACCCCGCACTCGTCGCTCCACGGAGAAGCATGCCTTCGGAAAGCTGAGCCTGGAAAGCTCGAGTGAGCACCACAGCCTTCCCTCCGAGCGAGAAGCCTGGAGCCGAGAGGCCTTGGGCGTGCAGGCCTCTCTGGCCGAGAGCGAGAGAGTGGGCGCGGCGGGTGGAGGCGGAAGCCCAGGGAAGGCTGCCTGCAGGGCCTGGGGTCGGGGGCCGACCGAGATGTCGGCCCCTTCTCTCGGCCTCACCGTAGCCCCGCAGAAGGGCTGCGAAAGCGGCTACTGCTGCGACGGTGAAGCGCCACATGGAGCAGGACAAACGGCCTAGTTGGGAGTGCGCGGGAGAACGTCAGACAGCAGCCTCGTTTCCCTCAGGTGCAGAGAGCCTTCGGACGACCCAGCGGAGCAAGCGTTCGGAAAGCCCCGGGCTGCACAGCCGGCTCGCGGAGAGAGCCGAACGGCTGCGCCGGCCTCCCACCAGCCTCTCTGGGGTGGCTCTGAGCAGGGAGCCCTGCCCGAAGCGGGCGGTGGAAGCGCAGAGCTCCTGCCAAGGGAGAGCGTCAGGACGAGGCAGTGGCCCAGCAAGCCCCACTCCGTCCCGTGAAGAGAGAAGCGCTTGTGGCCCCTAGGAGCTCAGAGCAAGGCCAGACCCTCAGCTCCTTCTGCGCGCGTCACGGAGCGGTCCCTGTCAGCTCCCCCTTCCCCTCAGTCCCAGAGCCTTCCCTCAGACGCAGTGGAGGACGCCCACGCTCTGCCGGCTCGGGCCTCCACCCCGGGGACGTGTGGGTGCCGCCCGCGCCTCCGGTCCGGCGGCGGGCTTCAGGGAGTCAGGCACTTTGGAAGCATGGGCCGGGCACGAGAGCGAGACAGCGGGGCCCTGAATTCACAGCAACACCGTGCTCCGGGGAGAACGACGTCCGGGGAAAGACGAGTGCGGAGAGAGAAGCACGCAGGAGAGTGGAAGCGTCCCGCTTCGGGAGGCCGGAGCGCCCGGGCCGTGGGGCCGGGCTCTCCCGGGGCAGCGCTCCAAAGCGGAGGTGGGAAGCTGGTGGCTGCCTCGGCCTCTGTGGCATGGCCCGCGTTCCGGTCCCCTGGAGCTCCCTGGGAGAAACAAGAAAGGGGGGCATGCCAACAGCACCACCCCGCACTCGTCGCTCCACGGAGAAGCATGCCTTCGGAAAGCTGAGCCTGGAAAGCTCGAGTGAGCACCACAGCCTTCCCTCCGAGCGAGAAGCCTGGAGCCGAGCGGCCTTGGGCGTGCAGGCCTCTCTGGCCGAGAGCGAGAGAGTGGGCGCGGCGGGTGGAGCTGGAAGCCCAGGGAAGGCTGCCTGCAGGGCCTGGGGTCGGGGGCCGACCGAGATGTCGGCCCCTTCTCTCGGCCTCACCGTAGCCCCGCAGAAGGGCTGCGAAAGCGGCTACTGCTGCGACGGTGAAGCGCCACATGGAGCAGGACAAACGGCCTAGTTGGGAGTGCGCGGGAGAACGTCAGACAGCAGCCTCGTTTCCCTCAGGTGCAGAGAGCCTTCGGACGACCCAGCGGAGCAAGCGTTCGGAAAGCCCCGGGCTGCACAGCCGGCTCGCGGAGAGAGCCGAACGGCTGCGCCGGCCTCCCACCAGCCTCTCTGGGGTGGCTCTGAGCAGGGAGCCCTGCCCGAAGCGGGCGGTGGAAGCGCAGAGCTCCTGCCAAGGGAGAGCGTCAGGACGAGGCAGTGGCCCAGCAAGCCCCACTCCGTCCCGTGAAGAGAGAAGCGCTTGTGGCCCCTAGGAGCTCAGAGCAAGGCCAGACCCTCAGCTCCTTCTGCGCGCGTCACGGAGCGGTCCCTGTCAGCTCCCCCTTCCCCTCAGTCCCAGAGCCTTCCCTCAGACGCAGTGGAGGACGCCCACGCTCTGCCGGCTCGGGCCTCCACCCCGGGGACGTGTGGGTGCCGCCCGCGCCTCCGGTCCGGCGGCGGGCTTCAGGGAGTCAGGCACTTTGGAAGCATGGGCCGGGCACGAGAGCGAGACAGCGGGGCCCTGAATTCACAGCAACACCGTGCTCCGGGGAGAACGACGTCCGGGGAAAGACGAGTGCGGAGAGAGAAGCACGCAGGAGAGTGGAAGCGTCCCGCTTCGGGAGGCCGGAGCGCCCGGGCCGTGGGGCCGGGCTCTCCCGGGGCAGCGCTCCAAAGCGGAGGTGGGAAGCTGGTGGCTGCCTCGGCCTCTGTGGCATGGCCCGCGTTCCGGTCCCCTGGAGCTCCCTGGGAGAAACAAGAAAGGGGGGCATGCCAACAGCACCACCCCGCACTCGTCGCTCCACGGAGAAGCATGCCTTCGGAAAGCTGAGCCTGGAAAGCTCGAGTGAGCACCACAGCCTTCCCTCCGAGCGAGAAGCCTGGAGCCGAGCGGCCTTGGGCGTGCAGGCCTCTCTGGCCGAGAGCGAGAGAGTGGGCGCGGCGGGTGGAGCTGGAAGCCCAGGGAAGGCTGCCTGCAGGGCCTGGGGTCGGGGGCCGACCGAGATGTCGGCCCCTTCTCTCGGCCTCACCGTAGCCCCGCAGAAGGGCTGCGAAAGCGGCTACTGCTGCGACGGTGAAGCGCCACATGGAGCAGGACAAACGGCCTAGTTGGGAGGGCGCGGGAGAACGTCAGACAGCAGCCTCGTTTCCCTCAGGTGCAGAGAGCCTTCGGACGACCCAGCGGAGCAAGCGTTCGGAAAGCCCCGGGCTGCACAGCCGGCTCGCGGAGAGAAACGAACGGCCGCGCCGGTCTCCCACCAGCCTCTCTGGGGTGGCTCTGAGCAGGGAGCCCTGCCCGAAGCGGGCGGTGGAAGCGCAGAGCTCCTGCCAAGGGAGAGCGTCAGGACGAGGCAGTGGCCCAGCAAGCCCCACTCCGTCCCGTGAAGAGAGAAGCGCTTGTGGCCCCTAGGAGCACAGAGCAAGGGCCAGACCCTCAGCTCCTTCTGCGCGCGTCACGGAGCGGTCCCTGTCAGCTCCCCCTTCCCCTCAGTCCCAGAGCCTTCCCTCAGACGCAGTGGAGGACGCCCACGGTCTGCCGGCTCGGGCCTCCACCCCGGGGACGTGTGGGTGCCGCCCGCGCCTCCGGTCCGGCGGTGGGCTTCAGGGAGTCAGGCACTTTGGAAGCATGGGCCGGGCACGAGAGCGAGACAGCGGGGCCCTGAATTCACAGCAACACCGTGCTCCGGGGAGAACGACGTCCGGGGAAAGACGAGTGCGGAGAGAGAAGCACGCAGGAGAGTGGAAGCGTCCCGCTTCGGGAGGCCGGAGCGCCCGGGCCGTGGGGCCGGGCTCTCCTGGGGCAGCGCTCCGAAGCGGAGGTGGGAAGCTGTTGGCTGCCTCGGCCTCTGTGGCATGGCCCGCGTTCCGGTCCCCTGGAGCTCCCTGGGAGAAACAAGAGAGGGGGGCATGCCAACAGCACCACCCCGCACTCGTCGCTCCACGGAGAAGCATGCCTTCGGAAAGCTGAGCCTGGAAAGCTCGAGTGAGCACCACAGCCTTCCCTCCGAGCGAGAAGCCTGGAGCCGAGCGGCCTTGGGCGTGCAGGCCTCTCTGGCCGAGAGCGAGAGAGTGGGCGCGGCGGGTGGAGGCGGAAGCCCAGGGAAGGCTGCCTGCAGGGCCTGGGGTCGGGGGCCGACCGAGATGTCGGCCCCTTCTCTCGGCCTCACCGTAGCCCCGCAGAAGGGCTGCGAAAGCGGCTACTGCTGCGACGGTGAAGCGCCACATGGAGCAGGACAAACGGCCTAGTTGGGAGGGCGCGGGAGAACGTCAGACAGCAGCCTCGTTTCCCTCAGGTGCAGAGAGCCTTCGGAAGACCCCAGCGGAGCAAGCGTTCGGAAAGCCCCGGGCTGCACGGCCGGCTCGCGGAGAGAGCCGAAAGGCCCCCCGGCCTCCCACCAGCCTCTCTGGGGTGGCTCTGAGTAGGGAGCCCTGCCCGAAGCGGGCGGTGGAAGCGCAGAGCTCCTGTCAAGGGAGAGCGTCAGGACGAGGCAGTGGCCCAGCAAGCCCCACTCCGTCCCGTGAAGAGAGAAGCGCTTGTGGCCCCTAGGAGCTCAGAGCAAGGCCAGACCCTCAGCTCCTTCTGCGCGCGTCACGGAGCGGTCCCTGTCAGCTCCCCCTTCCCCTCAGTCCCAGAGCCTTCCCTCAGACGCAGTGGAGGACGCCCACGCTCTGCCGGCTCGGGCCTCCACCCCGGGGACGTGTGGGTGCCGCCCGCGCCTCTGGTCCGGCGGCGGGCTTCAGGGAGTCAGGCACTTTGGAAGCATGGGCCGGGCACGAGAGCGAGACAGCGGGGCCCTGAATTCACAGCAACACCGTGCTCCGGGGAGAACGACGTCCGGGGAAAGACGAGTGCGGAGAGAGAAGCACGCAGGAGAGTGGAAGCGTCCCGCTTCGGGAGGCCGGAGCGCCCGGGCCGTGGGGCCGGGCTCTCCCGGGGCAGCGCTCCAAAGCGGAGGTGGGAAGCTGGTGGCTGCCTCGGCCTCTGTGGCATGGCCCGCGTTCCGGTCCCCTGGAGCTCCCTGGGAGAAACAAGAGAGGGGGGCATGCCAACAGCACCACCCCGCACTCGTCGCTCCACGGAGAAGCATGCCTTCGGAAAGCTGAGCCTGGAAAGCTCGAGTGAGCACCACAGCCTTCCCTCCGAGCGAGAAGCCTGGAGCCGAGCGGCCTTGGGCGTGCAGGCCTCTCTGGCCGAGAGCGAGAGAGTGGGCGCGGCGGGTGGAGGCGGAAGCCCAGGGAAGGCTGCCTGCAGGGCCTGGGGTCGGTGGCCGACCGAGATGTCGGCCCCTTCTCTCGGCCTCACCGTAGCCCCACAGAAGGGCTGCGAAAGCGGCTCCTGCTGCGACGGTGAAGCGCCGCATGGAGCAGGACAAACGGCCTAGTTCGTAGGGCGCGGGAGAACGTCTGACAGCAGCCTCGTTTCCCTCAGCTGCAGAGAGCCTTCGGACGACCCCAGTGGAGCAAGCGTTCGGAAAGCCCCGGGCTGCACAGCCGGCTCGCGGAGAGAGCCGAACGGCCGCGCCGGCCTCCCACCAGCCTCTCTGGGGTGGCTCTGAGCAGGGAGCCCTGCCCGAGACGGGCGGTGGAAGCGCAGAGCTCCTGCCAAGGGAGAGCGTCAGGACGAGGCAGTGGCCCAGCAAGCCCCACTCCGTCCCGTGAAGAGAGAAGCGCTTGTGGCCCCTAGGAGCACAGAGCAAGGGCCAGACCCTCAGCTCCTTCTGCGCGCGTCACGGAGCGGTCCCTGTCAGCTCCCCCTTCCCCTCAGTCCCAGAGCCTTCCCTCAGACGCAGTGGAGGACGCCCACGCTCTGCCGGCTCGGGCCTCCACCCCGGGGACGTGTGGGTGCCGCCCGCGCCACCGGTCCGGCGGCGGGCTTCAGGGAGTCAGGCACTTTGGAAGCATGGGCCGGGCACGAGAGCGAGACAGCGGGGCCCTGAATTCACAGCAACACCGTGCTCCGGGGAGAACGACGTCCGGGGAAAGACGAGTGCGGAGAGAGAAGCACGCAGGAGAGTGGAAGCGTCCCGCTTCGGGAGGCCGGAGCGCCCGGGCCGTGGGGCCGGGCTCTCCCGGGGCAGCGCTCCGAAGCGGAGGTGGGAAGCTGTTGGCTGCCTCGGCCTCTGTGGCATGGCCCGCGTTCCGGTCCCCTGGAGCTCCCTGGGAGAAACAAGAGAGGGGGGCATGCCAACAGCACCACCCCGCACTCGTCGCTCCACGGAGAAGCATGCCTTCGGAAAGCTGAGCCTGGAAAGCTCGAGTGAGCACCACAGCCTTCCCTCCGAGCGAGAAGCCTGGAGCCGAGCGGCCTTGGGCGTGCAGGCCTCTCTGGCCGAGAGCGAGAGAGTGGGCACGGCGGGTGGAGGCGGAAGCCCAGGGAAGGCTGCCTGCAGGGCCTGGGGTCGGTGGCCGACCGAGATGTCGGCCCCTTCTCTCGGCCTCACCGTAGCCCCACAGAAGGGCTGCGAAAGCGGCTCCTGCTGCGACGGTGAAGCGCCGCATGGAGCAGGACAAACGGCCTAGTTCGTAGGGCGCGGGAGAACGTCTGACAGCAGCCTCGTTTCCCTCAGGTGCAGAGAGCCTTCGGACGACCCAGCGGAGCAAGCGTTCGGAAAGCCCCGGGCTGCACAGCCGGCTCGCGGAGAGAGCCGAACGGCTGCGCCGGCCTCCCACCAGCCTCTCTGGGGTGGCTCTGAGCAGGGAGCCCTGCCCGAAGCGGGCGGTGGAAGCGCAGAGCTCCTGCCAAGGGAGAGCGTCAGGACGAGGCAGTGGCCCAGCAAGCCCCACTCCGTCCCGTGAAGAGAGAAGCGCTTGTGGCCCCTAGGAGCTCAGAGCAAGGCCAGACCCTCAGCTCCTTCTGCGCGCGTCACGGAGCGGTCCCTGTCAGCTCCCCCTTCCCCTCAGTCCCAGAGCCTTCCCTCAGACGCAGTGGAGGACGCCCACGCTCTGCCGGCTCGGGCCTCCACCCCGGGGACGTGTGGGTGCCGCCCGCGCCTCCGGTCCGGCGGCGGGCTTCAGGGAGTCAGGCACTTTGGAAGCATGGGCCGGGCACGAGAGCGAGACAGCGGGGCCCTGAATTCACAGCAACACCGTGCTCCGGGGAGAACGACGTCCGGGGAAAGACGAGTGCGGAGAGAGAAGCACGCAGGAGAGTGGAAGCGTCCCGCTTCGGGAGGCCGGAGCGCCCGGGCCGTGGGGCCGGGCTCTCCCGGGGCAGCGCTCCAAAGCGGAGGTGGGAAGCTGGTGGCTGCCTCGGCCTCTGTGGCATGGCCCGCGTTCCGGTCCCCTGGAGCTCCCTGGGAGAAACAAGAAAGGGGGGCATGCCAACAGCACCACCCCGCACTCGTCGCTCCACGGAGAAGCATGCCTTCGGAAAGCTGAGCCTGGAAAGCTCGAGTGAGCACCACAGCCTTCCCTCCGAGCGAGAAGCCTGGAGCCGAGCGGCCTTGGGCGTGCAGGCCTCTCTGGCCGAGAGCGAGAGAGTGGGCGCGGCGGGTGGAGCTGGAAGCCCAGGGAAGGCTGCCTGCAGGGCCTGGGGTCGGGGGCCGACCGAGATGTCGGCCCCTTCTCTCGGCCTCACCGTAGCCCCGCAGAAGGGCTGCGAAAGCGGCTACTGCTGCGACGGTGAAGCGCCACATGGAGCAGGACAAACGGCCTAGTTGGGAGGGCGCGGGAGAACGTCAGACAGCAGCCTCGTTTCCCTCAGGTGCAGAGAGCCTTCGGACGACCCAGCGGAGCAAGCGTTCGGAAAGCCCCGGGCTGCACAGCCGGCTCGCGGAGAGAAACGAACGGCCGCGCCGGTCTCCCACCAGCCTCTCTGGGGTGGCTCTGAGCAGGGAGCCCTGCCCGAAGCGGGCGGTGGAAGCGCAGAGCTCCTGCCAAGGGAGAGCGTCAGGACGAGGCAGTGGCCCAGCAAGCCCCACTCCGTCCCGTGAAGAGAGAAGCGCTTGTGGCCCCTAGGAGCACAGAGCAAGGGCCAGACCCTCAGCTCCTTCTGCGCGCGTCACGTAGCGGTCCCTGTCAGCTCCCCCTTCCCCTCAGTCCCAGAGCCTTCCCTCAGACGCAGTGGAGGACGCCCACGCTCTGCCGGCTCGGGCCTCCACCCCGGGGACGTGTGGGTGCCGCCCGCGCCTCCGGTCCGGCGGTGGGCTTCAGGGAGTCAGGCACTTTGGAAGCATGGGCCGGGCACGAGAGCGAGACAGCGGGGCCCTGAATTCACAGCAACACCGTGCTCCGGGGAGAACGACGTCCGGGGAAAGACGAGTGCGGAGAGAGAAGCACGCAGGAGAGTGGAAGCGTCCCGCTTCGGGAGGCCGGAGCGCCCGGGCCGTGGGGCCGGGCTCTCCTGGGGCAGCGCTCCGAAGCGGAGGTGGGAAGCTGTTGGCTGCCTCGGCCTCTGTGGCATGGCCCGCGTTCCGGTCCCCTGGAGCTCCCTGGGAGAAACAAGAGAGGGGGGCATGCCAACAGCACCACCCCGCACTCGTCGCTCCACGGAGAAGCATGCCTTCGGAAAGCTGAGCCTGGAAAGCTCGAGTGAGCACCACAGCCTTCCCTCCGAGCGAGAAGCCTGGAGCCGAGCGGCCTTGGGCGTGCAGGCCTCTCTGGCCGAGAGCGAGAGAGTGGGCGCGGCGGGTGGAGCTGGAAGCCCAGGGAAGGCTGCCTGCAGGGCCTGGGGTCGGGGGCCGACCGAGATGTCGGCCCCTTCTCTCGGCCTCACCGTAGCCCCGCAGAAGGGCTGCGAAAGCGGCTACTGCTGCGACGGTGAAGCGCCACATGGAGCAGGACAAACGGCCTAGTTGGGAGGGCGCGGGAGAACGTCAGACAGCAGCCTCGTTTCCCTCAGGTGCAGAGAGCCTTCGGACGACCCAGCGGAGCAAGCGTTCGGAAAGCCCCGGGCTGCACAGCCGGCTCGCGGAGAGAAACGAACGGCCGCGCCGGTCTCCCACCAGCCTCTCTGGGGTGGCTCTGAGCAGGGAGCCCTGCCCGAAGCGGGCGGTGGAAGCGCAGAGCTCCTGCCAAGGGAGAGCGTCAGGACGAGGCAGTGGCCCAGCAAGCCCCACTCCGTCCCGTGAAGAGAGAAGCGCTTGTGGCCCCTAGGAGCACAGAGCAAGGGCCAGACCCTCAGCTCCTTCTGCGCGCGTCACGTAGCGGTCCCTGTCAGCTCCCCCTTCCCCTCAGTCCCAGAGCCTTCCCTCAGACGCAGTGGAGGACGCCCACGCTCTGCCGGCTCGGGCCTCCACCCCGGGGACGTGTGGGTGCCGCCCGCGCCTCCGGTCCGGCGGTGGGCTTCAGGGAGTCAGGCACTTTGGAAGCATGGGCCGGGCACGAGAGCGAGACAGCGGGGCCCTGAATTCACAGCAACACCGTGCTCCGGGGAGAACGACGTCCGGGGAAAGACGAGTGCGGAGAGAGAAGCACGCAGGAGAGTGGAAGCGTCCCGCTTCGGGAGGCCGGAGCGCCCGGGCCGTGGGGCCGGGCTCTCCTGGGGCAGCGCTCCGAAGCGGAGGTGGGAAGCTGTTGGCTGCCTCGGCCTCTGTGGCATGGCCCGCGTTCCGGTCCCCTGGAGCTCCCTGGGAGAAACAAGAGAGGGGGGCATGCCAACAGCACCACCCCGCACTCGTCGCTCCACGGAGAAGCATGCCTTCGGAAAGCTGAGCCTGGAAAGCTCGAGTGAGCACCACAGCCTTCCCTCCGAGCGAGAAGCCTGGAGCCGAGCGGCCTTGGGCGTGCAGGCCTCTCTGGCCGAGAGCGAGAGAGTGGGCGCGGCGGGTGGAGGCGGAAGCCCAGGGAAGGCTGCCTGCAGGGCCTGGGGTCGGGGGCCGACCGAGATGTCGGCCCCTTCTCTCGGCCTCACCGTAGCCCCGCAGAAGGGCTGCGAAAGCGGCTACTGCTGCGACGGTGAAGCGCCACATGGAGCAGGACAAACGGCCTAGTTGGGAGGGCGCGGGAGAACGTCAGACAGCAGCCTCGTTTCCCTCAGGTGCAGAGAGCCTTCGGAAGACCCCAGCGGAGCAAGCGTTCGGAAAGCCCCGGGCTGCACAGCCGGCTCGCGGAGAGAGCCGAAAGGCCGCGCCGGCCTCCCACCAGCCTCTCTGGGGTGGCTCTGAGTAGGGAGCCCTGCCCGAAGCGGGCGGTGGAAGCGCAGAGCTCCTGCCAAGGGAGAGCGTCAGGACGAGGCAGTGGCCCAGCAAGCCCCACTCCGTCCCGTGAAGAGAGAAGCGCTTGTGGCCCCTAGGAGCTCAGAGCAAGGCCAGACCCTCAGCTCCTTCTGCGCGCGTCACGGAGCGGTCCCTGTCAGCTCCCCCTTCCCCTCAGTCCCAGAGCCTTCCCTCAGACGCAGTGGAGGACGCCCACGCTCTGCCGGCTCGGGCCTCCACCCCGGGGACGTGTGGGTGCCGCCCGCGCCACCGGTCCGGCGGCGGGCTTCAGGGAGTCAGGCACTTTGGAAGCATGGGCCGGGCACGAGAGCGAGACAGCGGGGCCCTGAATTCACAGCAACACCGTGCTCCGGGGAGAACGACGTCCGGGGAAAGACGAGTGCGGAGAGAGAAGCACGCAGGAGAGTGGAAGCGTCCCGCTTCGGGAGGCCGGAGCGCCCGGGCCGTGGGGCCGGGCTCTCCCAGGGTAGCGCTCCGAAGCGGAGGTGGGAAGCTGGTGGCTGCCTCGGCCTCTGTGGCATGGCCCGCGTTCCGGTCCCCTGGAGCTCCCTGGGAGAAACAAGAGAGGGGGGCATGCCAACAGCACCACCCCGCACTCGTCGCTCCACGGAGAAGCATGCCTTCGGAAAGCTGAGCCTGGAAAGCTCGAGTGAGCACCACAGCCTTCCCTCCGAGCGAGAAGCCTGGAGCCGAGCGGCCTTGGGCGTGCAGGCCTCTCTGGCCGAGAGCGAGAGAGTGGGCGCGGCGGGTGGAGGCGGAAGCCCAGGGAAGGCTGCCTGCAGGGCCTGGGGTCGGGGGCCGACCGAGATGTCGGCCCCTTCTCTCGGCCTCACCGTAGCCCCGCAGAAGGGCTGCGAAAGCGGCTCCTGCTGCGACGGTGAAGCGCCACATGGAGCAGGACAAACGGCCTAGTTCGGAGGGCGCGGGAGAACGTCTGACAGCAGCCTCGTTTCCCTCAGGTGCAGAGAGCCTTCGGACGACCCAGCGGAGCAAGCGTTCGGAAAGCCCCGGGCTGCACAGCCGGCTCGCGGAGAGAGACGAACGGCCGCGCCGGCCTCCCACCAGCCTCTCTGGGGTGGCTCTGAGCAGGAAGCCCTGCCCGAAGCGGTCGGTGGAAGCGCAGACCTCCTGTCAAGGGAGAGTGTCAGGAGGAGGCAGTGGCCCAGCAAGCCCCACTCCGTCCCGTGAAGAGAGAAGCGCTTGTGGCCCCTAGGAGCACAGAGCAAGGGCCAGACCCTCAGCTCCTTCTGCGCGCGTCACGGAGCGGTCCCTGTCAGCTCCCCCTTCCCCTCAGTCCCAGAGCCTTCCCTCAGACGCAGTGGAGGACGCCCACGCTCTGCCGGCTCGGGCCTCCACCCCGGGGACCTGTGGGTGCCGCCCGCGCCTCCGGTCCGGCGGCGGGCTTCAGGGAGTCAGGCACTTTGGAAGCATGGGCCGGGCACGAGAGCGAGACAGCGGGGCCCTGAACTCACAGCAACACCGTGCTCCGGGGAGAACGACGTCCGGGGAAAGACGAGTGCGGAGAGAGAAGCACGCAGGAGAGTGGAAGCGTCCCGCTTCGGGAGGCCGGAGCTCCCGGGCCGTGGGGCCGGGCTCTCCCGGGGCAGCGCTCCGAAGCGGAGGTGGGAAGCTGGTGGCTGCCTCGGCCTCTGTGGCATGGCCCGCGTTCCGGCCCCCTGGAGCTCCCTGGGAGAAACAAGAGAGGGGGGCATGCCAACAGCACCACCCCGCACTCGTCGCTCCACGGAGAAGCATGCCTTCGGAAAGCTGAGCCTGGAAAGCTCGAGTGAGCAAAACAGCCTTCCCTCCGAGCGAGAAGCCTGGAGCCGAGCGGCCTTGGGCGTGCAGGCCTCTCTGGCCGAGAGCGAGAGAGTGGGCGCGGCGGGTGGAGGCGGAAGCCCAGGGAAGGCTGCCTGCAGGGCCTGGGGTCGGTGGCCGACCGAGATGTCGGCCCCTTCTCTCGGCCTCACCGTAGCCCCGCAGAAGGGCTGCGAAAGCGGCTCCTGCTGCGACGGTGAAGCGCCACATGGAGCAGGACAAACGGCCTAGTTGGGAGGGCGCGGGAGAACGTCAGACAGCAGCCTTGTTTCCCTGAGCGGCAGAGAGCCTTCGGACGACCCCAGCGGAGCAAGCGTTCGGAAAGCCCCGGGCTGCACAGCCGGCTCGCGGAGAGAGCCGAACGGCCGCGTCGGCCTCCCACCAGCCTCTCTGGGGTGGCTCTGAGCAGGGAGCCCTGCCAGAAGCGGGCGGTGGAAGCGCAGAGCTCCTGCCAAGGGAGAGCGTCAGGACGAGGCAGTGGCCCAGCAAGCCCCACTCCGTCCCGTGAAGAGAGAAGCGCTTGTGGCCCCTAGGAGCACAGAGCAAGGGCCAGACCCTCAGCTCCTTCTGCGCGCGTCACGGAGCGGTCCCTGTCAGCTCCCCCTTCCCCTCAGTCCCAGAGCTTTCCCTCAGACGCAGTGGAGGACGCCCACGCTCTGCCGGCTCGGGCCTCCACCCCGGGGACGTGTGGGTGCCGCCCGCGCCTCCGGTTCGGCGGCGGGCTTCAGGGAGTCAGGCACTTTGGAAGCATGGGCCGGGCACGAGAGCGAGACAGCGGGGCCCTGAATTCACAGCAACACCGTGCTCCGGGGAGAACGACGTCCGGGGAAAGACGAGTGCGGAGAGAGAAGCACGCAGGAGAGTGGAAGCGTCCCGCTTCGGGAGGCCGGAGCGCCCGGGCCGTGGGGCCGGGCTCTCCCGGGGTAGCGCTCCGAAGCGGAGGTGGGAAGCTGTTGGCTGCCTCGGCTTCTGTGGCATGGCCCGCGTTCCGATCCCCTGGAGCTCCCTGGGAGAAACAAGAGAGGGGGGCATGCCAACAGCACCACCCCGCACTCGTCGCTCCACGGAGAAGCATGCCTTCGGAAAGCTGAGCCTGGAAAGCTCGAGTGAGCACCACAGCCTTCCCTCCGAGCGAGAAGCCTGGAGCCGAGAGGCCTTGGGCGTGCAGGCCTCTCTGGCCGAGAGCGAGAGAGTGGGCGCGGCGGGTGGAGGCGGAAGCCCAGGGAAGGCTGCCTGCAGGGCCTGGGGTCGGGGGCCGACCGAGATGTCGGCCCCTTCTCTCGGCCTCACCGTAGCCCCGCAGAAGGGCTGCGAAAGCGGCTACTGCTGCGACGGTGAAGCGCCACATGGAGCAGGACAAACGGCCTAGTTGGGAGTGCGCGGGAGAACGTCAGACAGCAGCCTCGTTTCCCTCAGGTGCAGAGAGCCTTCGGACGACCCAGCGGAGCAAGCGTTCGGAAAGCCCCGGGCTGCACAGCCGGCTCGCGGAGAGAGCCGAACGGCTGCGCCGGCCTCCCACCAGCCTCTCTGGGGTGGCTCTGAGCAGGGAGCCCTGCCCGAAGCGGGCGGTGGAAGCGCAGAGCTCCTGCCAAGGGAGAGCGTCAGGACGAGGCAGTGGCCCAGCAAGCCCCACTCCGTCCCGTGAAGAGAGAAGCGCTTGTGGCCCCTAGGAGCTCAGAGCAAGGCCAGACCCTCAGCTCCTTCTGCGCGCGTCACGGAGCGGTCCCTGTCAGCTCCCCCTTCCCCTCAGTCCCAGAGCCTTCCCTCAGACGCAGTGGAGGACGCCCACGCTCTGCCGGCTCGGGCCTCCACCCCGGGGACGTGTGGGTGCCGCCCGCGCCTCCGGTCCGGCGGCGGGCTTCAGGGAGTCAGGCACTTTGGAAGCATGGGCCGGGCACGAGAGCGAGACAGCGGGGCCCTGAATTCACAGCAACACCGTGCTCCGGGGAGAACGACGTCCGGGGAAAGACGAGTGCGGAGAGAGAAGCACGCAGGAGAGTGGAAGCGTCCCGCTTCGGGAGGCCGGAGCGCCCGGGCCGTGGGGCCGGGCTCTCCCGGGGCAGCGCTCCAAAGCGGAGGTGGGAAGCTGGTGGCTGCCTCGGCCTCTGTGGCATGGCCCGCGTTCCGGTCCCCTGGAGCTCCCTGGGAGAAACAAGAGAGGGGGGCATGCCAACAGCACCACCCCGCACTCGTCGCTCCACGGAGAAGCATGCCTTCGGAAAGCTGAGCCTGGAAAGCTCGAGTGAGCACCACAGCCTTCCCTCCGAGCGAGAAGCCTGGAGCCGAGCGGCCTTGGGCGTGCAGGCCTCTCTGGCCGAGAGCGAGAGAGTGGGCGCGGCGGGTGGAGCTGGAAGCCCAGGGAAGGCTGCCTGCAGGGCCTGGGGTCGGGGGCCGACCGAGATGTCGGCCCCTTCTCTCGGCCTCACCGTAGCCCCGCAGAAGGGCTGCGAAAGCGGCTACTGCTGCGACGGTGAAGCGCCACATGGAGCAGGACAAACGGCCTAGTTGGGAGGGCGCGGGAGAACGTCAGACAGCAGCCTCGTTTCCCTCAGGTGCAGAGAGCCTTCGGACGACCCAGCGGAGCAAGCGTTCGGAAAGCCCCGGGCTGCACAGCCGGCTCGCGGAGAGAAACGAACGGCCGCGCCGGTCTCCCACCAGCCTCTCTGGGGTGGCTCTGAGCAGGGAGCCCTGCCCGAAGCGGGCGGTGGAAGCGCAGAGCTCCTGCCAAGGGAGAGCGTCAGGACGAGGCAGTGGCCCAGCAAGCCCCACTCCGTCCCGTGAAGAGAGAAGCGCTTGTGGCCCCTAGGAGCACAGAGCAAGGGCCAGACCCTCAGCTCCTTCTGCGCGCGTCACGGAGCGGTCCCTGTCAGCTCCCCCTTCCCCTCAGTCCCAGAGCCTTCCCTCAGACGCAGTGGAGGACGCCCACGGTCTGCCGGCTCGGGCCTCCACCCCGGGGACGTGTGGGTGCCGCCCGCGCCTCCGGTCCGGCGGTGGGCTTCAGGGAGTCAGGCACTTTGGAAGCATGGGCCGGGCACGAGAGCGAGACAGCGGGGCCCTGAATTCACAGCAACACCGTGCTCCGGGGAGAACGACGTCCGGGGAAAGACGAGTGCGGAGAGAGAAGCACGCAGGAGAGTGGAAGCGTCCCGCTTCGGGAGGCCGGAGCGCCCGGGCCGTGGGGCCGGGCTCTCCTGGGGCAGCGCTCCGAAGCGGAGGTGGGAAGCTGTTGGCTGCCTCGGCCTCTGTGGCATGGCCCGCGTTCCGGTCCCCTGGAGCTCCCTGGGAGAAACAAGAGAGGGGGGCATGCCAACAGCACCACCCCGCACTCGTCGCTCCACGGAGAAGCATGCCTTCGGAAAGCTGAGCCTGGAAAGCTCGAGTGAGCACCACAGCCTTCCCTCCGAGCGAGAAGCCTGGAGCCGAGCGGCCTTGGGCGTGCAGGCCTCTCTGGCCGAGAGCGAGAGAGTGGGCGCGGCGGGTGGAGGCGGAAGCCCAGGGAAGGCTGCCTGCAGGGCCTGGGGTCGGGGGCCGACCGAGATGTCGGCCCCTTCTCTCGGCCTCACCGTAGCCCCGCAGAAGGGCTGCGAAAGCGGCTACTGCTGCGACGGTGAAGCGCCACATGGAGCAGGACAAACGGCCTAGTTGGGAGGGCGCGGGAGAACGTCAGACAGCAGCCTCGTTTCCCTCAGGTGCAGAGAGCCTTCGGAAGACCCCAGCGGAGCAAGCGTTCGGAAAGCCCCGGGCTGCACGGCCGGCTCGCGGAGAGAGCCGAAAGGCCGCGCCGGCCTCCCACCAGCCTCTCTGGGGTGGCTCTGAGTAGGGAGCCCTGCCCGAAGCGGGCGGTGGAAGCGCAGAGCTCCTGCCAAGGGAGAGCGTCAGGACGAGGCAGTGGCCCAGCAAGCCCCACTCCGTCCCGTGAAGAGAGAAGCGCTTGTGGCCCCTAGGAGCTCAGAGCAAGGCCAGACCCTCAGCTCCTTCTGCGCGCGTCACGGAGCGGTCCCTGTCAGCTCCCCCTTCCCCTCAGTCCCAGAGCCTTCCCTCAGACGCAGTGGAGGACGCCCACGCTCTGCCGGCTCGGGCCTCCACCCCGGGGACGTGTGGGTGCCGCCCGCGCCTCTGGTCCGGCGGCGGGCTTCAGGGAGTCAGGCACTTTGGAAGCATGGGCCGGGCACGAGAGCGAGACAGCGGGGCCCTGAATTCACAGCAACACCGTGCTCCGGGGAGAACGACGTCCGGGGAAAGACGAGTGCGGAGAGAGAAGCACGCAGGAGAGTGGAAGCGTCCCGCTTCGGGAGGCCGGAGCGCCCGGGCCGTGGGGCCGGGCTCTCCCGGGGCAGCGCTCCAAAGCGGAGGTGGGAAGCTGGTGGCTGCCTCGGCCTCTGTGGCATGGCCCGCGTTCCGGTCCCCTGGAGCTCCCTGGGAGAAACAAGAGAGGGGGGCATGCCAACAGCACCACCCCGCACTCGTCGCTCCACGGAGAAGCATGCCTTCGGAAAGCTGAGCCTGGAAAGCTCGAGTGAGCACCACAGCCTTCCCTCCGAGCGAGAAGCCTGGAGCCGAGCGGCCTTGGGCGTGCAGGCCTCTCTGGCCGAGAGCGAGAGAGTGGGCGCGGCGGGTGGAGGCGGAAGCCCAGGGAAGGCTGCCTGCAGGGCCTGGGGTCGGTGGCCGACCGAGATGTCGGCCCCTTCTCTCGGCCTCACCGTAGCCCCACAGAAGGGCTGCGAAAGCGGCTCCTGCTGCGACGGTGAAGCGCCGCATGGAGCAGGACAAACGGCCTAGTTCGTAGGGCGCGGGAGAACGTCTGACAGCAGCCTCGTTTCCCTCAGCTGCAGAGAGACTTCGGACGACCCCAGTGGAGCAAGCGTTCGGAAAGCCCCGGGCTGCACAGCCGGCTCGCGGAGAGAGCCGAACGGCCGCGCCGGCCTCCCAGCAGCCTCTCTGGGGTGGCTCTGAGCAGGGAGCCCTGCCCGAGACGGGCGGTGGAAGCGCAGAGCTCCTGCCAAGGGAGAGCGTCAGGACGAGGCAGTGGCCCAGCAAGCCCCACTCCGTCCCGTGAAGAGAGAAGCGCTTGTGGCCCCTAGGAGCACAGAGCAAGGGCCAGACCCTCAGCTCCTTCTGCGCGCGTCACGGAGCGGTCCCTGTCAGCTCCCCCTTCCCCTCAGTCCCAGAGCCTTCCCTCAGACGCAGTGGAGGACGCCCACGCTCTGCCGGCTCGGGCCTCCACCCCGGGGACGTGTGGGTGCCGCCCGCGCCACCGGTCCGGCGGCGGGCTTCAGGGAGTCAGGCACTTTGGAAGCATGGGCCGGGCACGAGAGCGAGACAGCGGGGCCCTGAATTCACAGCAACACCGTGCTCCGGGGAGAACGACGTCCGGGGAAAGACGAGTGCGGAGAGAGAAGCACGCAGGAGAGTGGAAGCGTCCCGCTTCGGGAGGCCGGAGCGCCCGGGCCGTGGGGCCGGGCTCTCCCGGGGCAGCGCTCCGAAGCGGAGGTGGGAAGCTGTTGGCTGCCTCGGCCTCTGTGGCATGGCCCGCGTTCCGGTCCCCTGGAGCTCCCTGGGAGAAACAAGAGAGGGGGGCATGCCAACAGCACCACCCCGCACTCGTCGCTCCACGGAGAAGCATGCCTTCGGAAAGCTTAGCCTGGAAAGCTCGAGTGAGCACCACAGCCTTCCCTCCGAGCGAGAAGCCTGGAGCCGAGCGGCCTTGGGCGTGCAGGCCTCTCTGGCCGAGAGCGAGAGAGTGGGCGCGGCGGGTGGAGGCGGAAGCCCAGGGAAGGCTGCCTGCAGGGCCTGGGGTCGGTGGCCGACCGAGATGTCGGCCCCTTCTCTCGGCCTCACCGTAGCCCCACAGAAGGGCTGCGAAAGCGGCTCCTGCTGCGACGGTGAAGCGCCGCATGGAGCAGGACAAACGGCCTAGTTCGTAGGGCGCGGGAGAACGTCTGACAGCAGCCTCGTTTCCCTCAGCTGCAGAGAGCCTTCGGACGACCCCAGTGGAGCAAGCGTTCGGAAAGCCCCGGGCTGCACAGCCGGCTCGCGGAGAGAGCCGAACGGCCGCGCCGGCCTCCCACCAGCCTCTCTGGGGTGGCTCTGAGCAGGGAGCCCTGCCCGAGACGGGCTGTGGAAGCGCAGAGCTCCTGCCAAGGGAGAGCGTCAGGACGAGGCAGTGGCCCAGCAAGCCCCACTCCGTCCCGTGAAGAGAGAAGCGCTTGTGGCCCCTAGGAGCACAGAGCAAGGGCCAGACCCTCAGCTCCTTCTGCGCGCGTCACGGAGCGGTCCCTGTCAGCTCCCCCTTCCCCTCAGTCCCAGAGCCTTCCCTCAGACGCAGTGGAGGACGCCCACGCTCTGCCGGCTCGGGCCTCCACCCCGGGGACGTGTGGGTGCCGCCCGCGCCACCGGTCCGGCGGCGGGCTTCAGGGAGTCAGGCACTTTGGAAGCATGGGCCGGGCACGAGAGCGAGACAGCGGGGCCCTGAATTCACAGCAACACCGTGCTCCGGGGAGAACGACGTCCGGGGAAAGACGAGTGCGGAGAGAGAAGCACGCAGGAGAGTGGAAGCGTCCCGCTTCGGGAGGCCGGAGCGCCCGGGCCGTGGGGCCGGGCTCTCCCGGGGTAGCGCTCCGAAGCGGAGGTGGGAAGCTGTTGGCTGCCTCGGCCTCTGTGGCATGGCCCGCGTTCCGATCCCCTGGAGCTCCCTGGGAGAAACAAGAGAGGGGGGCATGCCAACAGCACCACCCCGCACTCGTCGCTCCACGGAGAAGCATGCCTTCGGAAAGCTGAGCCTGGAAAGCTCGAGTGAGCACCACAGCCTTCCCTCCGAGCGAGAAGCCTGGAGCCGAGAGGCCTTGGGCGTGCAGGCCTCTCTGGCCGAGAGCGAGAGAGTGGGCGCGGCGGGTGGAGGCGGAAGCCCAGGGAAGGCTGCCTGCAGGGCCTGGGGTCGGGGGCCGACCGAGATGTCGGCCCCTTCTCTCGGCCTCACCGTAGCCCCGCAGAAGGGCTGCGAAAGCGGCTACTGCTGCGACGGTGAAGCGCCACATGGAGCAGGACAAACGGCCTAGTTGGGAGTGCGCGGGAGAACGTCAGACAGCAGCCTCGTTTCCCTCAGGTGCAGAGAGCCTTCGGACGACCCAGCGGAGCAAGCGTTCGGAAAGCCCCGGGCTGCACAGCCGGCTCGCGGAGAGAGCCGAACGGCTGCGCCGGCCTCCCACCAGCCTCTCTGGGGTGGCTCTGAGCAGGGAGCCCTGCCCGAAGCGGGCGGTGGAAGCGCAGAGCTCCTGCCAAGGGAGAGCGTCAGGACGAGGCAGTGGCCCAGCAAGCCCCACTCTGTCCCGTGAAGAGAGAAGCGCTTGTGGCCCCTAGGAGCTCAGAGCAAGGCCAGACCCTCAGCTCCTTCTGCGCGCGTCACGGAGCGGTCCCTGTCAGCTCCCCCTTCCCCTCAGTCCCAGAGCCTTCCCTCAGACGCAGTGGAGGACGCCCACGCTCTGCCGGCTCGGGCCTCCACCCCGGGGACGTGTGGGTGCCGCCCGCGCCTCCGGTCCGGCGGCGGGCTTCAGGGAGTCAGGCACTTTGGAAGCATGGGCCGGGCACGAGAGCGAGACAGCGGGGCCCTGAATTCACAGCAACACCGTGCTCCGGGGAGAACGACGTCCGGGGAAAGACGAGTGCGGAGAGAGAAGCACGCAGGAGAGTGGAAGCGTCCCGCTTCGGGAGGCCGGAGCGCCCGGGCCGTGGGGCCGGGCTCTCCCGGGGCAGCGCTCCAAAGCGGAGGTGGGAAGCTGGTGGCTGCCTCGGCCTCTGTGGCATGGCCCGCGTTCCGGTCCCCTGGAGCTCCCTGGGAGAAACAAGAAAGGGGGGCATGCCAACAGCACCACCCCGCACTCGTCGCTCCACGGAGAAGCATGCCTTCGGAAAGCTGAGCCTGGAAAGCTCGAGTGAGCACCACAGCCTTCCCTCCGAGCGAGAAGCCTGGAGCCGAGCGGCCTTGGGCGTGCAGGCCTCTCTGGCCGAGAGCGAGAGAGTGGGCGCGGCGGGTGGAGCTGGAAGCCCAGGGAAGGCTGCCTGCAGGGCCTGGGGTCGGGGGCCGACCGAGATGTCGGCCCCTTCTCTCGGCCTCACCGTAGCCCCGCAGAAGGGCTGCGAAAGCGGCTACTGCTGCGACGGTGAAGCGCCACATGGAGCAGGACAAACGGCCTAGTTGGGAGGGCGCGGGAGAACGTCAGACAGCAGCCTCGTTTCCCTCAGGTGCAGAGAGCCTTCGGACGACCCAGCGGAGCAAGCGTTCGGAAAGCCCCGGGCTGCACAGCCGGCTCGCGGAGAGAAACGAACGGCCGCGCCGGTCTCCCACCAGCCTCTCTGGGGTGGCTCTGAGCAGGGAGCCCTGCCCGAAGCGGGCGGTGGAAGCGCAGAGCTCCTGCCAAGGGAGAGCGTCAGGACGAGGCAGTGGCCCAGCAAGCCCCACTCCGTCCCGTGAAGAGAGAAGCGCTTGTGGCCCCTAGGAGCACAGAGCAAGGGCCAGACCCTCAGCTCCTTCTGCGCGCGTCACGGAGCGGTCCCTGTCAGCTCCCCCTTCCCCTCAGTCCCAGAGCCTTCCCTCAGACGCAGTGGAGGACGCCCACGGTCTGCCGGCTCGGGCCTCCACCCCGGGGACGTGTGGGTGCCGCCCGCGCCTCCGGTCCGGCGGTGGGCTTCAGGGAGTCAGGCACTTTGGAAGCATGGGCCGGGCACGAGAGCGAGACAGCGGGGCCCTGAATTCACAGCAACACCGTGCTCCGGGGAGAACGACGTCCGGGGAAAGACGAGTGCGGAGAGAGAAGCACGCAGGAGAGTGGAAGCGTCCCGCTTCGGGAGGCCGGAGCGCCCGGGCCGTGGGGCCGGGCTCTCCTGGGGCAGCGCTCCGAAGCGGAGGTGGGAAGCTGTTGGCTGCCTCGGCCTCTGTGGCATGGCCCGCGTTCCGGTCCCCTGGAGCTCCCTGGGAGAAACAAGAGAGGGGGGCATGCCAACAGCACCACCCCGCACTCGTCGCTCCACGGAGAAGCATGCCTTCGGAAAGCTGAGCCTGGAAAGCTCGAGTGAGCACCACAGCCTTCCCTCCGAGCGAGAAGCCTGGAGCCGAGCGGCCTTGGGCGTGCAGGCCTCTCTGGCCGAGAGCGAGAGAGTGGGCGCGGCGGGTGGAGGCGGAAGCCCAGGGAAGGCTGCCTGCAGGGCCTGGGGTCGGGGGCCGACCGAGATGTCGGCCCCTTCTCTCGGCCTCACCGTAGCCCCGCAGAAGGGCTGCGAAAGCGGCTACTGCTGCGACGGTGAAGCGCCACATGGAGCAGGACAAACGGCCTAGTTGGGAGGGCGCGGGAGAACGTCAGACAGCAGCCTCGTTTCCCTCAGGTGCAGAGAGCCTTCGGAAGACCCCAGCGGAGCAAGCGTTCGGAAAGCCCCGGGCTGCACGGCCGGCTCGCGGAGAGAGCCGAAAGGCCGCGCCGGCCTCCCACCAGCCTCTCTGGGGTGGCTCTGAGTAGGGAGCCCTGCCCGAAGCGGGCGGTGGAAGCGCAGAGCTCCTGCCAAGGGAGAGCGTCAGGACGAGGCAGTGGCCCAGCAAGCCCCACTCCGTCCCGTGAAGAGAGAAGCGCTTGTGGCCTCTAGGAGCTCAGAGCAAGGCCAGACCCTCAGCTCCTTCTGCGCGCGTCACGGAGCGGTCCCTGTCAGCTCCCCCTTCCCCTCAGTCCCAGAGCCTTCCCTCAGACGCAGTGGAGGACGCCCACGCTCTGCCGGCTCGGGCCTCCACCCCGGGGACGTGTGGGTGCCGCCCGCGCCACCGGTCCGGCGGCGGGCTTCAGGGAGTCAGGCACTTTGGAAGCATGGGCCGGGCACGAGAGCGAGACAGCGGGGCCCTGAATTCACAGCAACACCGTGCTCCGGGGAGAACGACGTCCGGGGAAAGACGAGTGCGGAGAGAGAAGCACGCAGGAGAGTGGAAGCGTCCCGCTTCGGGAGGCCGGAGCGCCCGGGCCGTGGGGCCGGGCTCTCCCAGGGTAGCGCTCCGAAGCGGAGGTGGGAAGCTGTTGGCTGCCTCGGCCTCTGTGGCATGGCCCGCGTTCCGGTCCCCTGGAGCTCCCTGGGAGAAACAAGAGAGGGGGGCATGCCAACAGCACCACCCCGCACTCGTCGCTCCACGGAGAAGCATGCCTTCGGAAAGCTGAGCCTGGAAAGCTCGAGTGAGCACCACAGCCTTCCCTCCGAGCGAGAAGCCTGGAGCCGAGCGGCCTTGGGCGTGCAGGCCTCTCTGGCCGAGAGCGAGAGAGTGGGCGCGGCGGGTGGAGGCGGAAGCCCAGGGAAGGCTGCCTGCAGGGCCTGGGGTCGGGGGCCGACCGAGATGTCGGCCCCTTCTCTCGGCCTCACCGTAGCCCCGCAGAAGGGCTGCGAAAGCGGCTCCTGCTGCGACGGTGAAGCGCCACATGGAGCAGGACAAACGGCCTAGTTCGGAGGGCGCGGGAGAACGTCTGACAGCAGCCTCGTTTCCCTCAGCTGCAGAGAGCCTTCGGACGACCCCAGCGGAGCAAGCGTTCGGAAAGCCCCGGGCTGCACAGCCGGCTCGCGGAGAGAGCCGAACGGCTGCGCCGGCCTCCCACCAGCCTCTCTGGGGTGGCTCTGAGCAGGGAGCCCTGCCCGAAGCGGGCGGTGGAAGCGCAGAGCTCCTGCCAAGGGAGAGCGTCAGGACGAGGCAGTGGCCCAGCAAGCCCCACTCCGTCCCGTGAAGAGAGAAGCGCTTGTGGCCCCTATGAGCACAGAGCAAGGGCCAGACCCTCAGCTCCTTCTGCGCGCGTCACGGAGCGGTCCCTGTCAGCTCCCCCTTCCCCTCAGTCCCAGAGCCTTCCCTCAGACGCAGTGGAGGACGCCCACGCTCTGCCGGCTCGGGCCTCCACCCCGGGGACGTGTGGGTGCCGCCCGCGCCTCCGGTCCGGCGGCGGGCTTCAGGGAGTCAGGCACTTTGGAAGCATGGGCCGGGCACGAGAGCGAGACAGCGGGGCCCTGAATTCACAGCAACACCGTGCTCCGGGGAGAACGACGTCCGGGGAAAGACGAGTGCGGAGAGAGAAGCACGCAGGAGAGTGGAAGCGTCCCGCTTCGGGAGGCCGGAGCGCCCGGGCCGTGGGGCCGGGCTCTCCCGGGGCAGCGCTCCGAAGCGGAGGTGGGAAGCTGGTGGCTGCCTCGGCCTCTGTGGCATGGCCCGCGTTCCGGCCCCCTGGAGCTCCCTGGGAGAAACAAGAGAGGGGGGCATGCCAACAGCACCACCCCGCACTCGTCGCTCCACGGAGAAGCATGCCTTCCGAAAGCTGAGCCTGGAAAGCTCGAGTGAGCACCACAGCCTTCCCTCCGAGCGAGAAGCCTGGAGCCGAGCGGCCTTGGGCGTGCAGGCCTCTCTGGCCGAGAGCGAGAGAGTGGGCGCGGCGGGTGGAGGCGGAAGCCCAGGGAAGGCTGCCTGCAGGGCCTGGGGTCGGGGGCCGACCGAGATGTCGGCCCCTTCTCTCGGCCTCACCGTAGCCCCGCAGAAGGGCTGCGAAAGCGGCTCCTGCTGCGACGGTGAAGCGCCACATGGAGCAGGACAAACGGCCTAGTTCGGAGGGCGCGGGAGAACGTCTGACAGCAGCCTCGTTTCCCTCAGCTGCAGAGAGCCTTCGGAAGACCCCAGCGGAGTAAGCGTTCGGAAAGCCCCGGGTTGCACAGCCGGCTCGCGGAGAGAGCCGAAAGGCTACGCCGGCCTCCCAACAGCCTCTCTGGGGTGGCTCTGAGCAGGGAGCCCTGCCGGAAGCGGGCGGTGGAAGCGCAGAGCTCCTGCCAAGGGAGAGCGTCAGGACGAGGCAGTGGCCCAGCAAGCCCCACTCCGTCCCGTGAAGAGAGAAGCGCTTGTGGCCCCTAGGAGCACAGAGCAAGGGCCAGACCCTCAGCTCCTTCTGCGCGCGTCACGGAGCGGTCCCTGTCAGCTCCCCCTTCCCCTCAGTCCCAGAGCCTTCCCTCAGACGCAGTGGAGGACGCCCACGCTCTGCCGGCTCGGGCCTCCACCCCGGGGACGTGTGGGTGCCGCCCGCGCCTCCGGTCCGGCGGCGGGCTTCAGGGAGTCAGGCACTTTGGAAGCATGGGCCGGGCACGAGAGCGAGACAGCGGGGCCCTGAATTCACAGCAACACCGTGCTCCGGGGAGAACGACGTCCGGGGAAAGACGAGTGCGGAGAGAGAAGCACGCAGGAGAGTGGAAGCGTCCCGCTTCGGGAGGCCGGAGCGCCCGGGCCGTGGGGCCGGGCTCTCCCGGGGCAGCGCTCCGAAGCGGAGGTGGGAAGCTGGTGGCTGCCTCGGCCTCTGTGGCATGGCCCGCGTTCCGGCCCCCTGGAGCTCCCTGGGAGAAACAAGAGAGGGGGGCATGCCAACAGCACCACCCCGCACTCGTCGCTCCACGGAGAAGCATGCCTTCCGAAAGCTGAGCCTGGAAAGCTCGAGTGAGCACCACAGCCTTCCCTCCGAGCGAGAAGCCTGGAGCCGAGCGGCCTTGGGCGTGCAGACCTCTCAGGCCGAGAGCGAGAGAGTGGGCGCGGCGGGTGGAGGCGGAAGCCCAGGGAAGGCTGCCTGCAGGGCCTGGGGTCGGTGGCCGACCGAGATGTCGGCCCCTTCTCTCGGCCTCACCGTAGCCCCGCAGAAGGGCTGCGAAAGCGGCTCCTGCTGCCACGGTGAAGCGCCACATGGAGCAGGCCAAACGGCCTAGTTCGGAGGGCGCGGGAGAACGTCTGACAGCAGCCTCGTTTCCCTCAGCTGCAGAGAGCCTTCGGACGACCCCAGCGGAGCAAGCGTTCGGAAAGCCCCGGGCTGCACAGCCGGCTCGCGGAGAGAGCCGAACGGCTGCGCCGGCCTCCCACCAGCCTCTCTGGGGTGGCTCTGAGCAGGGAGCCCTGCCCGAAGCGGGCGGTGGAAGCGCAGAGCTCCTGCCAAGGGAGAGCGTCAGGACGAGGCAGTGGCCCAGCAAGCCCCACTCCGTCCCGGGAAGAGAGAAGCGCTTGTGGCCCCTACGAGCACAGAGCAAGGGCCAGACCCTCAGCTCCTTCTGCGCGCGTCACGGAGCGGTCCCTGTCAGCTCCCCCTTCCCCTCAGTCCCAGAGCCTTCCCTCAGACGCAGTGGAGGACGCCCACGCTCTGCCGGCTCGGGCCTCCACCCCGGGGACGTGTGGGTGCCGCCCGCGCCTCCGGTCCGGCGGCGGGCTTCAGGGAGTCAGGCACTTTGGAAGCATGGGCCGGGCACGAGAGCGAGACAGCGGGGCCCTGAATTCACAGCAACACCGTGCTCCGGGGAGAACGACGTCCGGGGAAAGACGAGTGCGGAGAGAGAAGCACGCAGGAGAGTGGAAGCGTCCCGCTTCGGGAGGCCGGAGCGCCCGGGCCGTGGGGCCGGGCTCTCCCGGGGCAGCGCTCCGAAGCGGAGGTGGGAAGCTGTTGGCTGCCTCGGCCTCTGTGGCATGGCCCGCGTTCCGGTCCCCTGGAGCTCCCTGGGAGAAACAAGAGAGGGGGGCATGCCAACAGCACCACCCCGCACTCGTCGCTCCACGGAGAAGCATGCCTTCGGAAAGCTGAGCCTGGAAAGCTCGAGTGAGCACCACAGCCTTCCCTCCGAGCGAGAAGCCTGGAGCCGAGCGGCCTTGGGCGTGCAGGCCTCTCTGGCCGAGAGCGAGAGAGTGGGCGCGGCGGGTGGAGGCGGAAGCCCAGGGAAGGCTGCCTGCAGGGCCTGGGGTCGGGGGCCGACCGAGATGTCGGCCCCTTCTCTCGGCCTCACCGTAGCCCCGCAGAAGGGCTGCGAAAGCGGCTACTGCTGCGACGGTGAAGCGCCACATGGAGCAGGACAAACGGCCTAGTTGGGAGGGCGCGGGAGAACGTCAGACAGCAGTCTCGTTTCCCTCAGGTGCAGAGAGCCTTCGGACGACCCAGCGGAGCAAGCGTTCGGAAAGCCCCGGGCTGCACAGCCGGCTCGCGGAGAGAGCCGAACGGCCGCGCCGGCCTCCCACCAGCCTCTCTGGGGTGGCTCTGAGCAGGGAGCCCTGCCCGAAGCGGGCGGTGGAAGCGCAGAGCTCCTGCCAAGGGAGAGCGTCAGGACGAGGCAGTGGCCCAGCAAGCCCCACTCCGTCCCGTGAAGAGAGAAGCGCTTGTGGCCCCTAGGAGCACAGAGCAAGGGCCAGACCCTCAGCTCCTTCTGTGCGCGTCACGGAGCGGTCCCTGTCAGCTCCCCCTTCCCCTCAGTCCCAGAGCCTTCCCTCAGACGCAGTGGAGGACCCCCACGCTCTGCCGGCTCGGGCCTCCACCCCGGGGACGTGTGGGTGCCGTCCGCGCCTCCGGTCCGGCGGTGGGCTTCAGGGAGTCAGGCACTTTGGAAGCATGGGCCGGGCACGAGAGCGAGACAGCGGGGCCCTGAATTCACAGCAACACCGTGCTCCGGGGAGAACGAAGTCCGGGGAAAGACGAGTGCGGAGAGAGAAGCACGCAGGAGAGTGGAAGCGTCCCGCTTCGGGAGGCCGGAGCGCCCGGGCCGTGGGGCCGGGCTCTCCCGGGGCAGCGCTCCGAAGCGGAGGTGGGAAGCTGGTGGCTGCCTCGGCCTCTGTGGCATGGCTCGCGTTCCGGCCCCCTGGAGCTCCCTGGGAGAAACAAGAGAGGGGGGCATGCCAACAGCACCACCCCGCACTCGTCGCTCCACGGAGAAGCATGCCTTAGGAAAGCTGAGCCTGGAAAGCTCGAGTGAGCACCACAGCCTTCCCTCCGAGCGAGAAGCCTGGAGCCGAGCGGCCTTGGGCGTGCAGGCCTCTCTGGCCGAGAGCGAGAGAGTGGGCGCGGCAGGTGGAGGCGGAAGCCCAGGGAAGGCTGCCTGCAGGGCCTGGGGTCGGTGGCCGACCGAGATGTCGGCCCCTTCTCTCGGCCTCACCGTAGCCCCGCAGAAGGGCTGCGAAAGCGGCTCCTGCTGCGACGGTGAAGCGCCACATGGAGCAGGACAAACGGCCTAGTTCGGAGGGCGCGGGAGAACGTCTGACAGCAGCCTCGTTTCCCTCAGCTGCAGAGAGCCTTCGGAAGACCCCAGCGGAGCAAGCGTTCGGAAAGCCCCGGGCTGCACAGCCGGCTCGCGGAGAGAGCCGAACGGCTACGCCGGCCTCCCACCAGCCTCTCTGGGGTGGCTCTGAGCAGGGAGCCCTGCCGGAAGCGGGCGTTGGAAGCGCAGAGCTCCTGCCAAGGGAGAGCGTCAGGACGAGGCAGTGGCCCAGCAAGCCCCACTCCGTCCCGTGAAGAGAGAAGCGCTTGTGGCCCCTAGGAACACAGAGCAAGGGCCAGACCCTCAGCTCCTTCTGCGCGCGTCACGGAGCGGTCCCTGTCAGCTCCCCCTTCCCCTCAGTCCCAGAGCCTTCCCTCAGACGCAGTGGAGGACGCCCACGCTCTGCCGGCTCGGGCCTCCACCCCGGGGACGTGTGGGTGCCGCCCGCGCCTCCGGTCCGGCGGCGGGCTTCAGGGAGTCAGGCACTTTGGAAGCATGGGCCGGGCACGAGAGCGAGACAGCAGGGCCCTGAATTCACAGCAACACCGTGCTCCGGGGAGAACGACGTCCGGGGAAAGACGAGTGCGGAGAGAGAAGCACGCAGGAGAGTGGAAGCGTCCCGCTTCGGGAGGCCGGAGCGCCCGGGCCGTGGGGCCGGGCTCTCCCGGGGCAGCGCTCCGAAGCGGAGGTGGGAAGCTGGTGGCTGCCTCGGCCTCTGTGGCATGGCCCGCGTTCCGGCCCCCTGGAGCTCCCTGGGAGAAACAAGAGAGGGGGGCATGCCAACAGCACCACCCCGCACTCGTCGCTCCACGGAGAAGCATGCCTTCCGAAAGCTGAGCCTGGAAAGCTCGAGTGAGCACCACAGCCTTCCCTCCGAGCGAGAAGCCTGGAGCCGAGCGGCCTTGGGCGTGCAGGCCTCTCTGGCCGAGAGCGAGAGAGTGGGCGCGGCGGGTGGAGGCGGAAGCCCAGGGAAGGCTGCCTGCAGGGCCTGGGGTCGGGGGCCGACCGAGATGTCGGCCCCTTCTCTCGGCCTCACCGTAGCCCCGCAGAAGGGCTGCGAAAGCGGCTCCTGCTGCGACGGTGAAGCGCCGCATGGAGCAGGAAAAACGGCCTAGTTCGGAGGGCGCGGGAGAACGTCTGACAGCAGCCTCGTTTCCCTCAGCTGCAGAGAGCCTTCGGACGACCCAGCGGAGCAAGCGTTCGGAAAGCCCCGGGCTGCACAGCCGGCTCGCGGAGAGAGCCGAACGGCTGCGCCGGCCTCCCACCAGCCTCTCTGGGGTGGCTCTGAGCAGGGAGCCCTGCCCGTAGCGGGTGGTGGAAGCGCAGAGCTCCTGCCAAGGGAGAGCGTCAGGACGAGGCAGTGGCCCAGCAAGCCCCACTCCGTCCCGGGAAGAGAGAAGCGCTTGTGGCCCCTAGGAGCACAGAGCAAGGGCCAGACCCTCAGCTCCTTCTGCGCGCGTCACGGAGCGGTCCCTGTCAGCTCCCCCTTCCCCTCAGTCCCAGAGCCTTCCCTCAGACGCAGTGGAGGACGCCCACGCTCTGCCGGCTCGGGCCTCCACCCCGGGGACGTGTGGGTGCCGCCCGCGCCTCCGGTCCGGCGGCGGGCTTCAGGGAGTCAGGCACTTTGGAAGCATGGGCCGGGCACGAGAGCGAGACAGCGGGGCCCTGAATTCACAGCAACACCGTGCTCCGGGGAGAACGACGTCCGGGGAAAGACGAGTGCGGAGAGAGAAGCACGCAGGAGAGTGGAAGCGTCCCGCTTCGGGAGGCCGGAGCGCCCGGGCCGTGGGGCCGGGCTCTCCCGGGGCAGCGCTCCGAAGCGGAGGTGGGAAGCTGTTGGCTGCCTCGGCCTCTGTGGCATGGCCCGCGTTCCGGTCCCCTGGAGCTCCCTGGGAGAAACAAGAGAGGGGGGCATGCCAACAGCACCACCCCGCACTCGTCGCTCCACGGAGAAGCATGCCTTCGGAAAGCTGAGCCTGGAAAGCTCGAGTGAGCACCACAGCCTTCCCTCCGAGCGAGAAGCCTGGAGCCGAGCGGCCTTGGGCGTGCAGGCCTCTCTGGCCGAGAGCGAGAGAGTGGGCGCGGCGGGTGGAGGCGGAAGCCCAGGGAAGGCTGCCTGCAGGGCCTGGGGTCGGGGGCCGACCGAGATGTCGGCCCCTTCTCTCGGCCTCACCGTAGCCCCGCAGAAGGGCCGCGAAAGCGGCTACTGCTGCGACGGTGAAGCGCCACATGGAGCAGGACAAACGGCCTAGTTGGGAGGGCGCGGGAGAACGTCAGACAGCAGTCTCGTTTCCCTCAGGTGCAGAGAGCCTTCGGACGACCCAGCGGAGCAAGCGTTCGGAAAGCCCCGGGCTGCACAGCCGGCTCGCGGAGAGAGCCGAACGGCCGCGCCGGCCTCCCACCAGCCTCTCTGGGGTGGCTCTGAGCAGGGAGCCCTGCCCGAAGCGGGCGGTGGAAGCGCAGAGCTCCTGCCAAGGGAGAGCGTCAGGACGAGGCAGTGGCCCAGCAAGCCCCACTCCGTCCCGTGAAGAGAGAAGCGCTTGTGGCCCCTAGGAGCACAGAGCAAGGGCCAGACCCTCAGCTCCTTCTGTGCGCGTCACGGAGCGGTCCCTGTCAGCTCCCCCTTCCCCTCAGTCCCAGAGCCTTCCCTCAGACGCAGTGGAGGACCCCCACGCTCTGCCGGCTCGGGCCTCCACCCCGGGGACGTGTGGGTGCCGTCCGCGCCTCCGGTCCGGCGGTGGGCTTCAGGGAGTCAGGCACTTTGGAAGCATGGGCCGGGCACGAGAGCGAGACAGCGGGGCCCTGAATTCACAGCAACACCGTGCTCCGGGGAGAACGACGTCCGGGGAAAGACGAGTGCGGAGAGAGAAGCACGCAGGAGAGTGGAAGCGTCCCGCTTCGGGAGGCCGGAGCGCCCGGGCCGTGGGGCCGGGCTCTCCCGGGGCAGCGCTCCGAAGCGGAGGTGGGAAGCTGGTGGCTGCCTCGGCCTCTGTGGCATGGCCCGCGTTCCGGCCCCCTGGAGCTCCCTGGGAGAAACAAGAGAGGGGGGCATGCCAACAGCACCACCCCGCACTCGTCGCTCCACGGAGAAGCATGCCTTCGGAAAGCTGAGCCTGGAAAGCTCGAGTGAGCACCACAGCCTTCCCTCCGAGCGAGAAGCCTGGAGCCGAGCGGCCTTGGGCGTGCAGGCCTCTCTGGCCGAGAGCGAGAGAGTGGGCGCGGCGGGTGGAGGCGGAAGCCCAGGGAAGGCTGCCTGCAGGGCCTGGGGTCGGGGGCCGACCGAGATGTCGGCCCCTTCTCTCGGCCTCACCGTAGCCCCGCAGAAGGGCTGCGAAAGCGGCTCCTGCTGCGACGGTGAAGCGCCACATGGAGCAGGACAAACGGCCTAGTTGGGAGGGCGCGGGAGAACGTCTGACAGCAGCCTCGTTTCCCTCAGCTGCAGAGAGCCTTCGGACGACCCCAGCGGAGCAAGCGTTCGGAAAGCCCCGGGCTGCACAGCCGGCTCGCGGAGAGAGCCGAACGGCTGCGCCGGCCTCCCACCAGCCTCTCTGGGGTGGCTCTGAGCAGGGAGCCCTGCCCGAAGCGGGCGGTGGAAGCGCAGAGCTCCTGCCAAGGGAAAGCGTCAGGACGAGGCAGTGGCCCAGCAAGCCCCACTCCGTCCCGTGAAGAGAGAAGCGCTTGTGGCCCCTAGGAGCACAGAGCAAGGGCCAGACCCTCAGCTCCTTCTGCGCGCGTCACGGAGTGGTCCCTGTCAGCTCCCCCTTCCCCTCTGTCCCAGAGCCTTCCCTCAGACGCAGTGGAGGACGCCCACGCTCTGCCGACTCGGGCCTCCACCCCGGGGACGTGTGAGTGCCGCCCGCGCCTCCGGTCCGGCGGTGGGCTTCAGGGAGTCAGGCACTTTGGAAGCATGGGCCGGGCACGAGAGCGAGACAGCGGGGCCCTGAATTCACAGCAACACCGAGCTCCGGGGAGAACGACGTCCGGGGAAAGACGAGTGCGGAGAGAGAAGCACGCAGGAGAGTGGAAGCGTCCCGCTTCGGGAGGCCGGAGCGCCCGGGCCGTGGGGCCGGGCTCTCCCGGGGCAGCGCTCCGAAGCGGAGGTGGGAAGCTGGTGGCTGCCTCGGCCTCTGTGGCATGGCCCGCGTTCCGGCCCCCTGGAGCTCCCTGGGAGAAACAAGAGAGGGGGGCATGCCAACAGCACCACCCCGCACTCGTCGCTCCACGGAGAAGCATGCCTTAGGAAAGCTGAGCCTGGAAAGCTCGAGTGAGCACCACAGCCTTCCCTCCGAGCGAGAAGCCTGGAGCCGAGCGGCCTTGGGCGTGCAGGCCTCTCTGGCCGAGAGCGAGAGAGTGGGCGCGGCGGCGAGGCGGAAGCCCAGGGAAGGCTGCCTGCAGGGCCTGGGGTCGGTGGCCGACCGAGATGTCGGCCCCTTCTCTCGGCCTCACCGTAGCCCCGCAGAAGGGCTGCGAAAGCGGCTCCTGCTGCGACGGTGAAGCGCCACATGGAGCAGGACAAACGGCCTAGTTCGGAGGGCGCGGGAGAACGTCTGACAGCAGCCTCGTTTCCCTCAGCTGCAGAGAGCCTTCGGAAGACCCCAGCGGAGCAAGCGTTCGGAAAGCCCCGGGCTGCACATCCGGCTCGCGGAGAGAGCCGAACGGCTACGCCGGCCTCCCACCAGCCTCTCTGGGGTGGCTCTGAGCAGGGAGCCCTGCCGGAAGCGGGCGTTGGAAGCGCAGAGCTCCTGCCAAGGGAGAGCGTCAGGACGAGGCAGTGGCCCAGCAAGCCCCACTCCTTCCCGTGAAGAGAGAAGCGCTTGTGGCCCCTAGGAACACAGAGCAAGGGCCAGACCCTCAGCTCCTTCTGCGCGCGTCACGGAGCGGTCCCTGTCAGCTCCCCCTTCCCCTCAGTCCCAGAGCCTTCCCTCAGACGCAGTGGAGGACGCCCACGCTCTGCCGGCTCGGGCCTCCACCCCGGGGACGTGTGGGTGCCGCCCGCGCCTCCGGTCCGGCGGCGGGCTTCAGGGAGTCAGGCACTTTGGAAGCATGGGCCGGGCACGAGAGCGAGACAGCAGGGCCCTGAATTCACAGCAACACCGTGCTCCGGGGAGAACGACGTCCGGGGAAAGACGAGTGCGGAGAGAGAAGCACGCAGGAGAGTGGAAGCGTCCCGCTTCGGGAGGCCGGAGCGCCCGGGCCGTGGGGCCGGGCTCTCCCGGGGCAGCGCTCCGAAGCGGAGGTGGGAAGCTGGTGGCTGCCTCGGCCTCTGTGGCATGGCCCGCGTTCCGGCCCCCTGGAGCTCCCTGGGAGAAACAAGAGAGGGGGGCATGCCAACAGCACCACCCCGCACTCGTCGCTCCACGGAGAAGCATGCCTTCGGAAAGCTGAGCCTGGAAAGCTCGAGTGAGCACCACAGCCTTCCCTCCGAGCGAGAAGCCTGGAGCCGAGCGGCCTTGGGCGTGCAGGCCTCTCTGGCCGAGAGCGAGAGAGTGGGCGCGGCGGGTGGAGGCGGAAGCCCAGGGAAGGCTGCCTGCAGGGCCTGGGGTCGGGGGCCGACCGAGATGTCGGCCCCTTCTCTCGGCCTCACCGTAGCCCCGCAGAAGGGCTGCGAAAGCGGCTCCTGCTGCGACGGTGAAGCGCCGCATGGAGCAGGAAAAACGGCCTAGTTCGGAGGGCGCGGGAGAACGTCTGACAGCAGCCTCGTTTCCCTCAGCTGCAGAGAGCCTTCGGACGACCCAGCGGAGCAAGCGTTCGGAAAGCCCCGGGCTGCACAGCCGGCTCGCGGAGAGAGCCGAACGGCCGCGCCGGCCTCCCACCAGCCTCTCTGGGGTGGCTCTGAGCAGGAAGCCCTGCCCGAAGCGGTCGGTGGAAGCGCAGAGCTCCTGTCAAGGGAGAGTGTCAGGAGGAGGCAGTGGCCCAGCAAGCCCCACTCCGTCCCGTGAAGAGAGAAGCGCTTGTGGCCCCTAGGAGCACAGAGCAAGGGCCAGACCCTCAGCTCCTTCTGCGCGCGTCACGGAGCGGTCCCTGTCAGCTCCCCCTTCCCCTCAGTCCCAGAGCCTTCCCTCAGACGCAGTGGAGGACGCCCACGCTCTGCCGGCTCGGGCCTCCACCCCGGGGACGTGTGGGTGCCGCCCGCGCCTCCGGTCCGGCGGCGGGCTTCAGGGAGTCAGGCACTTTGGAAGCATGGGCCGGGCACGAGAGCGAGACAGCGGGGCCCTGAATTCACAGCAACACCGTGCTCCGGGGAGAACGACGTCCGGGGAAAGACGAGTGCGGAGAGAGAAGCACGCAGGAGAGTGGAAGCGTCCCGCTTCGGGAGGCCGGAGCGCCCGGGCCGTGGGGCCGGGCTCTCCCGGGGCAGCGCTCCGAAGCGGAGGTGGGAAGCTGGTGGCTGCCTCGGCCTCTGTGGCATGGCCCGCGTTCCGGCCCCCTGGAGCTCCCTGGGAGAAACAAGAGAGGGGGGCATGCCAACAGCACCACCCCGCACTCGTCGCTCCACGGAGAAGCATGCCTTCGGAAAGCTGAGCCTGGAAAGCTCGAGTGAGCACCACAGCCTTCCCTCCGAGCGAGAAGCCTGGAGCCGAGCGGCCTTGGGCGTGCAGGCCTCTCTGGCCGAGAGCGAGAGAGTGGGCGCGGCGGGTGGAGGCGGAAGCCCAGGGAAGGCTGCCTGCAGGGCCTGGGGTCGGGGGCCGACCGAGATGTCGGCCCCTTCTCTCGGCCTCACCGTAGCCCCGCAGAAGGGCTGCGAAAGCGGCTCCTGCTGCGACCCTGAAGCGCCACATGGAGCAGGACAAACGGCCTAGTTCGGAGGGCGCGGGAGAACGTCTGACAGCAGCCTCGTTTCCCTCAGCTGCAGAGAGCCTTCGGAAGACCCCAGCGGAGTAAGCGTTCGGAAAGCCCCGGGTTGCACAGCCGGCTCGCGGAGAGAGCCGAAAGGCTACGCCGGCGTCCCAACAGCCTCTCTGGGGTGGCTCTGAGCAGGGAGCCCTGCCGGAAGCGGGCGGTGGAAGCGCAGAGCTCCTGCCAAGGGAGAGCGTCAGGACGAGGCAGTGGCCCAGCAAGCCCCACTCCGTCCCGTGAAGAGAGAAGCGCTTGTGGCCCCTAGGAGCACAGAGCAAGGGCCAGACCCTCAGCTCCTTCTGCGCGCGTCACGGAGCGGTCCCTGTCAGCTCCCCCTTCCCCTCAGTCCCAGAGCCTTCCCTCAGACGCAGTGGAGGACGCCCACGCTCTGCCGGCTCGGGCCTCCACCCCGGGGACGTGTGGGTGCCGCCCGCGCCTCCGGTCCGGCGGCGGGCTTCAGGGAGTCAGGCACTTTGGAAGCATGGGCCGGGCACGAGAGCGAGACAGCGGGGCCCTGAATTCACAGCAACACCGTGCTCCGGGGAGAACGACGTCCGGGGAAAGACGAGTGCGGAGAGAGAAGCACGCAGGAGAGTGGAAGCGTCCCGCTTCGGGAGGCCGGAGCGCCCGGGCCGTGGGGCCGGGCTCTCCCGGGGCAGCGCTCCGAAGCGGAGGTGGGAAGCTGGTGGCTGCCTCGGCCTCTGTGGCATGGCCCGCGTTCCGGTCCCCTGGAGCTCCCTGGGAGAAACAAGAGAGGGGGGCATGCCAACAGCACCACCCCGCACTCGTCGCTCCACGGAGAAGCATGCCTTCGGAAAGCTGAGCCTGGAAAGCTCGAGTGAGCACCACAGCCTTCCCTCCGAGCGAGAAGCCTGGAGCCGAGCGGCCTTGGGCGTGCAGGCCTCTCTGGCCGAGAGCGAGAGAGTGGGCGCGGCGGGTGGAGGCGGAAGCCCAGGGAAGGCTGCCTGCAGGGCCTGGGGTCGGGGGCCGACCGAGATGTCGGCCCCTTCTCTCGGCCTCACCGTAGCCCCGCAGAAGGGCTGCGAAAGCGGCTCCTGCTGCGACGGTGAAGCGCCACATGGAGCAGGCCAAACGGCCTAGTTCGGAGGGCGCGGGAGAACGTCTGACAGCAGCCTCGTTTCCCTCAGCTGCAGAGAGCCTTCGGACGACCCCAGCGGAGCAAGCGTTCGGAAAGCCCCGGGCTGCACAGCCGGCTCGCGGAGAGAGCCGAACGGCTGCGCCGGCCTCCCACCAGCCTCTCTGGGGTGGCTCTGAGCAGGGAGCCCTGCCCGAAGCGGGCGGTGGAAGCGCAGAGCTCCTGCCAAGGGAGAGCGTCAGGACGAGGCAGTGGCCCAGCAAGCCCCACTCCGTCCCGTGAAGAGAGAAGCGCTTGTGGCCCCTATGAGCACAGAGCAAGGGCCAGACCCTCAGCTCCTTCTGCGCGCGTCACGGAGCGGTCCCTGTCAGCTCCCCCTTCCCCTCAGTCCCAGAGCCTTCCCTCAGACGCAGTGGAGGACGCCCACGCTCTGCCGGCTCGGGCCTCCACCCCGGGGACGTGTGGGTGCCGCCCGCGCCTCCGGTCCGGCGGCGGGCTTCAGGGAGTCAGGCACTTTGGAAGCATGGGCCGGGCACGAGAGCGAGACAGCGGGGCCCTGAATTCACAGCAACACCGTGCTCCGGGGAGAACGACGTCCGGGGAAAGACGAGTGCGGAGAGAGAAGCACGCAGGAGAGTGGAAGCGTCCCGCTTCGGGAGGCCGGAGCGCCCGGGCCGTGGGGCCGGGCTCTCCCGGGGCAGCGCTCCGAAGCGGAGGTGGGAAGCTGGTGGCTGCCTCGGCCTCTGTGGCATGGCCCGCGTTCCGGCCCCCTGGAGCTCCCTGGGAGAAACAAGAGAGGGGGGCATGCCAACAGCACCACCCCGCACTCGTCGCTCCACGGAGAAGCATGCCTTCGGAAAGCTGAGCCTGGAAAGCTCGAGTGAGCACCACAGCCTTCCCTCCGAGCGAGAAGCCTGGAGCCGAGCGGCCTTGGGCGTGCAGGCCTCTCTGGCCGAGAGCGAGAGAGTGGGCGCGGCGGGTGGAGGCGGAAGCCCAGGGAAGGCTGCCTGCAGGGCCTGGGGTCGGGGGCCGACCGAGATGTCGGCCCCTTCTCTCGGCCTCACCGTAGCCCCGCAGAAGGGCTGCGAAAGCGGCTCCTGCTGCGACGGTGAAGCGCCACATGGAGCAGGACAAACGGCCTAGTTCGGAGGGCGCGGGAGAACGTCTGACAGCAGCCTCGTTTCCCTCAGCTGCAGAGAGCCTTCGGAAGACCCCAGCGGAGTAAGCGTTCGGAAAGCCCCGGGTTGCACAGCCGGCTCGCGGAGAGAGCCGAAAGGCTACGCCGGCCTCCCAACAGCCTCTCTGGGGTGGCTCTGAGCAGGGAGCCCTGCCGGAAGCGGGCGGTGGAAGCGCAGAGCTCCTGCCAAGGGAGAGCGTCAGGACGAGGCAGTGGCCCAGCAAGCCCCACTCCGTCCCGTGAAGAGAGAAGCGCTTGTGGCCCCTAGGAGCACAGAGCAAGGGCCAGACCCTCAGCTCCTTCTGCGCGCGTCACGGAGCGGTCCCTGTCAGCTCCCCCTTCCCCTCAGTCCCAGAGCCTTCCCTCAGACGCAGTGGAGGACGCCCACGCTCTGCCGGCTCGGGCCTCCACCCCGGGGACGTGTGGGTGCCGCCCGCGCCTCCGGTCCGGCGGCGGGCTTCAGGGAGTCAGGCACTTTGGAAGCATGGGCCGGGCACGAGAGCGAGACAGCGGGGCCCTGAATTCACAGCAACACCGTGCTCCGGGGAGAACGACGTCCGGGGAAAGACGAGTGCGGAGAGAGAAGCACGCAGGAGAGTGGAAGCGTCCCGCTTCGGGAGGCCGGAGCGCCCGGGCCGTGGGGCCGGGCTCTCCCGGGGCAGCGCTCCGAAGCGGAGGTGGGAAGCTGGTGGCTGCCTCGGCCTCTGTGGCATGGCCCGCGTTCCGGCCCCCTGGAGCTCCCTGGGAGAAACAAGAGAGGGGGGCATGCCAACAGCACCACCCCGCACTCGTCGCTCCACGGAGAAGCATGCCTTCCGAAAGCTGAGCCTGGAAAGCTCGAGTGAGCACCACAGCCTTCCCTCCGAGCGAGAAGCCTGGAGCCGAGCGGCCTTGGGCGTGCAGACCTCTCAGGCCGAGAGCGAGAGAGTGGGCGCGGCGGGTGGAGGCGGAAGCCCAGGGAAGGCTGCCTGCAGGGCCTGGGGTCGGTGGCCGACCGAGATGTCGGCCCCTTCTCTCGGCCTCACCGTAGCCCCGCAGAAGGGCTGCGAAAGCGGCTCCTGCTGCCACGGTGAAGCGCCACATGGAGCAGGCCAAACGGCCTAGTTCGGAGGGCGCGGGAGAACGTCTGACAGCAGCCTCGTTTCCCTCAGCTGCAGAGAGCCTTCGGACGACCCCAGCGGAGCAAGCGTTCGGAAAGCCCCGGGCTGCACAGCCGGCTCGCGGAGAGAGCCGAACGGCCGCGCCGGCCTCCCACCAGCCTCTCTGGGGTGGCTCTGAGCAGGGAGCCCTGCCCGAAGCGGGCGGTGGAAGCGCAGAGCTCCTGCCAAGGGAGAGCGTCAGGACGAGGCAGTGGCCCAGCAAGCCCCACTCCGTCCCGGGAAGAGAGAAGCGCTTGTGGCCCCTAGGAGCACAGAGCAAGGGCCAGACCCTCAGCTCCTTCTGCGCGCGTCACGGAGCGGTCCCTGTCAGCTCCCCCTTCCCCTCAGTCCCAGAGCCTTCCCTCAGACGCAGTGGAGGACGCCCACGCTCTGCCGGCTCGGGCCTCCACCCCGGGGACGTGTGGGTGCCGCCCGCGCCTCCGGTCCGGCGGCGGGCTTCAGGGAGTCAGGCACTTTGGAAGCATGGGCCGGGCACGAGAGCGAGACAGCGGGGCCCTGAATTCACAGCAACACCGTGCTCCGGGGAGAACGACGTCCGGGGAAAGACGAGTGCGGAGAGAGAAGCACGCAGGAGAGTGGAAGCGTCCCGCTTCGGGAGGCCGGAGCGCCCGGGCCGTGGGGCCGGGCTCTCCCGGGGCAGCGCTCCGAAGCGGAGGTGGGAAGCTGTTGGCTGCCTCGGCCTCTGTGGCATGGCCCGCGTTCCGGTCCCCTGGAGCTCCCTGGGAGAAACAAGAGAGGGGGGCATGCCAACAGCACCACCCCGCACTCGTCGCTCCACGGAGAAGCATGCCTTCGGAAAGCTGAGCCTGGAAAGCTCGAGTGAGCACCACAGCCTTCCCTCTGAGCGAGAAGCCTGGAGCCGAGCGGCCTTGGGCGTGCAGGCCTCTCTGGCCGAGAGCGAGAGAGTGGGCGCGGCGGGTGGAGGCGGAAGCCCAGGGAAGGCTGCCTGCAGGGCCTGGGGTCGGGGGCCGACCGAGATGTCGGCCCCTTCTCTCGGCCTCACCGTAGCCCCGCAGAAGGGCTGCGAAAGCGGCTACTGCTGCGACGGTGAAGCGCCACATGGAGCAGGACAAACGGCCTAGTTGGGAGGGCGCGGGAGAACGTCAGACAGCAGTCTCGTTTCCCTCAGGTGCAGAGAGCCTTCGGACGACCCAGCGGAGCAAGCGTTCGGAAAGCCCCGGGCTGCACAGCCGGCTCGCGGAGAGAGCCGAACGGCCGCGCCGGCCTCCCACCAGCCTCTCTGGGGTGGCTCTGAGCAGGGAGCCCTGCCCGAAGCGGGCGGTGGAAGCGCAGAGCTCCTGCCAAGGGAGAGCGTCAGGACGAGGCAGTGGCCCAGCAAGCCCCACTCCGTCCCGTGAAGAGAGAAGCGCTTGTGGCCCCTAGGAGCACAGAGCAAGGGCCAGACCCTCAGCTCCTTCTGTGCGCGTCACGGAGCGGTCCCTGTCAGCTCCCCCTTCCCCTCAGTCCCAGAGCCTTCCCTCAGACGCAGTGGAGGACCCCCACGCTCTGCCGGCTCGGGCCTCCACCCCGGGGACGTGTGGGTGCCGTCCGCGCCTCCGGTCCGGCGGTGGGCTTCAGGGAGTCAGGCACTTTGGAAGCATGGGCCGGGCACGAGAGCGAGACAGCGGGGCCCTGAATTCACAGCAACACCGTGCTCCGGGGAGAACGACGTCCGGGGAAAGACGAGTGCGGAGAGAGAAGCACGCAGGAGAGTGGAAGCGTCCCGCTTCGGGAGGCCGGAGCGCCCGGGCCGTGGGGCCGGGCTCTCCCGGGGCAGCGCTCCGAAGCGGAGGTGGGAAGCTGGTGGCTGCCTCGGCCTCTGTGGCATGGCTCGCGTTCCGGCCCCCTGGAGCTCCCTGGGAGAAACAAGAGAGGGGGGCATGCCAACAGCACCACCCCGCACTCGTCGCTCCACGGAGAAGCATGCCTTAGGAAAGCTGAGCCTGGAAAGCTCGAGTGAGCACCACAGCCTTCCCTCCGAGCGAGAAGCCTGGAGCCGAGCGGCCTTGGGCGTGCAGGCCTCTCTGGCCGAGAGCGAGAGAGTGGGCGCGGCAGGTGGAGGCGGAAGCCCAGGGAAGGCTGCCTGCAGGGCCTGGGGTCGGTGGCCGACCGAGATGTCGGCCCCTTCTCTCGGCCTCACCGTAGCCCCGCAGAAGGGCTGCGAAAGCGGCTCCTGCTGCGACGGTGAAGCGCCACATGGAGCAGGACAAACGGCCTAGTTCGGAGGGCGCGGGAGAACGTCTGACAGCAGCCTCGTTTCCCTCAGCTGCAGAGAGCCTTCGGAAGACCCCAGCGGAGCAAGCGTTCGGAAAGCCCCGGGCTGCACAGCCGGCTCGCGGAGAGAGCCGAACGGCTACGCCGGCCTCCCACCAGCCTCTCTGGGGTGGCTCTGAGCAGGGAGCCCTGCCGGAAGCGGGCGTTGGAAGCGCAGAGCTCCTGCCAAGGGAGAGCGTCAGGACGAGGCAGTGGCCCAGCAAGCCCCACTCCGTCCCGTGAAGAGAGAAGCGCTTGTGGCCCCTAGGAACACAGAGCAAGGGCCAGACCCTCAGCTCCTTCTGCGCGCGTCACGGAGCGGTCCCTGTCAGCTCCCCCTTCCCCTCAGTCCCAGAGCCTTCCCTCAGACGCAGTGGAGGACGCCCACGCTCTGCCGGCTCGGGCCTCCACCCCGGGGACGTGTGGGTGCCGCCCGCGCCTCCGGTCCGGCGGCGGGCTTCAGGGAGTCAGGCACTTTGGAAGCATGGGCCGGGCACGAGAGCGAGACAGCAGGGCCCTGAATTCACAGCAACACCGTGCTCCGGGGAGAACGACGTCCGGGGAAAGACGAGTGCGGAGAGAGAAGCACGCAGGAGAGTGGAAGCGTCCCGCTTCGGGAGGCCGGAGCGCCCGGGCCGTGGGGCCGGGCTCTCCCGGGGCAGCGCTCCGAAGCGGAGGTGGGAAGCTGGTGGCTGCCTCGGCCTCTGTGGCATGGCCCGCGTTCCGGCCCCCTGGAGCTCCCTGGGAGAAACAAGAGAGGGGGGCATGCCAACAGCACCACCCCGCACTCGTCGCTCCACGGAGAAGCATGCCTTCGGAAAGCTGAGCCTGGAAAGCTCGAGTGAGCACCACAGCCTTCCCTCCGAGCGAGAAGCCTGGAGCCGAGCGGCCTTGGGCGTGCAGGCCTCTCTGGCCGAGAGCGAGAGAGTGGGCGCGGCGGGTGGAGGCGGAAGCCCAGGGAAGGCTGCCTGCAGGGCCTGGGGTCGGGGGCCGACCGAGATGTCGGCCCCTTCTCTCGGCCTCACCGTAGCCCCGCAGAAGGGCTGCGAAAGCGGCTCCTGCTGCGACGGTGAAGCGCCGCATGGAGCAGGACAAACGGCCTAGTTGGGAGGGCGCGGGAGAACGTCTGACAGCAGCCTCGTTTCCCTCAGCTGCAGAGAGCCTTCGGACGACCCAGCGGAGCAAGCGTTCGGAAAGCCCCGGGCTGCACAGCCGGCTCGCGGAGAGAGCCGAACGGCCGCGCCGGCCTCCCACCAGCCTCTCTGGGGTGGCTCTGAGCAGGAAGCCCTGCCCGAAGCGGGCGGTGGAAGCGCAGAGCTCCTGCCAAGGGAGAGCGTCAGGACGAGGCAGTGGCCCAGCAAGCCCCACTCCGTCCCGTGAAGAGAGAAGCGCTTGTGGCCCCTAGGAGCACAGAGCAAGGGCCAGACCCTCAGCTCCTTCTGTGCGCGTCACGGAGCGGTCCCTGTCAGCTCCCCCTTCCCCTCAGTCCCAGAGCCTTCCCTCAGACGCAGTGGAGGACCCCCACGCTCTGCCGGCTCGGGCCTCCACCCCGGGGACGTGTGGGTGCCGTCCGCGCCTCCGGTCCGGCGGTGGGCTTCAGGGAGTCAGGCACTTTGGAAGCATGGGCCGGGCACGAGAGCGAGACAGCGGGGCCCTGAATTCACAGCAACACCGTGCTCCGGGGAGAACGACGTCCGGGGAAAGACGAGTGCGGAGAGAGAAGCACGCAGGAGAGTGGAAGCGTCCCGCTTCGGGAGGCCGGAGCGCCCGGGCCGTGGGGCCGGGCTCTCCCGGGGCAGCGCTCCGAAGCGGAGGTGGGAAGCTGGTGGCTGCCTCGGCCTCTGTGGCATGGCTCGCGTTCCGGCCCCCTGGAGCTCCCTGGGAGAAACAAGAGAGGGGGGCATGCCAACAGCACCACCCCGCACTCGTCGCTCCACGGAGAAGCATGCCTTAGGAAAGCTGAGCCTGGAAAGCTCGAGTGAGCACCACAGCCTTCCCTCCGAGCGAGAAGCCTGGAGCCGAGCGGCCTTGGGCGTGCAGGCCTCTCTGGCCGAGAGCGAGAGAGTGGGCGCGGCAGGTGGAGGCGGAAGCCCAGGGAAGGCTGCCTGCAGGGCCTGGGGTCGGTGGCCGACCGAGATGTCGGCCCCTTCTCTCGGCCTCACCGTAGCCCCGCAGAAGGGCTGCGAAAGCGGCTCCTGCTGCGACGGTGAAGCGCCACATGGAGCAGGACAAACGGCCTAGTTCGGAGGGCGCGGGAGAACGTCTGACAGCAGCCTCGTTTCCCTCAGCTGCAGAGAGCCTTCGGAAGACCCCAGCGGAGCAAGCGTTCGGAAAGCCCCGGGCTGCACAGCCGGCTCGCGGAGAGAGCCGAACGGCTACGCCGGCCTCCCACCAGCCTCTCTGGGGTGGCTCTGAGCAGGGAGCCCTGCCGGAAGCGGGCGTTGGAAGCGCAGAGCTCCTGCCAAGGGAGAGCGTCAGGACGAGGCAGTGGCCCAGCAAGCCCCACTCCGTCCCGTGAAGAGAGAAGCGCTTGTGGCCCCTAGGAACACAGAGCAAGGGCCAGACCCTCAGCTCCTTCTGCGCGCGTCACGGAGCGGTCCCTGTCAGCTCCCCCTTCCCCTCAGTCCCAGAGCCTTCCCTCAGACGCAGTGGAGGACGCCCACGCTCTGCCGGCTCGGGCCTCCACCCCGGGGACGTGTGGGTGCCGCCCGCGCCTCCGGTCCGGCGGCGGGCTTCAGGGAGTCAGGCACTTTGGAAGCATGGGCCGGGCACGAGAGCGAGACAGCAGGGCCCTGAATTCACAGCAACACCGTGCTCCGGGGAGAACGACGTCCGGGGAAAGACGAGTGCGGAGAGAGAAGCACGCAGGAGAGTGGAAGCGTCCCGCTTCGGGAGGCCGGAGCGCCCGGGCCGTGGGGCCGGGCTCTCCCGGGGCAGCGCTCCGAAGCGGAGGTGGGAAGCTGGTGGCTGCCTCGGCCTCTGTGGCATGGCCCGCGTTCCGGCCCCCTGGAGCTCCCTGGGAGAAACAAGAGAGGGGGGCATGCCAACAGCACCACCCCGCACTCGTCGCTCCACGGAGAAGCATGCCTTCCGAAAGCTGAGCCTGGAAAGCTCGAGTGAGCACCACAGCCTTCCCTCCGAGCGAGAAGCCTGGAGCCGAGCGGCCTTGGGCGTGCAGGCCTCTCTGGCCGAGAGCGAGAGAGTGGGCGCGGCGGGTGGAGGCGGAAGCCCAGGGAAGGCTGCCTGCAGGGCCTGGGGTCGGTGGCCGACCGAGATGTCGGCCCCTTCTCTCGGCCTCACCGTAGCCCCGCAGAAGGGCTGCGAAAGCGGCTCCTGCTGCCACGGTGAAGCGCCACATGGAGCAGGCCAAACGGCCTAGTTCGGAGGGCGCGGGAGAACGTCTGACAGCAGCCTCGTTTCCCTCAGCTGCAGAGAGCCTTCGGACGACCCCAGCGGAGCAAGCGTTCGGAAAGCCCCGGGCTGCACAGCCGGCTCGCGGAGAGAGCCGAACGGCTGCGCCGGCCTCCCACCAGCCTCTCTGGGGTGGCTCTGAGCAGGGAGCCCTGCCCGAAGCGGGCGGTGGAAGCGCAGAGCTCCTGCCAAGGGAGAGCGTCAGGACGAGGCAGTGGCCCAGCAAGCCCCACTCCGTCCCGGGAAGAGAGAAGCGCTTGTGGCCCCTAGGAGCACAGAGCAAGGGCCAGACCCTCAGCTCCTTCTGCGCGCGTCACGGAGCGGTCCCTGTCAGCTCCCCCTTCCCCTCAGTCCCAGAGCCTTCCCTCAGACGCAGTGGAGGACGCCCACGCTCTGCCGGCTCGGGCCTCCACCCCGGGGACGTGTGGGTGCCGCCCGCGCCTCCGGTCCGGCGGCGGGCTTCAGGGAGTCAGGCACTTTGGAAGCATGGGCCGGGCACGAGAGCGAGACAGCGGGGCCCTGAATTCACAGCAACACCGTGCTCCGGGGAGAACGACGTCCGGGGAAAGACGAGTGCGGAGAGAGAAGCACGCAGGAGAGTGGAAGCGTCCCGCTTCGGGAGGCCGGAGCGCCCGGGCCGTGGGGCCGGGCTCTCCCGGGGCAGCGCTCCGAAGCGGAGGTGGGAAGCTGTTGGCTGCCTCGGCCTCTGTGGCATGGCCCGCGTTCCGGTCCCCTGGAGCTCCCTGGGAGAAACAAGAGAGGGGGGCATGCCAACAGCACCACCCCGCACTCGTCGCTCCACGGAGAAGCATGCCTTCGGAAAGCTGAGCCTGGAAAGCTCGAGTGAGCACCACAGCCTTCCCTCCGAGCGAGAAGCCTGGAGCCGAGCGGCCTTGGGCGTGCAGGCCTCTCTGGCCGAGAGCGAGAGAGTGGGCGCGGCGGGTGGAGGCGGAAGCCCAGGGAAGGCTGCCTGCAGGGCCTGGGGTCGGGGGCCGACCGAGATGTCGGCCCCTTCTCTCGGCCTCACCGTAGCCCCGCAGAAGGGCTGCGAAAGCGGCTACTGCTGCGACGGTGAAGCGCCACATGGAGCAGGACAAACGGCCTAGTTGGGAGGGCGCGGGAGAACGTCAGACAGCAGTCTCGTTTCCCTCAGGTGCAGAGAGCCTTCGGACGACCCAGCGGAGCAAGCGTTCGGAAAGCCCCGGGCTGCACAGCCGGCTCGCGGAGAGAGCCGAACGGCCGCGCCGGCCTCCCACCAGCCTCTCTGGGGTGGCTCTGAGCAGGGAGCCCTGCCCGAAGCGGGCGGTGGAAGCGCAGAGCTCCTGCCAAGGGAGAGCGTCAGGACGAGGCAGTGGCCCAGCAAGCCCCACTCCGTCCCGTGAAGAGAGAAGCGCTTGTGGCCCCTAGGAGCACAGAGCAAGGGCCAGACCCTCAGCTCCTTCTGTGCGCGTCACGGAGCGGTCCCTGTCAGCTCCCCCTTCCCCTCAGTCCCAGAGCCTTCCCTCAGACGCAGTGGAGGACCCCCACGCTCTGCCGGCTTGGGCCTCCACCCCGGGGACGTGTGGGTGCCGTCCGCGCCTCCGGTCCGGCGGTGGGCTTCAGGGAGTCAGGCACTTTGGAAGCATGGGCCGGGCACGAGAGCGAGACAGCGGGGCCCTGAATTCACAGCAACACCGTGCTCCGGGGAGAACGACGTCCGGGGAAAGACGAGTGCGGAGAGAGAAGCACGCAGGAGAGTGGAAGCGTCCCGCTTCGGGAGGCCGGAGCGCCCGGGCCGTGGGGCCGGGCTCTCCCGGGGCAGCGCTCCGAAGCGGAGGTGGGAAGCTGGTGGCTGCCTCGGCCTCTGTGGCATGGCCCGCGTTCCGGCCCCCTGGAGCTCCCTGGGAGAAACAAGAGAGGGGGGCATGCCAACAGCACCACCCCGCACTCGTCGCTCCACGGAGAAGCATGCCTTCGGAAAGCTGAGCCTGGAAAGCTCGAGTGAGCACCACAGCCTTCCCTCCGAGCGAGAAGCCTGGAGCCGAGCGGCCTTGGGCGTGCAGGCCTCTCTGGCCGAGAGCGAGAGAGTGGGCGCGGCGGGTGGAGGCGGAAGCCCAGGGAAGGCTGCCTGCAGGGCCTGGGGTCGGGGGCCGACCGAGATGTCGGCCCCTTCTCTCGGCCTCACCGTAGCCCCGCAGAAGGGCTGCGAAAGCGGCTCCTGCTGCGACGGTGAAGCGCCACATGGAGCAGGACAAACGGCCTAGTTGGGAGGGCGCGGGAGAACGTCTGACAGCAGCCTCGTTTCCCTCAGCTGCAGAGAGCCTTCGGACGTCCCCAGCGGAGCAAGCGTTCGGAAAGCCCCGGGCTGCACAGCCGGCTCGCGGAGAGAGCCGAACGGCTGCGCCGGCCTCCCACCAGCCTCTCTGGGGTGGCTCTGAGCAGGGAGCCCTGCCCGAAGCGGGCGGTGGAAGCGCAGAGCTCCTGCCAAGGGAAAGCGTCAGGACGAGGCAGTGGCCCAGCAAGCCCCACTCCGTCCCGTGAAGAGAGAAGCGCTTGTGGCCCCTAGGAGCACAGAGCAAGGTCCAGACCCTCAGCTCCTTCTGCGCGCGTCACGGAGTGGTCCCTGTCAGCTCCCCCTTCCCCTCTGTCCCAGAGCCTTCCCTCAGACGCAGTGGAGGACGCCCACGCTCTGCCGGCTCGGGCCTCCACCCCGGGGACGTGTGGGTGCCGCCCGCGCCTCCGGTCCGGCGGCGGGCTTCAGGGAGTCAGGCACTTTGGAAGCATGGGCCGGGCACGAGAGCGAGACAGCAGGGCCCTGAATTCACAGCAACACCGTGCTCCGGGGAGAACGACGTCCGGGGAAAGACGAGTGCGGAGAGAGAAGCACGCAGGAGAGTGGAAGCGTCCCGCTTCGGGAGGCCGGAGCGCCCGGGCCGTGGGGCCGGGCTCTCCCGGGGCAGCGCTCCGAAGCGGAGGTGGGAAGCTGGTGGCTGCCTCGGCCTCTGTGGCATGGCCCGCGTTCCGGCCCCCTGGAGCTCCCTGGGAGAAACAAGAGAGGGGGGCATGCCAACAGCACCACCCCGCACTCGTCGCTCCACGGAGAAGCATGCCTTCGGAAAGCTGAGCCTGGAAAGCTCGAGTGAGCACCACAGCCTTCCCTCCGAGCGAGAAGCCTGGAGCCGAGCGGCCTTGGGCGTGCAGGCCTCTCTGGCCGAGAGCGAGAGAGTGGGCGTGGCGGGTGGAGGCGGAAGCCCAGGGAAGGCTGCCTGCAGGGCCTGGGGTCGGGGGCCGACCGAGATGTCGGCCCCTTCTCTCGGCCTCACCGTAGCCCCGCAGAAGGGCTGCGAAAGCGGCTCCTGCTGCGACGGTGAAGCGCCGCATGGAGCAGGACAAACGGCCTAGTTGGGAGGGCGCGGGAGAACGTCTGACAGCAGCCTCGTTTCCCTCAGCTGCAGAGAGCCTTCGGACGACCCAGCGGAGCAAGCGTTCGGAAAGCCCCGGGCTGCACAGCCGGCTCGCGGAGAGAGCCGAACGGCCGCGCCGGCCTCCCACCAGCCTCTCTGGGGTGGCTCTGAGCAGGAAGCCCTGCCCGAAGCGGGCGGTGGAAGCGCAGAGCTCCTGCCAAGGGAGAGCGTCAGGACGAGGCAGTGGCCCAGCAAGCCCCACTCCGTCCCGTGAAGAGAGAAGCGCTTGTGGCCCCTAGGAGCACAGAGCAAGGGCCAGACCCTCAGCTCCTTCTGTGCGCGTCACGGAGCGGTCCCTGTCAGCTCCCCCTTCCCCTCAGTCCCAGAGCCTTCCCTCAGACGCAGTGGAGGACCCCCACGCTCTGCCGGCTCGGGCCTCCACCCCGGGGACGTGTGGGTGCCGTCCGCGCCTCCGGTCCGGCGGTGGGCTTCAGGGAGTCAGGCACTTTGGAAGCATGGGCCGGGCACGAGAGCGAGACAGCGGGGCCCTGAATTCACAGCAACACCGTGCTCCGGGGAGAACGACGTCCGGGGAAAGACGAGTGCGGAGAGAGAAGCACGCAGGAGAGTGGAAGCGTCCCGCTTCGGGAGGCCGGAGCGCCCGGGCCGTGGGGCCGGGCTCTCCCGGGGCAGCGCTCCGAAGCGGAGGTGGGAAGCTGGTGGCTGCCTCGGCCTCTGTGGCATGGCTCGCGTTCCGGCCCCCTGGAGCTCCCTGGGAGAAACAAGAGAGGGGGGCATGCCAACAGCACCACCCCGCACTCGTCGCTCCACGGAGAAGCATGCCTTAGGAAAGCTGAGCCTGGAAAGCTCGAGTGAGCACCACAGCCTTCCCTCCGAGCGAGAAGCCTGGAGCCGAGCGGCCTTGGGCGTGCAGGCCTCTCTGGCCGAGAGCGAGAGAGTGGGCGCGGCAGGTGGAGGCGGAAGCCCAGGGAAGGCTGCCTGCAGGGCCTGGGGTCGGTGGCCGACCGAGATGTCGGCCC
>NC_137906.1:17991226-18221226 GCF_963455335.1 Martes martes
CTCCGTGGAGCGACGAGTGCGGGGTGGTGCTGTTGGCATGCCCCCCTCTCTTGTTTCTCCCAGGGAGCTCCAGGGGACCGGAACGCGGGCCATGCCACAGAGGCCGAGGCAGCCAACAGCTTCCCACCTCCGCTTCGGAGCGCTGCCCCGGGAGAGCCCGGCCCCACGGCCCGGGCGCTCCGGCCTCCCGAAGCGGGACGCTTCCACTCTCCTGCGTGCTTCTCTCTCCGCACTCGTCTTTCCCCGGACGTCGTTCTCCCCGGAGCACGGTGTTGCTGTGAATTCAGGGCCCCGCTGTCTCGCTCTCGTGCCCGGCCCATGCTTCCAAAGTGCCTGACTCCATGAAGCCGGCCGCCGGACCGGAGGCGCGGGCGGCACCCACACGTCCCCGGGGTGGAGGCCCGAGCCGGCAGAGCGTGGGCGTCCTCCACTGCGTCTGAGGGAAGGCTCTGGGACTGAGGGGAAGGGGGAGCTGACAGGGACCGCTCCGTGACGCGCGCAGAAGGAGCTGAGGGTCTGGCCTTGCTCTGAGCTCCTAGGGGCCACAAGCGCTTCTCTCTTCACGGGACGGAGTGGGGCTTGCTGGGCCACTGCCTCGTCCTGACGCTCTCCCTTGGCAGGAGCTCTGCGCTTCCACCGCCCGCTTCGGGCAGGGCTCCCTGCTCAGAGCCACCCCAGAGAGGCTGGTGGGAGGCCGGCGCGGCCGTTCGTCTCTCTCCGCGAGCCGGCTGCGCAGCCCGGGGCTTTCCGAACGCTTGCTCCGCTGGGTCGTCCGAAGGCTCTCTGCACCTGAGGGAAACGAAGCTGCTGTCAGACGTTCTCCCGCGCCCTCCGAACTAGGCCGTTTGTCCTGCTCCATGTGGCGCTTCACCGTCGCAGCAGGAGCCGCTTTCGCAGCCCTTCTGCGGGGCTACGGTGAGGCCGAGAGAAGGGGCCGACATCTCGGTCGGCCCCCGACCCCAGGCCCTGCAGGCAGCCTTCCCTGGGCTTCCGCCTCCACCCGCCGCGCCCACTCTCTCGCTCTAGGCCAGAGAGGCCTGCACGCCCAAGGCCGCTCGGCTCCAGGCTTCTCGATCGGAGGGAAGGCTGTGGTGCTCACTCGAGCTTTCCAGGCTCAGCTTTCCGAAGGCATGCTTCTCCGTGGAGCGACGAGTGCGGGGTGGTGCTGTTGGCATGCCCCCCTCTCTTGTTTCTCCCAGGGAGCTCCAGGGGACCGGAACGCGGGCCATGCCACAGAGGCCGAGGCAGCCAACAGCTTCCCACCTCCGCTTCGGAGCGCTACCCTGGGAGAGCCCGGCCCCACGGCCCGGGCGCTCCGGCCTCCCGAAGCGGGACGCTTCCACTCTCCTGCGTGCTTCTCTCTCCGCACTCGTCTTTCCCCGGACGTCGTTCTCCCCGGAGCACGGTGTTGCTGTGAATTCAGGGCCCCGCTGTCTCGCTCTCGTGCCCGGCCCATGCGTCCAAAGTGCCTGACTCCCTGAAGCCCGCCGCCGGACCAGAGGCCCGGGCGGCACCCACACGTCCCCGGGGTGGAGGCCCGAGCCGGCAGAGCGTGGGCGTCCTCCACTGCGTCTGAGGGAAGGCTCTGGGACTGAGGGGAAGGGCGAGCAGACAGGGACCGCTCCGTGACGCGCGCAGAAGGAGCTGAGGGTCTGGCCCTTGCTCTGTGCTCCTAGGGGCCACAAGCGCTTCTCTCTTCACGGGACGGAGTGGGGCTTGCTGGGCCACTGCCTCGTCCTGACGCTCTCCCTTGGCAGGAGCTCTGCGCTTCCACCGCCCGCTTCCGGCAGGGCTCCCTGCTCAGAGCCACCCCAGAGAGGCTGGTGGGAGGCCGGCGTAGCCGTTCGGCTCTCTCCGCGAGCCGGCTGTGCAGCCCGGGGCTTTCCGAACGCTTGCTCCGCTGGGGTCTTCCGAAGGCTCTCTGCAGCTGAGGGAAACGAGGCTGCTGTCAGACGTTCTCCCGCGCCCTCCGAACTAGGCCGTTTGTCCTGCTCCATGTGGCGCTTCACCGTCGCAGCAGGAGCCGCTTTCGCAGCCCTTCTGCGGGGCTACGGTGAGGCCGAGAGAAGGGGCCGACATCTCGGTCGGCCCCCGACCCCAGGCCCTGCAGGCAGCCTTCCCTGGGCTTCCGCCTCCACCCGCCGCGCCCACTCTCTCGCTCTCGGCCAGAGAGGCCTGCACGCCCAAGGCCGCTCGGCTCCAGGCTTCTCGCTCGGAGGGAAGGCTGTGGTGCTCACTCGAGCTTTCCAGGCTCAGCTTTCCGAAGGCATGCTTCTCCGTGGAGCGACGAGTGCGGGGTGGTGCTGTTGGCATGCCCCCCTCTCTTGTTTCTCCCAGGGAGCTCCAGGGGACCGGAACGCGGGCCATGCCACAGAGGCCGAGGCAGCCAACAGCTTCCCACGTCCGCTTCGGAGCGCTGCCCTGGGAGAGCCCGGCCCCACGGCCCGGGCGCTCCGGCCTCCCGAAGCGGGACGCTTCCACTCTCCTGCGTGCTTCTCTCTCCGCACTCGTCTTTCCCCGGACGTCGTTCTCCCCGGAGCACGGTGTTGCTGTGAATTCAGGGCCCCGCTGTCTCGCTCTCGTGCCCGGCCCATGCTTCCAAAGTGCCTGACTCCCTGAAGCCCGCCGCCGGACCGGAGGCGCGGGCGGCACCCACACGTCCCCGGGGTGGAGGCCCGAGCCGGCAGAGCGTGGGCGTCCTCCACTGCGTCTGAGGGAAGGCTCTGGGACTGAGGGGAAGGGGGAGCTGACAGGGACCGCTCCGTGACGCGCGCAGAAGGAGCTTAGGGTCTGGCCCTTGCTCTGTGCTCCTAGGGGCCACAAGCGCTTCTCTCTTCACGGGACGGAGTGGGGCTTGCTGGGCCACTGCCTCGTCCTGACGCTCTCCCTTGGCAGGAGCTCTGCGCTTCCACCGCCCGCCTCGGGCAGGGCTCCCTGCTCAGAGCCACCCCAGAGAGGCTGGTGGGAGGCCGGCGCGGCCGTTCGGCTCTCTTCGCGAGCCGGCTGTGCAGCCCGGGGCTTTCCGAACGCTTGCTCCGCTGGGGTCGTCCGAAGGCTCTCTGCCGCTGAGGGAAACGAGGCTGCTGTCAGACGTTCTCCCGCGCCCTATGAACTAGGCCGTTTGTCCTGCTCCATGTGGCGCTTCACCGTCACAGCAGGAGCCGCTTTCGCAGCCCTTCTGCGGGGCTACGGTGAGGCCGAGAGAAGGGGCCGACATCTCGGTCGGCCCCCGACCCCAGGCCCTGCAGGCAGCCTTCCCTGGGCTTCCGCCTCCACCCGCCGCGCCCACTCTCTCGCTCTCGACCAGGGAGGCCTGCACGCCCAAGGCCGCTCGGCTCCAGGCTTCTCGCTCGGAGGGAAGGCTGTGGTGCTCACTCGAGCTTTCCAGGCTCAGCTTTCCGAAGGCATGCTTCTCCGTGGAGCGACGAGTGGGGGGTGGTGCTGTTGGCATGCCCCCCTCTCTTGTTTCTCCCAGGGAGCTCCAGGGGGCCTGAACGCGGGCCATGCCACAGAGGCCGAGGCAGCCAACAGCTTCCCACCTCCGCTTCGGAGCGCTGCCCAGGGAGAGCCCGGCCCCACGGCCCGGGCGCTCCGGCCTCCCGAAGCGGGACGCTTCCACTCTCCTGCGTGCTTCTCTCTCCGCACTCGTCTTTCCCCAGACGTCGTTCTCCCCGGAGCACGGTGTTGCTGGGAATTCAGGGCCCCGCTGTCTCGCTCTCGTGCCCGGCCCATGCTTCCAAAGTGCCTGACTCCCTGAAGCCCGCCGAGGGACCGTAGGGGCGGGCGACACCCACACGTCCCCGGGGTGGAGGCCCGAGCCGGCAGAGCGTGGGCGTCCTCTACTGCGTCTGAGGGAAGGCTCTGGGACTGAGGGGAAGGGGGAGCTGACAGGGACCGCTCCGTGACGCGCGCAGAAGGAGCTGAGGGTCTGGCCCTTGCTCTGTGCTCCTAGGGGCCACAAGCGCTTCTCTCTTCCCGGGACGGAGTGGGGCTTGCTGGGCCACTGCCTCGTCCTGACGCTCTTCCTTGGCAGGAGCTCTGCGCTTCCACCGCCCGCTTCGGGCAGGGCTCCCTGCTCAGAGCCACCCCAGAGAGGCTGGTGGGAGGCCGGCGTAGCCGTTCGGCTCTCTCCGCGAGCCGGCTGTGCAGCCCGGGGCTTTCCGAACGCTTGCTCCGCTGGGGTCGTCCGAAGGCTCTCTGCAGCTGAGGGAAACGAGGCTGCTGTCAGACGTTCTCCCGCGCCCTCCGAACTAGGCCGTTTGGCCTGCTCCATGTGGCGCTTCACCGTGGCAGCAGGAGCCGCTTTCGCAGCCCTTCTGCGGGGCTACGGTGAGGCCGAGAGAAGGGGCCGACATCTCGGTCGGCCACCGACCCCAGGCCCTGCAGGCAGCCTTCCCTGGGCTTCCGCCTCCACCCGCCGCGCCCACTCTCTCGCTCTCGGCCAGAGAGGTCTGCACGCCCAAGGCCGCTCGGCTCCAGGCTTCTCGCTCGGAGGGAAGGCTGTGGTGCTCACTCGAGCTTTCCAGGCTCAGCTTTCGGAAGGCATGCTTCTCCGTGGAGCGACGAGTGCGGGGTGGTGCTGTTGGCATGCCCCCCTCTCTTGTTTCTCCCAGGGAGCTCCAGGGGGCCGGAACGCGGGCCATGCCACAGAGGCCGAGGCAGCCATCAGCTTCCCACCTCCGCTTCGGAGCGCTGCCCCGGGAGAGCCCGGCCCCACGGCCCGGGCGCTCCGGCCTCCCGAAGCGGGACGCTTCCACTCTCCTGCGTGCTTCTCTCTCCGCACTCGTCTTTCCCCGGACGTCGTTCTCCCCGGAGCACGGTGTTGCTGTGAATTCAGGGCCCCGCTGTCTCGCTCTCGTGCCCGGCCCATGCTTCCAAAGTGCCTGACTCCCTGAAGCCCGCCGCCGGACCGGAGGCGCGGGCGGCACCCACACGTCCCCGGGGTGGAGGCCCGAGCCGGCAGAGCGTGGGCGTCCTCCACTGCGTCTGAGGGAAGGCTCTGGGACTGAGGGGAAGGGGGAGCTGACAGGGACCGCTCCGTGACGCGCGCAGAAGGAGCTGAGGGTCTGGCCCTTGCTCTGTGCTCCTAGGGGCCACAAGCGCTTCTCTCTTCACGGGACGGAGTGGGGCTTGCTGGGCCACTGCCTCGTCCTGACGCTCTCCCTTGGCAGGAGCTCTGCGCTTCCACCGCCCGCTTCCGGCAGGGCTCCCTGCTCAGAGCCACCCCAGAGAGGCTGGTGGGAGGCCGGCGCGGCCGTTCGGCTCTCTCCGCGAGCCGGCTGTGCAGCCCGGGGCTTTCCGAACGCTTGCTCCGCTGGGTCGTCCGAAGGCTCTCTGCACCTGAGGGAAACGAGGCTGCTGTCAGACGTTCTCCCGCGCCCTCCGAACTAGGCCGTTTGTCCTGCTCCATGTGGCGCTTCACCGTGGCAGCAGGAGCCGCTTTCGCAGCCCTTCTGCGGGGCTACGGTGAGGCCGAGAGAAGGGGCCGACATCTCGGTCGGCCCCCGACCCCAGGCCCTGCAGGCAGCCTTCCCTGGGCTTCCGCCTCCACCCGCCGCGCCCACTCTCTCGCTCTCGGCCAGAGAGGCCTGCACACCCAAGGCCGCTCGGCTCCAGGCTTCTCGCTCGGAGGGAAGGCTGTGGTGCTCACTCGAGCTTTCCAGGCTCAGCTTTCCGAAGGCATGCTTCTCCGTGGAGCGACGAGTGCGGGGTGGTGCTGTTGGCATGCCCCCCTCTCTTGTTTCTCCCAGGGAGCTCCAGGGGGCCGGAACGCGGGCCATGCCACAGAGGCCGAGGCAGCCACCAGCTTCCCACCTCCGCTTCGGAGCGCTGCCCCGGGAGAGCCCGGCCCCACGGCCCGGGCGCTCCGGCCTCCCGAAGCGGGACGCTTCCACTCTCCTGCGTGCTTCTCTCTCCGCACTCGTCTTTCCCCGGACGTCGTTCTCCCCGGAGCACGGTGTTGCTGTGAATTCAGGGCCCCGCTGTCTCGCTCTCGTGCCCGGCCCATGCTTCCAAAGTGCCTGACTCCCTGAAGCCCGCCGCCGGACCGGAGGCGCGGGCGGCACCCACACGTCCCCGGGGTGGAGGCCTGAGCCGGCAGAGCGTGGGCGTCCTCCACTGCGTCTGAGGGAAGGCTCTGGGACTGAGGGGAAGGGGGAGCTGACAGGGACCGCTCCGTGACGCGCGCAGAAGGAGCTGAGGGTCTGGCCCTTGCTCTGTGCTCCTAGGGGCCACAAGCGCTTCTCTCTTCACGGGACGGAGTGGGGCTTGCTGGGCCACTGCCTCGTCCTGACGCTCTCCCTTGGCAGGAGCTCTGCGCTTCCACCGCCCGCTTCCGGCAGGGCTCCCTGCTCAGAGCCACCCCAGAGAGGCTGGTGGGAGGCCGGCGTAGCCTTTCGGCTCTCTCCGCGAGCCGGCTGTGCAACCCGGGGCTTTCCGAACGCTTGCTCCGCTGGGGTCTTCCGAAGGCTCTCTGCAGCTGAGGGAAACGAGGCTGCTGTCAGACGTTCTCCCGCGCCCTCCGAACTAGGCCGTTTGTCCTGCTCCATGTGGCGCTTCACCGTCGCAGCAGGAGCCGCTTTCGCAGCCCTTCTGCGGGGCTACGGTGAGGCCGAGAGAAGGGGCCGACATCTCGGTCGGCCCCCGACCCCAGGCCCTGCAGGCAGCCTTCCCTGGGCTTCCGCCTCCACCCGCCGCGCCCACTCTCTCGCTCTCGGCCAGAGAGGCCTGCACGCCCAAGGCCGCTCGGCTCCAGGCTTCTCGCTCGGAGGGAAGGCTGTGGTGCTCACTCGAGCTTTCCAGGCTCAGCTTTCCTAAGGCATGCTTCTCCGTGGAGCGACGAGTGCGGGGTGGTGCTGTTGGCATGCCCCCCTCTCTTGTTTCTCCCAGGGAGCTCCAGGGGGCCGGAACGCGGGCCATGCCACAGAGGCCGAGGCAGCCACCAGCTTCCCACCTCCGCTTCGGAGCGCTGCCCCGGGAGAGCCCGGCCCCACGGCCCGGGCGCTCCGGCCTCCCGAAGCGGGACGCTTCCACTCTCCTGCGTGCTTCTCTCTCCGCACTCGTCTTTCCCCGGACGTCGTTCTCCCCGGAGCACGGTGTTGCTGTGAATTCAGGGCCCCGCTGTCTCGCTCTCGTGCCCGGCCCATGCTTCCAAAGTGCCTGACTCCCTGAAGCCCGCCGCCGGACCGGAGGCGCGGGCGGCACCCACACGTCCCCGGGGTGGAGGCCCGAGCCGGCAGAGCGTGGGCGTCCTCCACTGCGTCTGAGGGAAGGCTCTGGGACTGAGGGGAAGGGGGAGCTGACAGGGACCGCTCCGTGACGCGCGCAGAAGGAGCTGAGGGTCTGGCCCTTGCTCTGTGCTCCTAGGGGCCACAAGCGCTTCTCTCTTCACGGGACGGAGTGGGGCTTGCTGGGCCACTGCCTCGTCCTGACGCTCTCCCTTGGCAGGAGCTCTGCGCTTCCACCGCCCGCTTCCGGCAGGGCTCCCTGCTCAGAGCCACCCCAGAGAGGCTGGTGGGAGGCCGGCGCGGCCGTTCGGCTCTCTCCGCGAGCCGGCTGTGCAGCCCGGGGCTTTCCGAACGCTTGCTCCGCTGGGTCGTCCGAAGGCTCTCTGCACCTGAGGGAAACGAGGCTGCTGTCTGACGTTCTCCCGCGCCCTCCCAACTAGGCCGTTTGTCCTGCTCCATGTGGCGCTTCACCGTCGCAGCAGTAGCCGCTTTCGCAGCCCTTCTGCGGGGCTACGGTGAGGCCGAGAGAAGGGGCCGACATCTCGGTCGGCCCCCGACCCCAGGCCCTGCAGGCAGCCTTACCTGGGCTTCCGCCTCCACCCGCTGCGCCCACTCTCTCGCTCTCGGCCAGAGAGGCCTGCACGCCCAAGGCCGCTCGGCTCCAGGCTTCTCGCTCGGAGGGAAGGCTGTGGTGCTCACTCGAGCTTTCCAGGCTCAGCTTTCCGAAGGCATGCTTCTCCGTGGAGCGACGAGTGCGGGGTGGTGCTGTTGGCATGCCCCCCTCTCTTGTTTCTCCCAGGGAGCTCCAGGGGACCAGAACGCGGGCCATGCCACAGAGGCCGAGGCAGCCAACAGCTTCCCACCTCCGCTTCGGAGCGCTACCCTGGGAGAGCGCGGCCCCACGGCCGGGGCGCTCTGGCTTCCGGAAGCGGGACGCTTCCACTCTCCTGCGTGCTTCTCTCTCCGCACTCGTCTTTCCCCGGACGTCGTTCTCCCCGGAGCACGGTGTTGCTGTGAATTCAGGGCCCCGCTGTCTCGCTCTCGTGCCCGGCCCATGCTTCCAAAGTGCCTGACTCCCTGAAGCCCGCCGCCGGACCGGAGGCGCGGGCGGCACCCACACGTCCCCGGGGTGGAGGCCCGAGCCGGCAGAGCGTGGGCGTCCTGCACTGTGTCTGAGGGAAGGTTCTGGGACTGAGGGGAAGGGGGAGCTGACAGGGACCGCTCCGTGACGCGCGCAGAAGGAGCTGAGGGTCTGGCCTTGCTCTGAGCTCCTAGGGGCCACAAGCGCTTCTCTCTTCACGGGACGGAGTGGGGCTTGCTGGGCCACTGCCTCGTCCTGACGCTCTCCCTTTGCAGGAGCTCTGCGCTTCCACCGCCCGCTTCGGGCAGGGCTCCCTGCTCAGAGCCACCCCAGAGAGGCTGGTGGGAGGCCGGCGCGGCCGTTCGGCTCTCTCCGCGAGCCGGCTGTGCAGCCCGGGGCTTTCCGAACGCTTGCTCCGCTGGGTCGTCCGAAGGCTCTCTGCACCTGAGGGAAACGAGGCTGCTGTCTGACGTTCTCCCGCGCCCTCCCAACTAGGCCGTTTGTCCTGCTCCATGTGGCGCTTCACCGTCGCAGCAGTAGCCGCTTTCGCAGCCCTTCTGCGGGGCTACGGTGAGGCCGAGAGAAGGGGCCGACATCTCGGTCGGCCCCCGACCCCAGGCCCTGCAGGCAGCCTTCCCTGGGCTTCCGCCTCCACCCGCCGCGCCCACTCTCTCGCTCTCGGCCAGAGAGGCCTGCACGCCCAAGGCCGCTCGGCTCCAGGCTTCTCGCTCGGAGGGAAGGCTGTGGTGCTCACTCGAGCTTTCCAGGCTCAGCTTTCCGAAGGCATGCTTCTCCGTGGAGCGACGAGTGCGGGGTGGTGCTGTTGGCATGCCCCCCTCTCTTGTTTCTCCCAGGGAGCTCCAGGGGACCGGAACGCGGGCCATGCCACAGAGGCCGAGGCAGCCAACAGCTTCCCACCTCCGCTTCGGAGCGCTGCCCCGGGAGAGCCCGGCCCCACGGCCCGGGCGCTCCGGCCTCCCGAAGCGGGACGCTTCCACTCTCCTGCGTGCTTCTCTCTCCGCACTCGTCTTTCCCCGGACGTCGTTCTCCCCGGAGCACGGTGTTGCTGTGAATTCAGGGCCCCGCTGTCTCGCTCTCGTGCCCGGCCCATGCTTCCAAAGTGCCTGACTCCCTGAAGCCCGCCGCCGGACCGGAGGCGCGGGCGGCACCCACACGTCCCCGGGGTGGAGGCCCGAGCCGGCAGAGCGTGGGCGTCCTCCACTGCGTCTGAGGGAAGGCTCTGGGACTGAGGGGAAGGGGGAGCTGACAGGGACCGCTCCGTGACGCGCGCAGAAGGAGCTGAGGGTCTGGCCTTGCTCTGAGCTCCTAGGGGCCACAAGCGCTTCTCTCTTCACGGGACGGAGTGGGGCTTGCTGGGCCACTGCCTCGTCCTGACGCTCTCCCTTGGCAGGAGCTCTGCGCTTCCACCGCCCGCTTCGGGCAGGGCTCCCTGCTCAGAGCCACCCCAGAGAGGCTGGTGGGAGGCCGGCGCGGCCGTTCGTCTCTCTCCGCGAGCCGGCTGCGCAGCCCGGGGCTTTCCGAACGCTTGCTCCGCTGGGTCGTCCGAAGGCTCTCTGCACCTGAGGGAAACGAAGCTGCTGTCAGACGTTCTCCCGCGCCCTCCGAACTAGGCCGTTTGTCCTGCTCCATGTGGCGCTTCACCGTCGCAGCAGGAGCCGCTTTCGCAGCCCTTCTGCGGGGCTACGGTGAGGCCGAGAGAAGGGGCCGACATCTCGGTCGGCCCCCGACCCCAGGCCCTGCAGGCAGCCTTCCCTGGGCTTCCGCCTCCACCCGCCGCGCCCACTCTCTCGCTCTCGGCCAGAGAGGCCTGCACGCCCAAGGCCGCTCGGCTCCAGGCTTCTCGCTCGGAGGGAAGGCTGTGGTGCTCACTCGAGCTTTCCAGGCTCAGCTTTCCGAAGGCATGCTTCTCCGTGGAGCGACGAGTGCGGGGTGGTGCTGTTGGCATGCCCCCCTCTCTTGTTTCTCCCAGGGAGCTCCAGGGGACCGGAACGCGGGCCATGCCACAGAGGCCGAGGCAGCCAACAGCTTCCCACGTCCGCTTCGGAGCGCTGCCCTGGGAGAGCCCGGCCCCACGGCCCGGGCGCTCCGGCCTCCCGAAGCGGGACGCTTCCACTCTCCTGCGTGCTTCTCTCTCCGCACTCGTCTTTCCCCGGACGTCGTTCTCCCCGGAGCACGGTGTTGCTGTGAATTCAGGGCCCCGCTGTCTCGCTCTCGTGCCCGGCCCATGCTTCCAAAGTGCCTGACTCCCTGAAGCCCGCCGCCGGACCGGAGGCGCGGGCGGCACCCACACGTCCCCGGGGTGGAGGCCCGAGCCGGCAGAGCGTGGGCGTCCTCCACTGCGTCTGAGGGAAGGCTCTGGGACTGAGGGGAAGGGGGAGCTGACAGGGACCGCTCCGTGACGCGCGCAGAAGGAGCTTAGGGTCTGGCCCTTGCTCTGTGCTCCTAGGGGCCACAAGCGCTTCTCTCTTCACGGGACGGAGTGGGGCTTGCTGGGCCACTGCCTCGTCCTGACGCTCTCCCTTGGCAGGAGCTCTGCGCTTCCACCGCCCGCCTCGGGCAGGGCTCCCTGCTCAGAGCCACCCCAGAGAGGCTGGTGGGAGGCCGGCGCGGCCGTTCGGCTCTCTTCGCGAGCCGGCTGTGCAGCCCGGGGCTTTCCGAACGCTTGCTCCGCTGGGGTCGTCCGAAGGCTCTCTGCCGCTGAGGGAAACGAGGCTGCTGTCAGACGTTCTCCCGCGCCCTATGAACTAGGCCGTTTGTCCTGCTCCATGTGGCGCTTCACCGTCACAGCAGGAGCCGCTTTCGCAGCCCTTCTGCGGGGCTACGGTGAGGCCGAGAGAAGGGGCCGACATCTCGGTCGGCCCCCGACCCCAGGCCCTGCAGGCAGCCTTCCCTGGGCTTCCGCCTCCACCCGCCGCGCCCACTCTCTCGCTCTCGACCAGGGAGGCCTGCACGCCCAAGGCCGCTCGGCTCCAGGCTTCTCGCTCGGAGGGAAGGCTGTGGTGCTCACTCGAGCTTTCCAGGCTCAGCTTTCCGAAGGCATGCTTCTCCGTGGAGCGACGAGTGGGGGGTGGTGCTGTTGGCATGCCCCCCTCTCTTGTTTCTCCCAGGGAGCTCCAGGGGGCCTGAACGCGGGCCATGCCACAGAGGCCGAGGCAGCCAACAGCTTCCCACCTCCGCTTCGGAGCGCTGCCCAGGGAGAGCCCGGCCCCACGGCCCGGGCGCTCCGGCCTCCCGAAGCGGGACGCTTCCACTCTCCTGCGTGCTTCTCTCTCCGCACTCGTCTTTCCCCAGACGTCGTTCTCCCCGGAGCACGGTGTTGCTGGGAATTCAGGGCCCCGCTGTCTCGCTCTCGTGCCCGGCCCATGCTTCCAAAGTGCCTGACTCCCTGAAGCCCGCCGAGGGACCGTAGGGGCGGGCGACACCCACACGTCCCCGGGGTGGAGGCCCGAGCCGGCAGAGCGTGGGCGTCCTCTACTGCGTCTGAGGGAAGGCTCTGGGACTGAGGGGAAGGGGGAGCTGACAGGGACCGCTCCGTGACGCGCGCAGAAGGAGCTGAGGGTCTGGCCCTTGCTCTGTGCTCCTAGGGGCCACAAGCGCTTCTCTCTTCCCGGGACGGAGTGGGGCTTGCTGGGCCACTGCCTCGTCCTGACGCTCTTCCTTGGCAGGAGCTCTGCGCTTCCACCGCCCGCTTCGGGCAGGGCTCCCTGCTCAGAGCCACCCCAGAGAGGCTGGTGGGAGGCCGGCGCAGCCGTTCGGCTCTCTCCGCGAGCCGGCTGTGCAGCCCGGGGCTTTCCGAACGCTTGCTCCGCTGGGGTCGTCCGAAGGCTCTCTGCAGCTGAGGGAAACGAGGCTGCTGTCAGACGTTCTCCCGCGCCCTCCGAACTAGGCCGTTTGGCCTGCTCCATGTGGCGCTTCACCGTGGCAGCAGGAGCCGCTTTCGCAGCCCTTCTGCGGGGCTACGGTGAGGCCGAGAGAAGGGGCCGACATCTCGGTCGGCCACCGACCCCAGGCCCTGCAGGCAGCCTTCCCTGGGCTTCCGCCTCCACCCGCCGCGCCCACTCTCTCGCTCTCGGCCAGAGAGGTCTGCACGCCCAAGGCCGCTCGGCTCCAGGCTTCTCGCTCGGAGGGAAGGCTGTGGTGCTCACTCGAGCTTTCCAGGCTCAGCTTTCGGAAGGCATGCTTCTCCGTGGAGCGACGAGTGCGGGGTGGTGCTGTTGGCATGCCCCCCTCTCTTGTTTCTCCCAGGGAGCTCCAGGGGGCCGGAACGCGGGCCATGCCACAGAGGCCGAGGCAGCCATCAGCTTCCCACCTCCGCTTCGGAGCGCTGCCCCGGGAGAGCCCGGCCCCACGGCCCGGGCGCTCCGGCCTCCCGAAGCGGGACGCTTCCACTCTCCTGCGTGCTTCTCTCTCCGCACTCGTCTTTCCCCGGACGTCGTTCTCCCCGGAGCACGGTGTTGCTGTGAATTCAGGGCCCCGCTGTCTCGCTCTCGTGCCCGGCCCATGCTTCCAAAGTGCCTGACTCCCTGAAGCCCGCCGCCGGACCGGAGGCGCGGGCGGCACCCACACGTCCCCGGGGTGGAGGCCCGAGCCGGCAGAGCGTGGGCGTCCTCCACTGCGTCTGAGGGAAGGCTCTGGGACTGAGGGGAAGGGGGAGCTGACAGGGACCGCTCCGTGACGCGCGCAGAAGGAGCTGAGGGTCTGGCCCTTGCTCTGTGCTCCTAGGGGCCACAAGCGCTTCTCTCTTCACGGGACGGAGTGGGGCTTGCTGGGCCACTGCCTCGTCCTGACGCTCTCCCTTGGCAGGAGCTCTGCGCTTCCACCGCCCGCTTCCGGCAGGGCTCCCTGCTCAGAGCCACCCCAGAGAGGCTGGTGGGAGGCCGGCGCGGCCGTTCGGCTCTCTCCGCGAGCCGGCTGTGCAGCCCGGGGCTTTCCGAACGCTTGCTCCGCTGGGTCGTCCGAAGGCTCTCTGCACCTGAGGGAAACGAGGCTGCTGTCAGACGTTCTCCCGCGCCCTCCGAACTAGGCCGTTTGTCCTGCTCCATGTGGCGCTTCACCGTGGCAGCAGGAGCCGCTTTCGCAGCCCTTCTGCGGGGCTACGGTGAGGCCGAGAGAAGGGGCCGACATCTCGGTCGGCCCCCGACCCCAGGCCCTGCAGGCAGCCTTCCCTGGGCTTCCGCCTCCACCCGCCGCGCCCACTCTCTCGCTCTCGGCCAGAGAGGCCTGCACGCCCAAGGCCGCTCGGCTCCAGGCTTCTCGCTCGGAGGGAAGGCTGTGGTGCTCACTCGAGCTTTCCAGGCTCAGCTTTCCGAAGGCATGCTTCTCCGTGGAGCGACGAGTGCGGGGTGGTGCTGTTGGCATGCCCCCCTCTCTTGTTTCTCCCAGGGAGCTCCAGGGGGCCGGAACGCGGGCCATGCCACAGAGGCCGAGGCAGCCACCAGCTTCCCACCTCCGCTTCGGAGCGCTGCCCCGGGAGAGCCCGGCCCCACGGCCCGGGCGCTCCGGCCTCCCGAAGCGGGACGCTTCCACTCTCCTGCGTGCTTCTCTCTCCGCACTCGTCTTTCCCCGGACGTCGTTCTCCCCGGAGCACGGTGTTGCTGTGAATTCAGGGCCCCGCTGTCTCGCTCTCGTGCCCGGCCCATGCTTCCAAAGTGCCTGACTCCCTGAAGCCCGCCGCCGGACCGGAGGCGCGGGCGGCACCCACACGTCCCCGGGGTGGAGGCCCGAGCCGGCAGAGCGTGGGCGTCCTCCACTGCGTCTGAGGGAAGGCTCTGGGACTGAGGGGAAGGGGGAGCTGACAGGGACCGCTCCGTGACGCGCGCAGAAGGAGCTGAGGGTCTGGCCCTTGCTCTGTGCTCCTAGGGGCCACAAGCGCTTCTCTCTTCACGGGACGGAGTGGGGCTTGCTGGGCCACTGCCTCGTCCTGACGCTCTCCCTTGGCAGGAGCTCTGCGCTTCCACCGCCCGCTTCCGGCAGGGCTCCCTGCTCAGAGCCACCCCAGAGAGGCTGGTGGGAGGCCGGCGCAGCCTTTCGGCTCTCTCCGCGAGCCGGCTGTGCAACCCGGGGCTTTCCGAACGCTTGCTCCGCTGGGGTCTTCCGAAGGCTCTCTGCAGCTGAGGGAAACGAGGCTGCTGTCAGACGTTCTCCCGCGCCCTCCGAACTAGGCCGTTTGTCCTGCTCCATGTGGCGCTTCACCGTCGCAGCAGGAGCCGCTTTCGCAGCCCTTCTGCGGGGCTACGGTGAGGCCGAGAGAAGGGGCCGACATCTCGGTCGGCCCCCGACCCCAGGCCCTGCAGGCAGCCTTCCCTGGGCTTCCGCCTCCACCCGCCGCGCCCACTCTCTCGCTCTCGGCCAGAGAGGCCTGCACGCCCAAGGCCGCTCGGCTCCAGGCTTCTCGCTCGGAGGGAAGGCTGTGGTGCTCACTCGAGCTTTCCAGGCTCAGCTTTCCTAAGGCATGCTTCTCCGTGGAGCGACGAGTGCGGGGTGGTGCTGTTGGCATGCCCCCCTCTCTTGTTTCTCCCAGGGAGCTCCAGGGGGCCGGAACGCGGGCCATGCCACAGAGGCCGAGGCAGCCACCAGCTTCCCACCTCCGCTTCGGAGCGCTGCCCCGGGAGAGCCCGGCCCCACGGCCCGGGCGCTCCGGCCTCCCGAAGCGGGACGCTTCCACTCTCCTGCGTGCTTCTCTCTCCGCACTCGTCTTTCCCCGGACGTCGTTCTCCCCGGAGCACGGTGTTGCTGTGAATTCAGGGCCCCGCTGTCTCGCTCTCGTGCCCGGCCCATGCTTCCAAAGTGCCTGACTCCCTGAAGCCCGCCGCCGGACCGGAGGCGCGGGCGGCACCCACACGTCCCCGGGGTGGAGGCCCGAGCCGGCAGAGCGTGGGCGTCCTCCACTGCGTCTGAGGGAAGGCTCTGGGACTGAGGGGAAGGGGGAGCTGACAGGGACCGCTCCGTGACGCGCGCAGAAGGAGCTGAGGGTCTGGCCCTTGCTCTGTGCTCCTAGGGGCCACAAGCGCTTCTCTCTTCACGGGACGGAGTGGGGCTTGCTGGGCCACTGCCTCGTCCTGACGCTCTCCCTTGGCAGGAGCTCTGCGCTTCCACCGCCCGCTTCCGGCAGGGCTCCCTGCTCAGAGCCACCCCAGAGAGGCTGGTGGGAGGCCGGCGCGGCCGTTCGGCTCTCTCCGCGAGCCGGCTGTGCAGCCCGGGGCTTTCCGAACGCTTGCTCCGCTGGGTCGTCCGAAGGCTCTCTGCACCTGAGGGAAACGAGGCTGCTGTCTGACGTTCTCCCGCGCCCTCCCAACTAGGCCGTTTGTCCTGCTCCATGTGGCGCTTCACCGTCGCAGCAGTAGCCGCTTTCGCAGCCCTTCTGCGGGGCTACGGTGAGGCCGAGAGAAGGGGCCGACATCTCGGTCGGCCCCCGACCCCAGGCCCTGCAGGCAGCCTTACCTGGGCTTCCGCCTCCACCCGCTGCGCCCACTCTCTCGCTCTCGGCCAGAGAGGCCTGCACGCCCAAGGCCGCTCGGCTCCAGGCTTCTCGCTCGGAGGGAAGGCTGTGGTGCTCACTCGAGCTTTCCAGGCTCAGCTTTCCGAAGGCATGCTTCTCCGTGGAGCGACGAGTGCGGGGTGGTGCTGTTGGCATGCCCCCCTCTCTTGTTTCTCCCAGGGAGCTCCAGGGGACCAGAACGCGGGCCATGCCACAGAGGCCGAGGCAGCCAACAGCTTCCCACCTCCGCTTCGGAGCGCTACCCTGGGAGAGCGCGGCCCCACGGCCGGGGCGCTCTGGCTTCCGGAAGCGGGACGCTTCCACTCTCCTGCGTGCTTCTCTCTCCGCACTCGTCTTTCCCCGGACGTCGTTCTCCCCGGAGCACGGTGTTGCTGTGAATTCAGGGCCCCGCTGTCTCGCTCTCGTGCCCGGCCCATGCTTCCAAAGTGCCTGACTCCCTGAAGCCCGCCGCCGGACCGGAGGCGCGGGCGGCACCCACACGTCCCCGGGGTGGAGGCCCGAGCCGGCAGAGCGTGGGCGTCCTGCACTGTGTCTGAGGGAAGGTTCTGGGACTGAGGGGAAGGGGGAGCTGACAGGGACCGCTCCGTGACGCGCGCAGAAGGAGCTGAGGGTCTGGCCTTGCTCTGAGCTCCTAGGGGCCACAAGCGCTTCTCTCTTCACGGGACGGAGTGGGGCTTGCTGGGCCACTGCCTCGTCCTGACGCTCTCCCTTTGCAGGAGCTCTGCGCTTCCACCGCCCGCTTCGGGCAGGGCTCCCTGCTCAGAGCCACCCCAGAGAGGCTGGTGGGAGGCCGGCGCGGCCGTTCGGCTCTCTCCGCGAGCCGGCTGTGCAGCCCGGGGCTTTCCGAACGCTTGCTCCGCTGGGTCGTCCGAAGGCTCTCTGCACCTGAGGGAAACGAGGCTGCTGTCTGACGTTCTCCCGCGCCCTCCCAACTAGGCCGTTTGTCCTGCTCCATGTGGCGCTTCACCGTCGCAGCAGTAGCCGCTTTCGCAGCCCTTCTGCGGGGCTACGGTGAGGCCGAGAGAAGGGGCCGACATCTCGGTCGGCCCCCGACCCCAGGCCCTGCAGGCAGCCTTCCCTGGGCTTCCGCCTCCACCCGCCGCGCCCACTCTCTCGCTCTCGGCCAGAGAGGCCTGCACGCCCAAGGCCGCTCGGCTCCAGGCTTCTCGATCGGAGGGAAGGCTGTGGTGCTCACTCGAGCTTTCCAGGCTCAGCTTTCCGAAGGCATGCTTCTCCGTGGAGCGACGAGTGCGGGGTGGTGCTGTTGGCATGCCCCCCTCTCTTGTTTCTCCCAGGGAGCTCCAGGGGACCGGAACGCGGGCCATGCCACAGAGGCCGAGGCAGCCAACAGCTTCCCACCTCCGCTTCGGAGCGCTGCCCCGGGAGAGCCCGGCCCCACGGCCCGGGCGCTCCGGCCTCCCGAAGCGGGACGCTTCCACTCTCCTGCGTGCTTCTCTCTCCGCACTCGTCTTTCCCCGGACGTCGTTCTCCCCGGAGCACGGTGTTGCTGTGAATTCAGGGCCCCGCTGTCTCGCTCTCGTGCCCGGCCCATGCTTCCAAAGTGCCTGACTCCCTGAAGCCCGCCGCCGGACCGGAGGCGCGGGCGGCACCCACACGTCCCCGGGGTGGAGGCCCGAGCCGGCAGAGCGTGGGCGTCCTCCACTGCGTCTGAGGGAAGGCTCTGGGACTGAGGGGAAGGGGGAGCTGACAGGGACCGCTCCGTGACGCGCGCAGAAGGAGCTGAGGGTCTGGCCTTGCTCTGAGCTCCTAGGGGCCACAAGCGCTTCTCTCTTCACGGGACGGAGTGGGGCTTGCTGGGCCACTGCCTCGTCCTGACGCTCTCCCTTGGCAGGAGCTCTGCGCTTCCACCGCCCGCTTCGGGCAGGGCTCCCTGCTCAGAGCCACCCCAGAGAGGCTGGTGGGAGGCCGGCGCGGCCGTTCGTCTCTCTCCGCGAGCCGGCTGCGCAGCCCGGGGCTTTCCGAACGCTTGCTCCGCTGGGTCGTCCGAAGGCTCTCTGCACCTGAGGGAAACGAAGCTGCTGTCAGACGTTCTCCCGCGCCCTCCGAACTAGGCCGTTTGTCCTGCTCCATGTGGCGCTTCACCGTGGCAGCAGGAGCCGCTTTCGCAGCCCTTCTGCGGGGCTACGGTGAGGCCGAGAGAAGGGGCCGACATCTCGGTCGGCCCCCGACCCCAGGCCCTGCAGGCAGCCTTCCCTGGGCTTCCGCCTCCACCCGCCGCGCCCACTCTCTCGCTCTCGGCCAGAGAGGCCTGCACGCCCAAGGCCGCTCGGCTCCATGCTTCTCGATCGGAGGGAAGGCTGTGGTGCTCACTCGAGCTTTCCAGGCTCAGCTTTCCGAAGGCATGCTTCTCCGTGGAGCGACGAGTGCGGGGTGGTGCTGTTGGCATGCCCCCCTCTCTTGTTTCTCCCAGGGAGCTCCAGGGGACCGGAACGCGGGCCATGCCACAGAGGCCGAGGCAGCCAACAGCTTCCCACCTCCGCTTCGGAGCGCTACCCTGGGAGAGCCCGGCCCCACGGCCCGGGCGCTCCGGCCTCCCGAAGCGGGACGCTTCCACTCTCCTGCGTGCTTCTCTCTCCGCACTCGTCTTTCCCCGGACGTCGTTCTCCCCGGAGCACGGTGTTGCTGTGAATTCAGGGCCCCGCTGTCTCGCTCTCGTGCCCGGCCCATGCGTCCAAAGTGCCTGACTCCCTGAAGCCCGCCGCCGGACCAGAGGCCCGGGCGGCACCCACACGTCCCCGGGGTGGAGGCCCGAGCCGGCAGAGCGTGGGCGTCCTCCACTGCGTCTGAGGGAAGGCTCTGGGACTGAGGGGAAGGGCGAGCAGACAGGGACCGCTCCGTGACGCGCGCAGAAGGAGCTGAGGGTCTGGCCCTTGCTCTGTGCTCGTAGGGGCCACAAGCGCTTCTCTCTTCACGGGACGGAGTGGGGCTTGCTGGGCCACTGCCTCGTCCTGACGCTCTCCCTTGGCAGGAGCTCTGCGCTTCCACCGCCCGCTTCCGGCAGGGCTCCCTGCTCAGAGCCACCCCAGAGAGGCTGGTGGGAGGCCGGCGTAGCCGTTCGGCTCTCTCCGCGAGCCGGCTGTGCAGCCCGGGGCTTTCCGAACGCTTGCTCCGCTGGGGTCTTCCGAAGGCTCTCTGCAGCTGAGGGAAACGAGGCTGCTGTCAGACGTTCTCCCGCGCCCTCCGAACTAGGCCGTTTGTCCTGCTCCATGTGGCGCTTCACCGTCGCAGCAGGAGCCGCTTTCGCAGCCCTTCTGCGGGGCTACGGTGAGGCCGAGAGAAGGGGCCGACATCTCGGTCGGCCCCCGACCCCAGGCCCTGCAGGCAGCCTTCCCTGGGCTTCCGCCTCCACCCGCCGCGCCCACTCTCTCGCTCTCGGCCAGAGAGGCCTGCACGCCCAAGGCCGCTCGGCTCCAGGCTTCTCGCTCGGAGGGAAGGCTGTGGTGCTCACTCGAGCTTTCCAGGCTCAGCTTTCCGAAGGCATGCTTCTCCGTGGAGCGACGAGTGCGGGGTGGTGCTGTTGGCATGCCCCCCTCTCTTGTTTCTCCCAGGGAGCTCCAGGGGACCGGAACGCGGGCCATGCCACAGAGGCCGAGGCAGCCAACAGCTTCCCACGTCCGCTTCGGAGCGCTGCCCTGGGAGAGCCCGGCCCCACGGCCCGGGCGCTCCGGCCTCCCGAAGCGGGACGCTTCCACTCTCCTGCGTGCTTCTCTCTCCGCACTCGTCTTTCCCCGGACGTCGTTCTCCCCGGAGCACGGTGTTGCTGTGAATTCAGGGCCCCGCTGTCTCGCTCTCGTGCCCGGCCCATGCTTCCAAAGTGCCTGACTCCCTGAAGCCCGCCGCCGGACCGGAGGCGCGGGCGGCACCCACACGTCCCCGGGGTGGAGGCCCGAGCCGGCAGAGCGTGGGCGTCCTCCACTGCGTCTGAGGGAAGGCTCTGGGACTGAGGGGAAGGGGGAGCTGACAGGGACCGCTCCGTGACGCGCGCAGAAGGAGCTGAGGGTCTGGCCCTAGCTCTGTGCTCCTAGGGGCCACAAGCGCTTCTCTCTTCACGGGACGGAGTGGGGCTTGCTGGGCCACTGCCTCGTCCTGACGCTCTCCCTTGGCAGGAGCTCTGCGCTTCCACCGCCCGCCTCGGGCAGGGCTCCCTGCTCAGAGCCACCCCAGAGAGGCTGGTGGGAGGCCGGCGCGGCCGTTCGGCTCTCTTCGCGAGCCGGCTGTGCAGCCCGGGGCTTTCCGAACGCTTGCTCCGCTGGGGTCGTCCGAAGGCTCTCTGCCGCTGAGGGAAACGAGGCTGCTGTCAGACGTTCTCCCGCGCCCTATGAACTAGGCCGTTTGTCCTGCTCCATGTGGCGCTTCACCGTCACAGCAGGAGCCGCTTTCGCAGCCCTTCTGCGGGGCTACGGTGAGGCCGAGAGAAGGGGCCGACATCTCGGTCGGCCCCCGACCCCAGGCCCTGCAGGCAGCCTTCCCTGGGCTTCCGCCTCCACCCGCCGCGCCCACTCTCTCGCTCTCGACCAGGGAGGCCTGCACGCCCAAGGCCGCTCGGCTCCAGGCTTCTCGCTCGGAGGGAAGGCTGTGGTGCTCACTCGAGCTTTCCAGGCTCAGCTTTCCGAAGGCATGCTTCTCCGTGGAGCGACGAGTGGGGGGTGGTGCTGTTGGCATGCCCCCCTCTCTTGTTTCTCCCAGGGAGCTCCAGGGGGCCTGAACGCGGGCCATGCCACAGAGGCCGAGGCAGCCAACAGCTTCCCACCTCCGCTTCAGAGCGCTGCCCAGGGAGAGCCCGGCCCCACGGCCCGGGCGCTCCGGCCTCCCGAAGCGGGACGCTTCCACTCTCCTGCGTGCTTCTCTCTCCGCACTCGTCTTTCCCCATACGTCGTTCTCCCCGGAGCACGGTGTTGCTGGGAATTCAGGGCCCCGCTGTCTCGCTCTCGTGCCCGGCCCATGCTTCCAAAGTGCCTGACTCCCTGAAGCCCGCCGAGGGACCGTAGGGGCGGGCGACACCCACACGTCCCCGGGGTGGAGGCCCGAGCCGGCAGAGCGTGGGCGTCCTCCACTGCGTCTGAGGGAAGGCTCTGGGACTGAGGGGAAGGGGGAGCTGACAGGGACCGCTCCGTGACGCGCGCAGAAGGACCTGAGGGTCTGGCCCTTGCTCTGTGCTCCTAGGGGCCACAAGCGCTTCTCTCTTCCCGGGACGGAGTGGGGCTTGCTGGGCCACTGCCTCGTCCTGACGCTCTTCCTTGGCAGGAGCTCTGCGCTTCCACCGCCCGCTTCGGGCAGGGCTCCCTGCTCAGAGCCACCCCAGAGAGGCTGGTGGGAGGCCGGCGCAGCCGTTCGGCTCTCTCCGCGAGCCGGCTGTGCAGCCCGGGGCTTTCCGAACGCTTGCTCCGCTGGGGTCGTCCGAAGGCTCTCTGCAGCTGAGGGAAACGAGGCTGCTGTCAGACGTTCTCCCGCGCCCTCCGAACTAGGCCGTTTGGCCTGCTCCATGTGGCGCTTCACCGTGGCAGCAGGAGCCGCTTTCGCAGCCCTTCTGCGGGGCTACGGTGAGGCCGAGAGAAGGGGCCGACATCTCGGTCGGCCACCGACCCCAGGCCCTGCAGGCAGCCTTCCCTGGGCTTTCCCTCCACCCGCCGCGCCCACTCTCTCGCTCTCGGCCAGAGAGGTCTGCACGCCCAAGGCCGCTCGGCTCCAGGCTTCTCGCTCGGAGGGAAGGCTGTGGTGCTCACTCGAGCTTTCCAGGCTCAGCTTTCGGAAGGCATGCTTCTCCGTGGAGCGACGAGTGCGGGGTGGTGCTGTTGGCATGCCCCCCTCTCTTGTTTCTCCCAGGGAGCTCCAGGGGGCCGGAACGCGGGCCATGCCACAGAGGCCGAGGCAGCCATCAGCTTCCCACCTCCGCTTCGTAGCGCTGCCCCGGGAGAGCCCGGCCCCACGGCCCGGGCGCTCCGGCCTCCCGAAGCGGGACGCTTCCACTCTCCTGCGTGCTTCTCTCTCCGCACTCGTCTTTCCCCGGACGTCGTTCTCCCCGGAGCACGGTGTTGCTGTGAATTCAGGGCCCCGCTGTCTCGCTCTCGTGCCCGGCCCATGCTTCCAAAGTGCCTGACTCCCTGAAGCCCGCCACCGGACCGGAGGCGCGGGCGGCACCCACACGTCCCCGGGGTGGAGGCCCGAGCCGGCAGAGCGTGGGCGTCCTCCACTGCGTCTGAGGGAAGGCTCTGGGACTGAGGGGAAGGGGGAGCTGACAGGGACCGCTCCGTGACGCGCGCAGAAGGAGCTGAGGGTCTGGCCCTTGCTCTGTGCTCCTAGGGGCCACAAGCGCTTCTCTCTTCACGGGACGGAGTGGGGCTTGCTGGGCCACTGCCTCGTCCTGACGCTCTCCCTTGGCAGGAGCTCTGCGCTTCCACCGCCCGCTTCCGGCAGGGCTCCCTGCTCAGAGCCACCCCAGAGAGGCTGGTGGGAGGCCGGCGTAGCCTTTCGGCTCTCTCCGCGAGCCGGCTGTGCAACCCGGGGCTTTCCGAACGCTTGCTCCGCTGGGGTCTTCCGAAGGCTCTCTGCAGCTGAGGGAAACGAGGCTGCTGTCAGACGTTCTCCCGCGCCCTCCGAACTAGGCCGTTTGTCCTGCTCCATGTGGCGCTTCACCGTCGCAGCAGGAGCCGCTTTCGCAGCCCTTCTGCGGGGCTACGGTGAGGCCGAGAGAAGGGGCCGACATCTCGGTCGGCCCCCGACCCCAGGCCCTGCAGGCAGCCTTCCCTGGGCTTCCGCCTCCACCCGCCGCGCCCACTCTCTCGCTCTCGGCCAGAGAGGCCTGCACGCCCAAGGCCGCTCGGCTCCAGGCTTCTCGCTCGGAGGGAAGGCTGTGGTGCTCACTCGAGCTTTCCAGGCTCAGCTTTCCTAAGGCATGCTTCTCCGTGGAGCGACGAGTGCGGGGTGGTGCTGTTGGCATGCCCCCCTCTCTTGTTTCTCCCAGGGAGCTCCAGGGGGCCGGAACGCGGGCCATGCCACAGAGGCCGAGGCAGCCACCAGCTTCCCACCTCCGCTTCGGAGCGCTGCCCCGGGAGAGCCCGGCCCCACGGCCCGGGCGCTCCGGCCTCCCGAAGCGGGACGCTTCCACTCTCCTGCGTGCTTCTCTCTCCGCACTCGTCTTTCCCCGGACGTCGTTCTCCCCGGAGCACGGTGTTGCTGTGAATTCAGGGCCCCGCTGTCTCGCTCTCGTGCCCGGCCCATGCTTCCAAAGTGCCTGACTCCCTGAAGCCCGCCGCCGGACCGGAGGCGCGGGCGGCACCCACACGTCCCCGGGGTGGAGGCCCGAGCCGGCAGAGCGTGGGCGTCCTCCACTGCGTCTGAGGGAAGGCTCTGGGACTGAGGGGAAGGGGGAGCTGACAGGGACCGCTCCGTGACGCGCGCAGAAGGAGCTGAGGGTCTGGCCCTTGCTCTGTGCTCCTAGGGGCCACAAGCGCTTCTCTCTTCACGGGACGGAGTGGGGCTTGCTGGGCCACTGCCTCCTCCTGACACTCTCCCTTGACAGGAGCTCTGCGCTTCCACCGACCGCTTCGGGCAGGGCTTCCTGCTCAGAGCCACCCCAGAGAGGCTGGTGGGAGACCGGCGCGGCCGTTCGGCTCTCTCCGCGAGCCGGCTGTGCAGCCCGGGGCTTTCCGAACGCTTGCTCCGCTGGGTCGTCCGAAGGCTCTCTGCAGCTGAGGGAAACGAGGCTGCTGTCAGACGTTCTCCCGCGCCCTCCGAACTAGGCCGTTTGTCCTGCTCCATGTGGCGCTTCACCGTGGCAGCAGGAGCCGCTTTCGCAGCCCTTCTGCGGGGCTACGGTGAGGCCGAGAGAAGGGGCCGACATCTCGGTCGGCCCCCGACCCCAGGCCCTGCAGGCAGCCTTCCCTGGGCTTCCGCCTCCACCCGCCGCGCCCACTCTCTCGCTCTCGGCCAGAGAGGCCTGCACGCCCAAGGCCGCTCGGCTCCAGGCTTCTCGCTCGGAGGGAAGGCTGTGGTGCTCACTCGAGCTTTCCAGGCTCAGCTTTCCGAAGGCATGCTTCTCCGTGGAGCGACGAGTGCGGGGTGGTGCTGTTGGCATGCCCCCCTCTCTTGTTTCTCCCAGGGAGCTCCAGGGGGCCGGAACGCGGGCCATGCCACAGAGGCCGAGGCAGCCACCAGCTTCCCACCTCCGCTTCGGAGCGCTACCCTGGGAGAGCCCGGCCCCACGGCCCGGGCGCTCCGGCCTCCCGAAGCGGGACGCTTCCACTCTCCTGCGTGCTTCTCTCTCCGCACTCGTCTTTCCCCGGACGTCGTTCTCCCCGGAGCACGGTGTTGCTGTGAATTCAGGGCCCCGCTGTCTCGCTCTCGTGCCCGGCCCATGCTTCCAAAGTGCCTGACTCCCTGAAGCCCGCCGCCGGACCGGAGGCGCGGGCGGCACCCACAGGTCCCCGGGGTGGAGGCCCGAGCCGGCAGAGCGTGGGCGTCCTCCATTGCGTCTGAGGGAAGGCTCTGGGACTGAGGGGAAGGGGGAGCTGACAGGGACCGCTCCGTGACGCGCGCAGAAGGAGCTGAGGGTCTGGCCCTAGCTCTGTGCTCCTAGGGGCCACAAGCGCTTCTCTCTTCCCGGGACGGAGTGGGGCTTGCTGGGCCACTGCCTCGTCCTGACGCTCTCCCTTGGCAGGAGCTCTGCGCTTCCACCGCCCGTCTCGGGCAGGGCTCCCTGCTCAGAGCCACCCCAGAGAGGCTGGTGGAAGGCCGGCGCGGCCGTTCGGCTCTCTCCGCGAGCTGGCTGTGCAGCCCGGGGCTTTCCGAACGCTTGCTCCGCTGGGGTCGTCCGAAGGCTCTCTGCAGCTGAGGGAAACGAGGCTGCTGTCAGACGTTCTCCCGCGCCCTACGAACTAGGCCGTTTGTCCTGCTCCATGCGGCGCTTCACCGTCGCAGCAGGAGCCGCTTTCGCAGCCCTTCTGCGGGGCTACGGTGAGGCCGAGAGAAGGGGCCAACATCTCGGTCGGCCACCGACCCCAGGCCCTGCAGGCAGCCTTCCCTGGGCTTCCGCCTCCACCCGCCGCGCCCACTCTCTCGCTCTCGGCCAGAGAGGTCTGCACGCCCAAGGCCGCTCGGCTCCAGGCTTCTCGCTCGGAGGGAAGGCTGTGGTGCTCACTCGAGCTTTCCAGGCTCAGCTTTCCGAAGGCATGCTTCTCCGTGGAGCGACGAGTGCGGGGTGGTGCTGTTGGCATGCCCCCCTCTCTTGTTTCTCCCAGGGAGCTCCAGGGGGCCGGAACGCGGGCCATGCCACAGAGGCCGAGACAGCCACCAGCTTCCCACCTCCGCTTCGGAGCGCTGCCCCGGGAGAGCCCGGCCCCACGGCCCGGGCGCTCCGGCCTCCCGAAGCGGGACGCTTCCACTCTCCTGCGTGCTTCTCTCTCCGCACTCGTCTTTCCCCGGACGTCGTTCTCCCCGGAGCACGGTGTTGCTGTGAATTCAGGGCCCCGCTGTCTCGCTCTCGTGCCCGGCCCATGCTTCCAAAGTGCCTGACTCCCTGAAGCCCGCCGAGGGACCGTAGGGGCGGGCGACACCCACACGTCCCCGGGGTGGAGGCCCGAGCCGGCAGAGCGTGGGCGTCCTCCACTGCGTCTGAGGGAAGGCTCTGGGACTGAGGGGAAGGGGGAGCTGACAGGGACCGCTCCGTGACGCGCGCAGAAGGAGCTGAGGGTCTGGCCCTTGCTCTGTGCTCCTAGGGGCCACAAGCGCTTCTCTCTTCCCGGGACGGAGTGGGGCTTGCTGGGCCACTGCCTCGTCCTGACGCTCTTCCTTGGCAGGAGCTCTGCGCTTCCACCGCCCGCTTCGGGCAGGGCTCCCTGCTCAGAGCCACCCCAGAGAGGCTGGTGGGAGGCCGGCGCAGCCGTTCGGCTCTCTCCGTGAGCCGGCTGTGCAGCCCGGGGCTTTCCGAACGCTTGCTCCGCTGGGGTCGTCCGAAGGCTCTCTGCAGCTGAGGGAAACGAGGCTGCTGTCAGACGTTCTCCCGCGCCCTCCGAACTAGGCCGTTTGGCCTGCTCCATGTGGCGCTTCACCGTGGCAGCAGGAGCCGCTTTCGCAGCCCTTCTGCGGGGCTACGGTGAGGCCGAGAGAAGGGGCCGACATCTCGGTCGGCCACCGACCCCAGGCCCTGCAGGCATCCTTCCCTGGGCTTCCGCCTCCACCCGCCGCGCCCACTCTCTCGCTCTCGGCCAGAGAGGTCTGCACGCCCAAGGCCGCTCGGCTCCAGGCTTCTCGCTCGGAGGGAAGGCTGTGGTGCTCACTCGAGCTTTCCAGGCTCAGCTTTCGGAAGGCATGCTTCTCCGTGGAGCGACGAGTGCGGGGTGGTGCTGTTGGCATGCCCCCCTCTCTTGTTTCTCCCAGGGAGCTCCAGGGGGCCGGAACGCGGGCCATGCCACAGAGGCCGAGGCAGCCACCAGCTTCCCACCTCCGCTTCGGAGCGCTGCCCCGGGAGAGCCCGGCCCCACGGCCCGGGCGCTCCGGCCTCCCGAAGCGGGACGCTTCCACTCTCCTGCGTGCTTCTCTCTCCGCACTCGTCTTTCCCCGGACGTCGTTCTCCCCGGAGCACGGTGTTGCTGTGAATTCAGGGCCCCGCTGTCTCGCTCTCGTGCCCGGCCCATGCTTCCAAAGTGCCTGACTCCCTGAAGCCCGCCGCCGGACCGGAGGCGCGGGCGGCACCCACACGTCCCCGGGGTGGAGGCCCGAGCCGGCAGAGCGTGGGCGTCCTCCACTGCGTCTGAGGGAAGGCTCTGGGACTGAGGGGAAGGGGGAGCTGACAGGGACCGCTCCGTGACGCGCGCAGAAGGAGCTGAGGGTCTGGCCCTTGCTCTGTGCTCCTAGGGGCCACAAGCGCTTCTCTCTTCACGGGACGGAGTGGGGCTTGCTGGGCCACTGCCTCGTCCTGACGCTCTCCCTTGGCAGGAGCTCTGCGCTTCCACCGCCCGCTTCCGGCAGGGCTCCCTGCTCAGAGCCACCCCAGAGAGGCTGGTGGGAGGCCGGCGCAGCCGTTCGGCTCTCTCCGCGAGCCGGCTGTGCAGCCCGGGGCTTTCCGAACGCTTGCTCCGCTGGGGTCGTCCGAAGGCTCTCTGCAGCTGAGGGAAACGAGGCTGCTGTCAGACGTTCTCCCGCGCCCTCCGAACTAGGCCGTTTGTCCTGCTCCATGTGGCGCTTCACCGTCGCAGCAGGAGCCGCTTTCGCAGCCCTTCTGCGGGGCTACGGTGAGGCCGAGAGAAGGGGCCGACATCTCGGTCGGCCCCCGACCCCAGGCCCTGCAGGCAGCCTTCCCTGGGCTTCCGCCTCCACCCGCCGCGCCCACTCTCTCGCTCTCGGCCAGAGAGGCCTGCACGCCCAAGGCCGCTCGGCTCCAGGCTTCTCGCTCGGAGGGAAGGCTGTGGTGCTCACTCGAGCTTTCCAGGCTCAGCTTTCCGAAGGCATGCTTCTCCGTGGAGCGACGAGTGCGGGGTGGTGCTGTTGGCATGCCCCCCTCTCTTGTTTCTCCCAGGGAGCTCCAGGGGGCCGGAACGCGGGCCATGCCACAGAGGCCGAGGCAGCCACCAGCTTCCCACCTCCGCTTCGGAGCGCTGCCCCGGGAGCGCCCGGCCCCACGGCCCGGGCGCTCCGGCCTCCCGAAGCGGGACGCTTCCACTCTCCTGCGTGCTTCTCTCTCCGCACTCGTCTTTCCCCGGACGTCGTTCTCCCCGGAGCACGGTGTTGCTGTGAATTCAGGGCCCCGCTGTCTCGCTCTCGTGCCCGGCCCATGCTTCCAAAGTGCCTGACTCCCTGAAGCCCGCCGCCGGACCGGAGGCGCGGGCGGCACCCACACGTCCCCGGGGTGGAGGCCCGAGCCGGCAGAGCGTGGGCGTCCTCCACTGCGTCTGAGGGAAGGCTCTGGGACTGAGGGGAAGGGGGAGCTGACAGGGACCGCTCCGTGACGCGCGCAGAAGGAGCTGAGGGTCTGGCCCTTGCTCTGTGCTCCTAGGGGCCACAAGCGCTTCTCTCTTCACGGGACGGAGTGGGGCTTGCTGGGCCACTGCCTCGTCCTGACGCTCTCCCTTGGCAGGAGCTCTGCGCTTCCACCGCCCGCTTCCGGCAGGGCTCCCTGCTCAGAGCCACCCCAGAGAGGCTGGTGGGAGGCCGGCGTAGCCTTTCGGCTCTCTCCGCGAGCCGGCTGTGCAACCCGGGGCTTTCCGAACGCTTGCTCCGCTGGGGTCTTCCGAAGGCTCTCTGCAGCTGAGGGAAACGAGGCTGCTGTCAGACGTTCTCCCGCGCCCTCCGAACTAGGCCGTTTGTCCTGCTCCATGTGGCGCTTCACCGTCGCAGCAGGAGCCGCTTTCGCAGCCCTTCTGCGGGGCTACGGTGAGGCCGAGAGAAGGGGCCGACATCTCGGTCGGCCCCCGACCCCAGGCCCTGCAGGCAGCCTTCCCTGGGCTTCCGCCTCCACCCGCCGCGCCCACTCTCTCGCTCTCGGCCAGAGAGGCCTGCACGCCCAAGGCCGCTCGGCTCCAGGCTTCTCGCTCGGAGGGAAGGCTGTGGTGCTCACTCGAGCTTTCCAGGCTCAGCTTTCCTAAGGCATGCTTCTCCGTGGAGCGACGAGTGCGGGGTGGTGCTGTTGGCATGCCCCCCTCTCTTGTTTCTCCCAGGGAGCTCCAGGGGGCCGGAACGCGGGCCATGCCACAGAGGCCGAGGCAGCCACCAGCTTCCCACCTCCGCTTCGGAGCGCTGCCCCGGGAGAGCCCGGCCCCACGGCCCGGGCGCTCCGGCCTCCCGAAGCGGGACGCTTCCACTCTCCTGCGTGCTTCTCTCTCCGCACTCGTCTTTCCCCGGACGTCGTTCTCCCCGGAGCACGGTGTTGCTGTGAATTCAGGGCCCCGCTGTCTCGCTCTCGTGCCCGGCCCATGCTTCCAAAGTGCCTGACTCCCTGAAGCCCGCCGCCGGACCGGAGGCGCGGGCGGCACCCACACGTCCCCGGGGTGGAGGCCCGAGCCGGCAGAGCGTGGGCGTCCTCCACTGCGTCTGAGGGAAGGCTCTGGGACTGAGGGGAAGGGGGAGCTGACAGGGACCGCTCCGTGACGCGCGCAGAAGGAGCTGAGGGTCTGGCCCTTGCTCTGTGCTCCTAGGGGCCACAAGCGCTTCTCTCTTCACGGGACGGAGTGGGGCTTGCTGGGCCACTGCCTCCTCCTGACACTCTCCCTTGACAGGAGCTCTGCGCTTCCACCGACCGCTTCGGGCAGGGCTTCCTGCTCAGAGCCACCCCAGAGAGGCTGGTGGGAGGCCGGCGCGGCCGTTCGGCTCTCTCCGCGAGCCGGCTGTGCAGCCCGGGGCTTTCCGAACGCTTGCTCCGCTGGGGTCGTCCGAAGGCTCTCTGCAGCTGAGGGAAACGAGGCTGCTGTCAGACGTTCTCCCGCGCCCTACGAACTAGGCCGTTTGTCCTGCTCCATGCGGCGCTTCACCGTCGCAGCAGGAGCCGCTTTCGCAGCCCTTCTGCGGGGCTACGGTGAGGCCGAGAGAAGGGGCCAACATCTCGGTCGGCCACCGACCCCAGGCCCTGCAGGCAGCCTTCCCTGGGCTTCCGCCTCCACCCGCCGCGCCCACTCTCTCGCTCTCGGCCAGAGAGGTCTGCACGCCCAAGGCCGCTCGGCTCCAGGCTTCTCGCTCGGAGGGAAGGCTGTGGTGCTCACTCGAGCTTTCCAGGCTCAGCTTTCCGAAGGCATGCTTCTCCGTGGAGCGACGAGTGCGGGGTGGTGCTGTTGGCATGCCCCCCTCTCTTGTTTCTCCCAGGGAGCTCCAGGGGGCCGGAACGCGGGCCATGCCACAGAGGCCGAGACAGCCACCAGCTTCCCACCTCCGCTTCGGAGCGCTGCCCCGGGAGAGCCCGGCCCCACGGCCCGGGCGCTCCGGCCTCCCGAAGCGGGACGCTTCCACTCTCCTGCGTGCTTCTCTCTCCGCACTCGTCTTTCCCCGGACGTCGTTCTCCCCGGAGCACGGTGTTGCTGTGAATTCAGGGCCCCGCTGTCTCGCTCTCGTGCCCGGCCCATGCTTCCAAAGTGCCTGACTCCCTGAAGCCCGCCGAGGGACCGTAGGGGCGGGCGACACCCACACGTCCCCGGGGTGGAGGCCCGAGCCGGCAGAGCGTGGGCGTCCTCCACTGCGTCTGAGGGAAGGCTCTGGGACTGAGGGGAAGGGGGAGCTGACAGGGACCGCTCCGTGACGCGCGCAGAAGGAGCTGAGGGTCTGGCCCTTGCTCTGTGCTCCTAGGGGCCACAAGCGCTTCTCTCTTCCCGGGACGGAGTGGGGCTTGCTGGGCCACTGCCTCGTCCTGACGCTCTTCCTTGGCAGGAGCTCTGCGCTTCCACCGCCCGCTTCGGGCAGGGCTCCCTGCTCAGAACCACCCCAGATAGGCTGGTGGGAGGCCGGCGCAGCCGTTCGGCTCTCTCCGCGAGCCGGCTGTGCAGCCCGGGGCTTTCCGAACGCTTGCTCCGCTGGGGTCGTCCGAAGGCTCTCTGCAGCTGAGGGAAACGAGGCTGCTGTCAGACGTTCTCCCGCGCCCTCCGAACTAGGCCGTTTGGCCTGCTCCATGTGGCGCTTCACCGTGGCAGCAGGAGCCGCTTTCGCAGCCCTTCTGCGGGGCTACGGTGAGGCCGAGAGAAGGGGCCGACATCTCGGTCGGCCACCGACCCCAGGCCCTGCAGGCAGCCTTCCCTGGGCTTCCGCCTCCACCCGCCGCGCCCACTCTCTCGCTCTCGGCCAGAGAGGTCTGCACGCCCAAGGCCGCTCGGCTCCAGGCTTCTCGCTCGGAGGGAAGGCTGTGGTGCTCACTCGAGCTTTCCAGGCTCAGCTTTCGGAAGGCATGCTTCTCCGTGGAGCGACGAGTGCGGGGTGGTGCTGTTGGCATGCCCCCCTCTCTTGTTTCTTCCAGGGAGCTCCAGGGGGCCGGAACGCGGGCCAAGCCACAGAGGCCGAGGCAGCCACCAGCTTCCCACCTCAGCTTCGGAGCGCTGCCCCGGGAGAGCCCGGCCCCACGGCCCGGGCGCTCCGGCCTCCCGAAGCGGGACGCTTCCACTCTCCTGCGTGCTTCTCTCTCCGCACTCGTCTTTCCCCGGACGTCGTTCTCCCCGGAGCACGGTGTTGCTGTGAATTCAGGGCCCCGCTGTCTCGCTCTCGTGCCCGGCCCATGCTTCCAAAGTGCCTGACTCCCTGAAGCCCGCCGCCGGACCGGAGGCGCGGGCGGCACCCACACGTCCCCGGGGTGGAGGCCCGAGCCGGCAGAGCGTGGGCGTCCTCCACTGCGTCTGAGGGAAGGCTCTGGGACTGAGGGGAAGGGGGAGCTGACAGGGACCGCTCCGTGACGCGCGCAGAAGGAGCTGAGGGTCTGGCCCTTGCTCTGTGCTCCTAGGGGCCACAAGCGCTTCTCTCTTCACGGGACGGAGTGGGGCTTGCTGGGCCACTGCCTCCTCCTGACACTCTCCCTTGACAGGAGCTCTGCGCTTCCACCGACCGCTTCGGGCAGGGCTTCCTGCTCAGAGCCACCCCAGAGAGGCTGGTGGGAGACCGGCGCGGCCGTTCGGCTCTCTCCGCGAGCCGGCTGTGCAGCCCGGGGCTTTCCGAACGCTTGCTCCGCTGGGTCGTCCGAAGGCTCTCTGCAGCTGAGGGAAACGAGGCTGCTGTCAGACGTTCTCCCGCGCCCTCCGAACTAGGCCGTTTGTCCTGCTCCATGTGGCGCTTCACCGTGGCAGCAGGAGCCGCTTTCGCAGCCCTTCTGCGGGGCTACGGTGAGGCCGAGAGAAGGGGCCGACATCTCGGTCGGCCCCCGACCCCAGGCCCTGCAGGCAGCCTTCCCTGGGCTTCCGCCTCCACCCGCCGCGCCCACTCTCTCGCTCTCGGCCAGAGAGGCCTGCACGCCCAAGGCCGCTCGGCTCCAGGCTTCTCGCTCGGAGGGAAGGCTGTGGTGCTCACTCGAGCTTTCCAGGCTCAGCTTTCCGAAGGCATGCTTCTCCGTGGAGCGACGAGTGCGGGGTGGTGCTGTTGGCATGCCCCCCTCTCTTGTTTCTCCCAGGGAGCTCCAGGGGGCCGGAACGCGGGCCATGCCACAGAGGCCGAGGCAGCCACCAGCTTCCCACCTCCGCTTCGGAGCGCTACCCTGGGAGAGCCCGGCCCCACGGCCCGGGCGCTCCGGCCTCCCGAAGCGGGACGCTTCCACTCTCCTGCGTGCTTCTCTCTCCGCACTCGTCTTTCCCCGGACGTCGTTCTCCCCGGAGCACGGTGTTGCTGTGAATTCAGGGCCCCGCTGTCTCGCTCTCGTGCCCGGCCCATGCTTCCAAAGTGCCTGACTCCCTGAAGCCCGCCGCCGGACCGGAGGCGCGGGCGGCACCCACAGGTCCCCGGGGTGGAGGCCCGAGCCGGCAGAGCGTGGGCGTCCTCCATTGCGTCTGAGGGAAGGCTCTGGGACTGAGGGGAAGGGGGAGCTGACAGGGACCGCTCCGTGACGCGCGCAGAAGGAGCTGAGGGTCTGGCCCTAGCTCTGTGCTCCTAGGGGCCACAAGCGCTTCTCTCTTCCCGGGACGGAGTGGGGCTTGCTGGGCCACTGCCTCGTCCTGACGCTCTCCCTTGGCAGGAGCTCTGCGCTTCCACCGCCCGTCTCGGGCAGGGCTCCCTGCTCAGAGCCACCCCAGAGAGGCTGGTGGAAGGCCGGCGCGGCCGTTCGGCTCTCTCCGCGAGCTGGCTGTGCAGCCCGGGGCTTTCCGAACGCTTGCTCCGCTGGGGTCGTCCGAAGGCTCTCTGCAGCTGAGGGAAACGAGGCTGCTGTCAGACGTTCTCCCGCGCCCTACGAACTAGGCCGTTTGTCCTGCTCCATGCGGCGCTTCACCGTCGCAGCAGGAGCCGCTTTCGCAGCCCTTCTGCGGGGCTACGGTGAGGCCGAGAGAAGGGGCCAACATCTCGGTCGGCCACCGACCCCAGGCCCTGCAGGCAGCCTTCCCTGGGCTTCCGCCTCCACCCGCCGCGCCCACTCTCTCGCTCTCGGCCAGAGAGGTCTGCACGCCCAAGGCCGCTCGGCTCCAGGCTTCTCGCTCGGAGGGAAGGCTGTGGTGCTCACTCGAGCTTTCCAGGCTCAGCTTTCCGAAGGCATGCTTCTCCGTGGAGCGACGAGTGCGGGGTGGTGCTGTTGGCATGCCCCCCTCTCTTGTTTCTCCCAGGGAGCTCCAGGGGGCCGGAACGCGGGCCATGCCACAGAGGCCGAGACAGCCACCAGCTTCCCACCTCCGCTTCGGAGCGCTGCCCCGGGAGAGCCCGGCCCCACGGCCCGGGCGCTCCGGCCTCCCGAAGCGGGACGCTTCCACTCTCCTGCGTGCTTCTCTCTCCGCACTCGTCTTTCCCCGGACGTCGTTCTCCCCGGAGCACGGTGTTGCTGTGAATTCAGGGCCCCGCTGTCTCGCTCTCGTGCCCGGCCCATGCTTCCAAAGTGCCTGACTCCCTGAAGCCCGCCGAGGGACCGTAGGGGCGGGCGACACCCACACGTCCCCGGGGTGGAGGCCCGAGCCGGCAGAGCGTGGGCGTCCTCCACTGCGTCTGAGGGAAGGCTCTGGGACTGAGGGGAAGGGGGAGCTGACAGGGACCGCTCCGTGACGCGCGCAGAAGGAGCTGAGGGTCTGGCCCTTGCTCTGTGCTCCTAGGGGCCACAAGCGCTTCTCTCTTCCCGGGACGGAGTGGGGCTTGCTGGGCCACTGCCTCGTCCTGACGCTCTTCCTTGGCAGGAGCTCTGCGCTTCCACCGCCCGCTTCGGGCAGGGCTCCCTGCTCAGAGCCACCCCAGAGAGGCTGGTGGGAGGCCGGCGCAGCCGTTCGGCTCTCTCCGTGAGCCGGCTGTGCAGCCCGGGGCTTTCCGAACGCTTGCTCCGCTGGGGTCGTCCGAAGGCTCTCTGCAGCTGAGGGAAACGAGGCTGCTGTCAGACGTTCTCCCGCGCCCTCCGAACTAGGCCGTTTGGCCTGCTCCATGTGGCGCTTCACCGTGGCAGCAGGAGCCGCTTTCGCAGCCCTTCTGCGGGGCTACGGTGAGGCCGAGAGAAGGGGCCGACATCTCGGTCGGCCACCGACCCCAGGCCCTGCAGGCATCCTTCCCTGGGCTTCCGCCTCCACCCGCCGCGCCCACTCTCTCGCTCTCGGCCAGAGAGGTCTGCACGCCCAAGGCCGCTCGGCTCCAGGCTTCTCGCTCGGAGGGAAGGCTGTGGTGCTCACTCGAGCTTTCCAGGCTCAGCTTTCGGAAGGCATGCTTCTCCGTGGAGCGACGAGTGCGGGGTGGTGCTGTTGGCATGCCCCCCTCTCTTGTTTCTCCCAGGGAGCTCCAGGGGGCCGGAACGCGGGCCATGCCACAGAGGCCGAGGCAGCCACCAGCTTCCCACCTCCGCTTCGGAGCGCTGCCCCGGGAGAGCCCGGCCCCACGGCCCGGGCGCTCCGGCCTCCCGAAGCGGGACGCTTCCACTCTCCTGCGTGCTTCTCTCTCCGCACTCGTCTTTCCCCGGACGTCGTTCTCCCCGGAGCACGGTGTTGCTGTGAATTCAGGGCCCCGCTGTCTCGCTCTCGTGCCCGGCCCATGCTTCCAAAGTGCCTGACTCCCTGAAGCCCGCCGCCGGACCGGAGGCGCGGGCGGCACCCACACGTCCCCGGGGTGGAGGCCCGAGCCGGCAGAGCGTGGGCGTCCTCCACTGCGTCTGAGGGAAGGCTCTGGGACTGAGGGGAAGGGGGAGCTGACAGGGACCGCTCCGTGACGCGCGCAGAAGGAGCTGAGGGTCTGGCCCTTGCTCTGTGCTCCTAGGGGCCACAAGCGCTTCTCTCTTCACGGGACGGAGTGGGGCTTGCTGGGCCACTGCCTCGTCCTGACGCTCTCCCTTGGCAGGAGCTCTGCGCTTCCACCGCCCGCTTCCGGCAGGGCTCCCTGCTCAGAGCCACCCCAGAGAGGCTGGTGGGAGGCCGGCGCAGCCGTTCGGCTCTCTCCGCGAGCCGGCTGTGCAGCCCGGGGCTTTCCGAACGCTTGCTCCGCTGGGGTCGTCCGAAGGCTCTCTGCAGCTGAGGGAAACGAGGCTGCTGTCAGACGTTCTCCCGCGCCCTCCGAACTAGGCCGTTTGTCCTGCTCCATGTGGCGCTTCACCGTCGCAGCAGGAGCCGCTTTCGCAGCCCTTCTGCGGGGCTACGGTGAGGCCGAGAGAAGGGGCCGACATCTCGGTCGGCCCCCGACCCCAGGCCCTGCAGGCAGCCTTCCCTGGGCTTCCGCCTCCACCCGCCGCGCCCACTCTCTCGCTCTCGGCCAGAGAGGCCTGCACGCCCAAGGCCGCTCGGCTCCAGGCTTCTCGCTCGGAGGGAAGGCTGTGGTGCTCACTCGAGCTTTCCAGGCTCAGCTTTCCGAAGGCATGCTTCTCCGTGGAGCGACGAGTGCGGGGTGGTGCTGTTGGCATGCCCCCCTCTCTTGTTTCTCCCAGGGAGCTCCAGGGGGCCGGAACGCGGGCCATGCCACAGAGGCCGAGGCAGCCACCAGCTTCCCACCTCCGCTTCGGAGCGCTGCCCCGGGAGAGCCCGGCCCCACGGCCCGGGCGCTCCGGCCTCCCGAAGCGGGACGCTTCCACTCTCCTGCGTGCTTCTCTCTCCGCACTCGTCTTTCCCCGGACGTCGTTCTCCCCGGAGCACGGTGTTGCTGTGAATTCAGGGCCCCGCTGTCTCGCTCTCGTGCCCGGCCCATGCTTCCAAAGTGCCTGACTCCCTGAAGCCCGCCGCCGGACCGGAGGCGCGGGCGGCACCCACACGTCCCCGGGGTGGAGGCCCGAGCCGGCAGAGCGTGGGCGTCCTCCACTGCGTCTGAGGGAAGGCTCTGGGACTGAGGGGAAGGGGGAGCTGACAGGGACCGCTCCGTGACGCGCGCAGAAGGAGCTGAGGGTCTGGCCCTTGCTCTGTGCTCCTAGGGGCCACAAGCGCTTCTCTCTTCACGGGACGGAGTGGGGCTTGCTGGGCCACTGCCTCGTCCTGACGCTCTCCCTTGGCAGGAGCTCTGCGCTTCCACCGCCCGCTTCCGGCAGGGCTCCCTGCTCAGAGCCACCCCAGAGAGGCTGGTGGGAGGCCGGCGTAGCCTTTCGGCTCTCTCCGCGAGCCGGCTGTGCAACCCGGGGCTTTCCGAACGCTTGCTCCGCTGGGGTCTTCCGAAGGCTCTCTGCAGCTGAGGGAAACGAGGCTGCTGTCAGACGTTCTCCCGCGCCCTCCGAACTAGGCCGTTTGTCCTGCTCCATGTGGCGCTTCACCGTCGCAGCAGGAGCCGCTTTCGCAGCCCTTCTGCGGGGCTACGGTGAGGCCGAGAGAAGGGGCCGACATCTCGGTCGGCCCCCGACCCCAGGCCCTGCAGGCAGCCTTCCCTGGGCTTCCGCCTCCACCCGCCGCGCCCACTCTCTCGCTCTCGGCCAGAGAGGCCTGCACGCCCAAGGCCGCTCGGCTCCAGGCTTCTCGCTCGGAGGGAAGGCTGTGGTGCTCACTCGAGCTTTCCAGGCTCAGCTTTCCTAAGGCATGCTTCTCCGTGGAGCGACGAGTGCGGGGTGGTGCTGTTGGCATGCCCCCCTCTCTTGTTTCTCCCAGGGAGCTCCAGGGGGCCGGAACGCGGGCCATGCCACAGAGGCCGAGGCAGCCACCAGCTTCCCACCTCCGCTTCGGAGCGCTGCCCCGGGAGAGCCCGGCCCCACGGCCCGGGCGCTCCGGCCTCCCGAAGCGGGACGCTTCCACTCTCCTGCGTGCTTCTCTCTCCGCACTCGTCTTTCCCCGGACGTCGTTCTCCCCGGAGCACGGTGTTGCTGTGAATTCAGGGCCCCGCTGTCTCGCTCTCGTGCCCGGCCCATGCTTCCAAAGTGCCTGACTCCCTGAAGCCCGCCGCCGGACCGGAGGCGCGGGCGGCACCCACACGTCCCCGGGGTGGAGGCCCGAGCCGGCAGAGCGTGGGCGTCCTCCACTGCGTCTGAGGGAAGGCTCTGGGACTGAGGGGAAGGGGGAGCTGACAGGGACCGCTCCGTGACGCGCGCAGAAGGAGCTGAGGGTCTGGCCCTTGCTCTGTGCTCCTAGGGGCCACAAGCGCTTCTCTCTTCACGGGACGGAGTGGGGCTTGCTGGGCCACTGCCTCCTCCTGACACTCTCCCTTGACAGGAGCTCTGCGCTTCCACCGACCGCTTCGGGCAGGGCTTCCTGCTCAGAGCCACCCCAGAGAGGCTGGTGGGAGGCCGGCGCGGCCGTTCGGCTCTCTCCGCGAGCCGGCTGTGCAGCCCGGGGCTTTCCGAACGCTTGCTCCGCTGGGGTCGTCCGAAGGCTCTCTGCAGCTGAGGGAAACGAGGCTGCTGTCAGACGTTCTCCCGCGCCCTACGAACTAGGCCGTTTGTCCTGCTCCATGCGGCGCTTCACCGTCGCAGCAGGAGCCGCTTTCGCAGCCCTTCTGCGGGGCTACGGTGAGGCCGAGAGAAGGGGCCAACATCTCGGTCGGCCACCGACCCCAGGCCCTGCAGGCAGCCTTCCCTGGGCTTCCGCCTCCACCCGCCGCGCCCACTCTCTCGCTCTCGGCCAGAGAGGTCTGCACGCCCAAGGCCGCTCGGCTCCAGGCTTCTCGCTCGGAGGGAAGGCTGTGGTGCTCACTCGAGCTTTCCAGGCTCAGCTTTCCGAAGGCATGCTTCTCCGTGGAGCGACGAGTGCGGGGTGGTGCTGTTGGCATGCCCCCCTCTCTTGTTTCTCCCAGGGAGCTCCAGGGGGCCGGAACGCGGGCCATGCCACAGAGGCCGAGACAGCCACCAGCTTCCCACCTCCGCTTCGGAGCGCTGCCCCGGGAGAGCCCGGCCCCACGGCCCGGGCGCTCCGGCCTCCCGAAGCGGGACGCTTCCACTCTCCTGCGTGCTTCTCTCTCCGCACTCGTCTTTCCCCGGACGTCGTTCTCCCCGGAGCACGGTGTTGCTGTGAATTCAGGGCCCCGCTGTCTCGCTCTCGTGCCCGGCCCATGCTTCCAAAGTGCCTGACTCCCTGAAGCCCGCCGAGGGACCGTAGGGGCGGGCGACACCCACACGTCCCCGGGGTGGAGGCCCGAGCCGGCAGAGCGTGGGCGTCCTCCACTGCGTCTGAGGGAAGGCTCTGGGACTGAGGGGAAGGGGGAGCTGACAGGGACCGCTCCGTGACGCGCGCAGAAGGAGCTGAGGGTCTGGCCCTTGCTCTGTGCTCCTAGGGGCCACAAGCGCTTCTCTCTTCCCGGGACGGAGTGGGGCTTGCTGGGCCACTGCCTCGTCCTGACGCTCTTCCTTGGCAGGAGCTCTGCGCTTCCACCGCCCGCTTCGGGCAGGGCTCCCTGCTCAGAACCACCCCAGATAGGCTGGTGGGAGGCCGGCGCAGCCGTTCGGCTCTCTCCGCGAGCCGGCTGTGCAGCCCGGGGCTTTCCGAACGCTTGCTCCGCTGGGGTCGTCCGAAGGCTCTCTGCAGCTGAGGGAAACGAGGCTGCTGTCAGACGTTCTCCCGCGCCCTCCGAACTAGGCCGTTTGGCCTGCTCCATGTGGCGCTTCACCGTGGCAGCAGGAGCCGCTTTCGCAGCCCTTCTGCGGGGCTACGGTGAGGCCGAGAGAAGGGGCCGACATCTCGGTCGGCCACCGACCCCAGGCCCTGCAGGCAGCCTTCCCTGGGCTTCCGCCTCCACCCGCCGCGCCCACTCTCTCGCTCTCGGCCAGAGAGGTCTGCACGCCCAAGGCCGCTCGGCTCCAGGCTTCTCGCTCGGAGGGAAGGCTGTGGTGCTCACTCGAGCTTTCCAGGCTCAGCTTTCGGAAGGCATGCTTCTCCGTGGAGCGACGAGTGCGGGGTGGTGCTGTTGGCATGCCCCCCTCTCTTGTTTCTTCCAGGGAGCTCCAGGGGGCCGGAACGCGGGCCAAGCCACAGAGGCCGAGGCAGCCACCAGCTTCCCACCTCAGCTTCGGAGCGCTGCCCCGGGAGAGCCCGGCCCCACGGCCCGGGCGCTCCGGCCTCCCGAAGCGGGACGCTTCCACTCTCCTGCGTGCTTCTCTCTCCGCACTCGTCTTTCCCCGGACGTCGTTCTCCCCGGAGCACGGTGTTGCTGTGAATTCAGGGCCCCGCTGTCTCGCTCTCGTGCCCGGCCCATGCTTCCAAAGTGCCTGACTCCCTGAAGCCCGCCGCCGGACCGGAGGCGCGGGCGGCACCCACACGTCCCCGGGGTGGAGGCCCGAGCCGGCAGAGCGTGGGCGTCCTCCACTGCGTCTGAGGGAAGGCTCTGGGACTGAGGGGAAGGGGGAGCTGACAGGGACCGCTCCGTGACGCGCGCAGAAGGAGCTGAGGGTCTGGCCCTTGCTCTGTGCTCCTAGGGGCCACAAGCGCTTCTCTCTTCACGGGACGGAGTGGGGCTTGCTGGGCCACTGCCTCGTCCTGACGCTCTCCCTTGGCAGGAGCTCTGCGCTTCCACCGCCCGCTTCCGGCAGGGCTCCCTGCTCAGAGCCACCCCAGAGAGGCTGGTGGGAGGCCGGCGCGGCCGTTCGGCTATCTCCGCGAGCCGGCTGTGCAGCCCGGGGCTTTCCGAACGCTTGCTCCGCTGGGTCGTCCGAAGGCTCTCTGCACCTGAGGGAAACGAGGCTGCTGTCAGACGTTCTCCCGCGCCCTCCGAACTAGGCCGTTTGTCCTGCTCCATGTGGCGCTTCACCGTGGCAGCAGGAGCCGCTTTCGCAGCCCTTCTGCGGGGCTACGGTGAGGCCGAGAGAAGGGGCCGACATCTCGGTCGGCCCCCGACCCCAGGCCCTGCAGGCAGCCTTCCCTGGGCTTCCGCCTCCACCCGCCGCGCCCACTCTCTCGCTCTCGGCCAGAGAGGTCTGCACGCCCAAGGCCGCTCGGCTCCAGGCTTCTCGCTCGGAGGGAAGGCTGTGGTGCTCACTCGAGCTTTCCAGGCTCAGCTTTCCGAAGGCATGCTTCTCCGTGGAGCGACGAGTGCGGGGTGGTGCTGTTGGCATGCCCCCCTCTCTTGTTTCTCCCAGGGAGCTCCAGGGGACCGGAACGCGGGCCATGCCACAGAGGCCGAGGCAGCCAACAGCTTCCCACCTCCGCTTCGGAGCGCTGCCCCGGGAGAGCCCGGCCCCACGGCCCGGGCGCTCCGGCCTCCCGAAGCGGGACGCTTCCACTCTCCTGCGTGCTTCTCTCTCCGCACTCGTCTTTCCCCGGACGTCGTTCTCCCCGGAGCACGGTGTTGCTGTGAATTCAGGGCCCCGCTGTCTCGCTCTCGTGCCCGGCCCATGCTTCCAAAGTGCCTGACTCCCTGAAGCCCGCCGCCGGACCGGAGGCGCGGGCGGCACCCACACGTCCCCGGGGTGGAGGCCCGAGCCGGCAGAGCGTGGGCGTCCTCCACTGCGTCTGAGGGAAGGCTCTGGGACTGAGGGGAAGGGGGAGCTGACAGGGACCGCTCCGTGACGCGCGCAGAAGGAGCTGAGGGTCTGGCCCTTGCTCTGTGCTCCTAGGGGCCACAAGCGCTTCTCTCTTCACGGGACGGAGTGGGGCTTGCTGGGCCACTGCCTCGTCCTGACGCTCTCCCTTGGCAGGAGCTCTGCGCTTCCACCGCCCGCTTCGGGCAGGTCTCCCTGCTCAGAGCCACCCCAGAGAGGCTGGTGGGAGGCCCGCGCGGCCGTTCGGCTCTCTCCGCGAGCCGGCTGTGCAGCCCGGGGCTTTCCGAACGCTTGCTCCGCTGGGTCGTCCGAAGGCTCTCTGCACCTGAGGGAAACGAGGCTGCTGTCAGACGTTCTCCCGCGCCCTCCCAACTAGGCCGTTTGTCCTGCTCCATGTGGCGCTTCACCGTCGCAGCAGGAGCCGCTTTCGCAGCCCTTCTGCGGGGCTACGGTGAGGCCGAGAGAAGGGGCCGACATCTCGGTCGGCCCCCGACCCCAGGCCCTGCAGGCAGCCTTCCCTGGGCTTCCGCCTCCACCCGCCGCGCCCACTCTCTCGCTCTCGGCCAGAGAGGCCTGCACGCCCAAGGCCGCTCGGCTCCAGGCTTCTCGCTCGGAGGGAAGGCTGTGGTGCTCACTCGAGCTTTCCAGGCTCAGCTTTCCGAAGGCATGCTTCTCCGTGGAGCGACGAGTGCGGGGTGGTGCTGTTGGCATGCCCCCCTCTCTTGTTTCTCCCAGGGAGCTCCAGGGGGCCGGAACGCGGGCCATGCCACAGAGGCCGAGGCAGCCACCAGCTTCCCACCTCCGCTTCGGAGCGCTGCCCCGGGAGAGCCCGGCCCCACGGCCCGGGCGCTCCGGCCTCCCGAAGCGGGACGCTTCCACTCTCCTGCGTGCTTCTCTCTCCGCACTCGTCTTTCCCCGGACGTCGTTCTCCCCGGAGCACGGTGTTGCTGTGAATTCAGGGCCCCGCTGTCTCGCTCTCGTGCCCGGCCCATGCTTCCAAAGTGCCTGACTCCCTGAAGCCCGCCGCCGGACCGGAGGCGCGGGCGGCACCCACACGTCCCCGGGGTGGAGGCCCGAGCCGGCAGAGCGTGGGCGTCCTCCACTGCGTCTGAGGGAAGGCTCTGGGACTGAGGGGAAGGGGGAGCTGACAGGGACCGCTCCGTGACGCGCGCAGAAGGAGCTGAGGGTCTGGCCCTTGCTCTGTGCTCCTAGGGGCCACAAGCGCTTCTCTCTTCACGGGACGGAGTGGGGCTTGCTGGGCCACTGCCTCGTCCTGACGCTCTCCCTTGGCAGGAGCTCTGCGCTTCCACCGCCCGCTTCCGGCAGGGCTCCCTGCTCAGAGCCACCCCAGAGAGGCTGGTGGGAGGCCGGCGTAGCCTTTCGGCTCTCTCCGCGAGCCGGCTGTGCAACCCGGGGCTTTCCGAACGCTTGCTCCGCTGGGGTCTTCCGAAGGCTCTCTGCAGCTGAGGGAAACGAGGCTGCTGTCAGACGTTCTCCCGCGCCCTCCGAACTAGGCCGTTTGTCCTGCTCCATGTGGCGCTTCACCGTCGCAGCAGGAGCCGCTTTCGCAGCCCTTCTGCGGGGCTACGGTGAGGCCGAGAGAAGGGGCCGACATCTCGGTCGGCCCCCGACCCCAGGCCCTGCAGGCAGCCTTCCCTGGGCTTCCGCCTCCACCCGCCGCGCCCACTCTCTCGCTCTCGGCCAGAGAGGCCTGCACGCCCAAGGCCGCTCGGCTCCAGGCTTCTCGCTCGGAGGGAAGGCTGTGGTGCTCACTCGAGCTTTCCAGGCTCAGCTTTCCTAAGGCATGCTTCTCCGTGGAGCGACGAGTGCGGGGTGGTGCTGTTGGCATGCCCCCCTCTCTTGTTTCTCCCAGGGAGCTCCAGGGGGCCGGAACGCGGGCCATGCCACAGAGGCCGAGGCAGCCACCAGCTTCCCACCTCCGCTTCGGAGCGCTGCCCCGGGAGAGCCCGGCCCCACGGCCCGGGCGCTCCGGCCTCCCGAAGCGGGACGCTTCCACTCTCCTGCGTGCTTCTCTCTCCGCACTCGTCTTTCCCCGGACGTCGTTCTCCCCGGAGCACGGTGTTGCTGTGAATTCAGGGCCCCGCTGTCTCGCTCTCGTGCCCGGCCCATGCTTCCAAAGTGCCTGACTCCCTGAAGCCCGCCGCCGGACCGGAGGCGCGGGCGGCACCCACACGTCCCCGGGGTGGAGGCCCGAGCCGGCAGAGCGTGGGCGTCCTCCACTGCGTCTGAGGGAAGGCTCTGGGACTGAGGGGAAGGGGGAGCTGACAGGGACCGCTCCGTGACGCGCGCAGAAGGAGCTGAGGGTCTGGCCCTTGCTCTGTGCTCCTAGGGGCCACAAGCGCTTCTCTCTTCACGGGACGGAGTGGGGCTTGCTGGGCCACTGCCTCCTCCTGACACTCTCCCTTGACAGGAGCTCTGCGCTTCCACCGACCGCTTCGGGCAGGGCTTCCTGCTCAGAGCCACCCCAGAGAGGCTGGTGGGAGGCCGGCGCGGCCGTTCGGCTCTCTCCGCGAGCCGGCTGTGCAGCCCGGGGCTTTCCGAACGCTTGCTCCGCTGGGGTCGTCCGAAGGCTCTCTGCAGCTGAGGGAAACGAGGCTGCTGTCAGACGTTCTCCCGCGCCCTACGAACTAGGCCGTTTGTCCTGCTCCATGCGGCGCTTCACCGTCGCAGCAGGAGCCGCTTTCGCAGCCCTTCTGCGGGGCTACGGTGAGGCCGAGAGAAGGGGCCAACATCTCGGTCGGCCACCGACCCCAGGCCCTGCAGGCAGCCTTCCCTGGGCTTCCGCCTCCACCCGCCGCGCCCACTCTCTCGCTCTCGGCCAGAGAGGTCTGCACGCCCAAGGCCGCTCGGCTCCAGGCTTCTCGCTCGGAGGGAAGGCTGTGGTGCTCACTCGAGCTTTCCAGGCTCAGCTTTCCGAAGGCATGCTTCTCCGTGGAGCGACGAGTGCGGGGTGGTGCTGTTGGCATGCCCCCCTCTCTTGTTTCTCCCAGGGAGCTCCAGGGGGCCGGAACGCGGGCCATGCCACAGAGGCCGAGACAGCCACCAGCTTCCCACCTCCGCTTCGGAGCGCTGCCCCGGGAGAGCCCGGCCCCACGGCCCGGGCGCTCCGGCCTCCCGAAGCGGGACGCTTCCACTCTCCTGCGTGCTTCTCTCTCCGCACTCGTCTTTCCCCGGACGTCGTTCTCCCCGGAGCACGGTGTTGCTGTGAATTCAGGGCCCCGCTGTCTCGCTCTCGTGCCCGGCCCATGCTTCCAAAGTGCCTGACTCCCTGAAGCCCGCCGAGGGACCGTAGGGGCGGGCGACACCCACACGTCCCCGGGGTGGAGGCCCGAGCCGGCAGAGCGTGGGCGTCCTCCACTGCGTCTGAGGGAAGGCTCTGGGACTGAGGGGAAGGGGGAGCTGACAGGGACCGCTCCGTGACGCGCGCAGAAGGAGCTGAGGGTCTGGCCCTTGCTCTGTGCTCCTAGGGGCCACAAGCGCTTCTCTCTTCCCGGGACGGAGTGGGGCTTGCTGGGCCACTGCCTCGTCCTGACGCTCTTCCTTGGCAGGAGCTCTGCGCTTCCACCGCCCGCTTCGGGCAGGGCTCCCTGCTCAGAACCACCCCAGATAGGCTGGTGGGAGGCCGGCGCAGCCGTTCGGCTCTCTCCGCGAGCCGGCTGTGCAGCCCGGGGCTTTCCGAACGCTTGCTCCGCTGGGGTCGTCCGAAGGCTCTCTGCAGCTGAGGGAAACGAGGCTGCTGTCAGACGTTCTCCCGCGCCCTCCGAACTAGGCCGTTTGGCCTGCTCCATGTGGCGCTTCACCGTGGCAGCAGGAGCCGCTTTCGCAGCCCTTCTGCGGGGCTACGGTGAGGCCGAGAGAAGGGGCCGACATCTCGGTCGGCCACCGACCCCAGGCCCTGCAGGCAGCCTTCCCTGGGCTTCCGCCTCCACCCGCCGCGCCCACTCTCTCGCTCTCGGCCAGAGAGGTCTGCACGCCCAAGGCCGCTCGGCTCCAGGCTTCTCGCTCGGAGGGAAGGCTGTGGTGCTCACTCGAGCTTTCCAGGCTCAGCTTTCGGAAGGCATGCTTCTCCGTGGAGCGACGAGTGCGGGGTGGTGCTGTTGGCATGCCCCCCTCTCTTGTTTCTTCCAGGGAGCTCCAGGGGGCCGGAACGCGGGCCAAGCCACAGAGGCCGAGGCAGCCACCAGCTTCCCACCTCAGCTTCGGAGCGCTGCCCCGGGAGAGCCCGGCCCCACGGCCCGGGCGCTCCGGCCTCCCGAAGCGGGACGCTTCCACTCTCCTGCGTGCTTCTCTCTCCGCACTCGTCTTTCCCCGGACGTCGTTCTCCCCGGAGCACGGTGTTGCTGTGAATTCAGGGCCCCGCTGTCTCGCTCTCGTGCCCGGCCCATGCTTCCAAAGTGCCTGACTCCCTGAAGCCCGCCGCCGGACCGGAGGCGCGGGCGGCACCCACACGTCCCCGGGGTGGAGGCCCGAGCCGGCAGAGCGTGGGCGTCCTCCACTGCGTCTGAGGGAAGGCTCTGGGACTGAGGGGAAGGGGGAGCTGACAGGGACCGCTCCGTGACGCGCGCAGAAGGAGCTGAGGGTCTGGCCCTTGCTCTGTGCTCCTAGGGGCCACAAGCGCTTCTCTCTTCACGGGACGGAGTGGGGCTTGCTGGGCCACTGCCTCGTCCTGACGCTCTCCCTTGGCAGGAGCTCTGCGCTTCCACCGCCCGCTTCCGGCAGGGCTCCCTGCTCAGAGCCACCCCAGAGAGGCTGGTGGGAGGCCGGCGCGGCCGTTCGGCTATCTCCGCGAGCCGGCTGTGCAGCCCGGGGCTTTCCGAACGCTTGCTCCGCTGGGTCGTCCGAAGGCTCTCTGCACCTGAGGGAAACGAGGCTGCTGTCAGACGTTCTCCCGCGCCCTCCGAACTAGGCCGTTTGTCCTGCTCCATGTGGCGCTTCACCGTGGCAGCAGGAGCCGCTTTCGCAGCCCTTCTGCGGGGCTACGGTGAGGCCGAGAGAAGGGGCCGACATCTCGGTCGGCCCCCGACCCCAGGCCCTGCAGGCAGCCTTCCCTGGGCTTCCGCCTCCACCCGCCGCGCCCACTCTCTCGCTCTCGGCCAGAGAGGTCTGCACGCCCAAGGCCGCTCGGCTCCAGGCTTCTCGCTCGGAGGGAAGGCTGTGGTGCTCACTCGAGCTTTCCAGGCTCAGCTTTCCGAAGGCATGCTTCTCCGTGGAGCGACGAGTGCGGGGTGGTGCTGTTGGCATGCCCCCCTCTCTTGTTTCTCCCAGGGAGCTCCAGGGGACCGGAACGCGGGCCATGCCACAGAGGCCGAGGCAGCCAACAGCTTCCCACCTCCGCTTCGGAGCGCTGCCCCGGGAGAGCCCGGCCCCACGGCCCGGGCGCTCCGGCCTCCCGAAGCGGGACGCTTCCACTCTCCTGCGTGCTTCTCTCTCCGCACTCGTCTTTCCCCGGACGTCGTTCTCCCCGGAGCACGGTGTTGCTGTGAATTCAGGGCCCCGCTGTCTCGCTCTCGTGCCCGGCCCATGCTTCCAAAGTGCCTGACTCCCTGAAGCCCGCCGCCGGACCGGAGGCGCGGGCGGCACCCACACGTCCCCGGGGTGGAGGCCCGAGCCGGCAGAGCGTGGGCGTCCTCCACTGCGTCTGAGGGAAGGCTCTGGGACTGAGGGGAAGGGGGAGCTGACAGGGACCGCTCCGTGACGCGCGCAGAAGGAGCTGAGGGTCTGGCCCTTGCTCTGTGCTCCTAGGGGCCACAAGCGCTTCTCTCTTCACGGGACGGAGTGGGGCTTGCTGGGCCACTGCCTCGTCCTGACGCTCTCCCTTGGCAGGAGCTCTGCGCTTCCACCGCCCGCTTCGGGCAGGTCTCCCTGCTCAGAGCCACCCCAGAGAGGCTGGTGGGAGGCCCGCGCGGCCGTTCGGCTCTCTCCGCGAGCCGGCTGTGCAGCCCGGGGCTTTCCGAACGCTTGCTCCGCTGGGTCGTCCGAAGGCTCTCTGCACCTGAGGGAAACGAGGCTGCTGTCAGACGTTCTCCCGCGCCCTCCCAACTAGGCCGTTTGTCCTGCTCCATGTGGCGCTTCACCGTCGCAGCAGGAGCCGCTTTCGCAGCCCTTCTGCGGGGCTACGGTGAGGCCGAGAGAAGGGGCCGACATCTCGGTCGGCCCCCGACCCCAGGCCCTGCAGGCAGCCTTCCCTGGGCTTCCGCCTCCACCCGCCGCGCCCACTCTCTCGCTCTCGGCCAGAGAGGCCTGCACGCCCAAGGCCGCTCGGCTCCAGGCTTCTCGCTCGGAGGGAAGGCTGTGGTGCTCACTCGAGCTTTCCAGGCTCAGCTTTCCGAAGGCATGCTTCTCCGTGGAGCGACGAGTGCGGGGTGGTGCTGTTGGCATGCCCCCCTCTCTTGTTTCTCCCAGGGAGCTCCAGGGGACCGGAACGCGGGCCATGCCACAGAGGCCGAGGCAGCCACCAGCTTCCCACCTCCGCTTCGGAGCGCTACCCTGGGAGAGCCCGGCCCCACGGCCCGGGCGCTCCGGCCTCCCGAAGCGGGACGCTTCCACTCTCCTGCGTGCTTCTCTCTCCGCACTCGTCTTTCCCCGGACGTCGTTCTCCCCGGAGCACGGTGTTGCTGTGAATTCAGGGCCCCGCTGTCTCGCTCTCGTGCCCGGCCCATGCTTCCAAAGTGCCTGACTCCCTGAAGCCCGCCGCCGGACCGGAGGCGCGGGCGGCACCCACACGTCCCCGGGGTGGAGGCCCGAGCCGGCAGAGCGTGGGCGTCCTCCACTGCGTCTGAGGGAAGGCTCTGGGACTGAGGGGAAGGGGAAGCTGACAGGGACCGCTACGTGACGCGCGCAGAAGGAGCTGAGGGTCTGGCCCTTGCTCTGTGCTCCTAGGGGCCACAAGCGCTTCTCTCTTCACGGGACGGAGTGGGGCTTGCTGGGCCACTGCCTCGTCCTGACGCTCTCCCTTGGCAGGAGCTCTGCGCTTCCACCGCCCGCCTCGGGCAGGGCTCCCTGCTCAGAGCCACCCCAGAGAGGCTGGCGGAAGGCCGGCGCGGCCGTTCGGCTCTCTCCGCGAGCCGGCTGTGCAGCCCGGGGCTTTCCGAACGCTTGCTCCGCTGGGGTCGTCCGAAGGCTCTCTGCAGCTGAGGGAAACGAGGCTGCTGTCAGACGTTCTCCCGCGCCCTACGAACTAGGCCGTTTGTCCTGCTCCATGCGGCGCTTCACCGTCGCAGCAGGAGCCGCTTTCGCAGCCATTCTGCGGGGCTACGGTGAGGCCGAGAGAAGGGGCCGACATCTCGGTCGGCCACCGACCCCAGGCCCTGCAGGCAGCCTTCCCTGGGCTTCCGCCTCCACCCGCCGCGCCCACTCTCTCGCTCTCGGCCAGAGAGGCCTGCACGCCCAAGGCCGCTCTGCTCCAGGCTTCTCGCTCGGAGGGAAGGCTGTGGTGCTCACTCGAGCTTTCCAGGCTCAGCTTTCCTAAGGCATGCTTCTCCGTGGAGCGACGAGTGCGGGGTGGTGCTGTTGGCATGCCCCCCTCTCTTGTTTCTCCCAGGGAGCTCCAGGGGGCCGGAACGCGGGCCATGCCACAGAGGCCGAGGCAGCCACCAGCTTCCCACCTCCGCTTCGGAGCGCTGCCCCGGGAGAGCCCGGCCCCACGGCCCGGGCGCTCCGGCCTCCCGAAGCGGGACGCTTCCACTCTCCTGCGTGCTTCTCTCTCCGCACTCGTCTTTCCCCGGACGTCGTTCTCCCCGGAGCTCGGTGTTGCTGTGAATTCAGCGCCCCGCTGTCTCGCTCTCGTGCCCGGCCCATGCTTCCAAAGTGCCTGACTCCCTGAAGCCCACCGCCGGACCGGAGGCGCGGGCGGCACCCACACGTCCCCGGGGTGGAGGCCCGAGCCGGCAGAGCGTGGGCGTCCTCCACTGCGTCTGAGGGAAGGCTCTGGGACTGAGGGGAAGGGGGAGCTGACAGGGACCGCTCCGTGACGCGCGCAGAAGGAGCTGAGGGTCTGGCCCTTGCTCTGTGCTCCTAGGGGCCACAAGCGCTTCTCTCTTCCCGGGACGGAGTGGGGCTTGCTGGGCCACTGCCTCGTCCTGACGCTCTCCCTTGGCAGGAGCTCTGCGCTTCCACCGCCCGCTTCGGGCAGGGCTCCCTGCTCAGAGCCAACCCAGAGAGGCTGGCGGGAGGCCGGCGCAGCCGTTCGGCTCTCTCCGCGAGCCGGCTGTGCAGCCCGGGGCTTTCCGAACGCTTGCTCCGCTGGGGTCGTCCGAAGGCTCTCTGCAGCTGAGGGAAACGAGGCTGCTGTCAGACGTTCTCCCGCGCCCTCCGAACTAGGCCGTTTGTCCTGCTCCATGTGGCGCTTCACCGTGGCAGCAGGAGCCGCTTTCGCAGCCCTTCTGCGGGGCTACGGTGAGGCCGAGAGAAGGGGCCGACATCTCGGTCGGCCCCCGACCCCAGGCCCTGCAGGCAGCCTTCCCTGGGCTTCCGCCTCCACCCGCCGCGCCCACTCTCTCGCTCTCGGCCAGAGAGGCCTGCACGCCCAAGGCCGCTCGGCTCCAGGCTTCTCGCTCGGAGGGAAGGCTGTGGTGCTCACTCGAGCTTTCCAGGCTCAGCTTTCCGAAGGCATGCTTCTCCGTGGAGCGACGAGTGCGGGGTGGTGCTGTTGGCATGCCCCCCTCTCTTGTTTCTCCCAGGGAGCTCCAGGGGGCCGGAACGCGGGCCATGCCACAGAGGCCGAGGCAGCCACCAGCTTCCCACCTCCGCTTCGGAGCGCTGCCCCGGGAGAGCCCGGCCCCACGGCCCGGGCGCTCCGGCCTCCCGAAGCGGGACGCTTCCACTCTCCTGCGTGCTTCTCTCTCCGCACTCGTCTTTCCCCGGACGTCGTTCTCCCCGGAGCACGGTGTTGCTGTGAATTCAGGGCCCCGCTGTCTCGCTCTCGTGCCCGGCCCATGCTTCCAAAGTGCCTGACTCCCTGAAGCCCGCCGCCGGACCGGAGGCGCGGGCGGCACCCACACGTCCCCGGGGTGGAGGCCCGAGCCGGCAGAGCGTGGGCGTCCTCCACTGCGTCTGAGGGAAGGCTCTGGGACTGAGGGGAAGGGGGAGCTGACAGGGACCGCTCCGTGACGCGCGCAGAAGGAGCTGAGGGTCTGGCCCTTGCTCTGTGCTCCTAGGGGCCACAAGCGCTTCTCTCTTCACGGGACGGAGTGGGGCTTGCTGGGCCACTGCCTCGTCCTGACGCTCTCCCTTGGCAGGAGCTCTGCGCTTCCACCGCCCGCTTCCGGCAGGGCTCCCTGCTCAGAGCCACCCCAGAGAGGCTGGTGGGAGGCCGGCGTAGCCTTTCGGCTCTCTCCGCGAGCCGGCTGTGCAACCCGGGGCTTTCCGAACGCTTGCTCCGCTGGGGTCTTCCGAAGGCTCTCTGCAGCTGAGGGAAACGAGGCTGCTGTCAGACGTTCTCCCGCGCCCTCCGAACTTGGCCGTTTGTCCTGCTCCATGTGGCGCTTCACCGTCGCAGCAGGAGCCGCTTTCGCAGCCCTTCTGCGGGGCTACGGTGAGGCCGAGAGAAGGGGCCGACATCTCGGTCGGCCCCCGACCCCAGGCCCTGCAGGCAGCCTTCCCTGGGCTTCCGCCTCCACCCGCCGCGCCCACTCTCTCGCTCTCGGCCAGAGAGGTCTGCACGCCCAAGGCCGCTCGGCTCCAGGCTTCTCGCTCGGAGGGAAGGCTGTGGTGCTCACTCGAGCTTTCCAGGCTCAGCTTTCCGAAGGCATGCTTCTCCGTGGAGCGACGAGTGCGGGGTGGTGCTGTTGGCATGCCCCCCTCTCTTGTTTCTTCCAGGGAGCTCCAGGGGGCCGGAACGCGGGCCATGCCACAGAGGCCGAGGCAGCCACCAGCTTCCCACCTCAGCTTCGGAGCGCTGCCCCGGGAGAGCCCGGCCCCACGGCCCGGGCGCTCCGGCCTCCCGAAGCGGGACGCTTCCACTCTCCTGCGTGCTTCTCTCTCCGCACTCGTCTTTCCCCGGACGTCGTTCTCCCCGGAGCACGGTGTTGCTGTGAATTCAGGGCCCCGCTGTCTCGCTCTCGTGCCCGGCCCATGCTTCCAAAGTGCCTGACTCCCTGAAGCCCGCCGCCGGACCGGAGGCGCGGGCGGCACCCACACGTCCCCGGGGTGGAGGCCCGAGCCGGCAGAGCGTGGGCGTCCTCCACTGCGTCTGAGGGAAGGCTCTGGGACTGAGGGGAAGGGGGAGCTGACAGGGACCGCTCCGTGACGCGCGCAGAAGGAGCTGAGGGTCTGGCCCTTGCTCTGTGCTCCTAGGGGCCACAAGCGCTTCTCTCTTCACGGGACGGAGTGGGGCTTGCTGGGCCACTGCCTCGTCCTGACGCTCTCCCTTGGCAGGAGCTCTGCGCTTCCACCGCCCGCTTCCGGCAGGGCTCCCTGCTCAGAGCCACCCCAGAGAGGCTGGTGGGAGGCCGGCGCGGCCGTTCGGCTCTCTCCGCGAGCCGGCTGTGCAGCCCGGGGCTTTCCGAACGCTTGCTCCGCTGGGTCGTCCGAAGGCTCTCTGCACCTGAGGGAAACGAGGCTGCTGTCAGACGTTCTCCCGCGCCCTCCGAACTAGGCCGTTTGTCCTGCTCCATGTGGCGCTTCACCGTGGCAGCAGGAGCCGCTTTCGCAGCCCTTCTGCGGGGCTACGGTGAGGCCGAGAGAAGGGGCCGACATCTCGGTCGGCCCCCGACCCCAGGCCCTGCAGGCAGCCTTCCCTGGGCTTCCGCCTCCACCCGCCGCGCCCACTCTCTCGCTCTCGGCCAGAGAGGTCTGCACGCCCAAGGCCGCTCGGCTCCAGGCTTCTCGCTCGGAGGGAAGGCTGTGGTGCTCACTCGAGCTTTCCAGGCTCAGCTTTCCGAAGGCATGCTTCTCCGTGGAGCGACGAGTGCGGGGTGGTGCTGTTGGCATGCCCCCCTCTCTTGTTTCTCCCAGGGAGCTCCAGGGGGCCGGAACGCGGGCCATGCCACAGAGGCCGAGGCAGCCACCAGCTTCCCACCTCCGCTTCGGAGCGCTGCCCCGGGAGAGCCCGGCCCCACGGCCCGGGCGCTCCGGCCTCCCGAAGCGGGACGCTTCCACTCTCCTGCGTGCTTCTCTCTCCGCACTCGTCTTTCCCCGGACGTCGTTCTCCCCGGAGCACGGTGTTGCTGTGAATTCAGGGCCCCGCTGTCTCGCTCTCGTGCCCGGCCCATGCTTCCAAAGTGCCTGACTCCCTGAAGCCCGCCGCCGGACCGGAGGCGCGGGCGGCACCCACACGTCCCCGGGGTGGAGGCCCGAGCCGGCAGAGCGTGGGCGTCCTCCACTGGGTCTGAGGGAAGGCTCTGGGACTGAGGGGAAGGGGGAGCTGACAGGGACCGCTCCGTGACGCGCGCAGAAGGAGCTGAGGGTCTGGCCCTTGCTCTGTGCTCCTAGGGGCCACAAGCGCTTCTCTCTTCACGGGACGGAGTGGGGCTTGCTGGGCCACTGCCTCGTCCTGACGCTCTCCCTTGGCAGGAGCTCTGCGCTTCCACCGCCCGCTTCGGGCAGGTCTCCCTGCTCAGAGCCACCCCAGAGAGGCTGGTGGGAGGCCCGCGCGGCCGTTCGGCTCTCTCCGCGAGCCGGCTGTGCAGCCCGGGGCTTTCCGAACGCTTGCTCCGCTGGGTCGTCCGAAGGCTCTCTGCACCTGAGGGAAACGAGGCTGCTGTCAGACGTTCTCCCGCGCCCTCCCAACTAGGCCGTTTGTCCTGCTCCATGTGGCGCTTCACCGTGGCAGCAGGAGCCGCTTTCGCAGCCCTTCTGCGGGGCTACGGTGAGGCCGAGAGAAGGGGCCGACATCTCGGTCGGCCCCCGACCCCAGGCCCTGCAGGCAGCCTTCCCTGGGCTTCCGCCTCCACCCGCCGCGCCCACTCTCTCGCTCTCGGCCAGAGAGGCCTGCACGCCCAAGGCCGCTCGGCTCCAGGCTTCTCGCTCGGAGGGAAGGCTGTGGTGCTCACTCGAGCTTTCCAGGCTCAGCTTTCCGAAGGCATGCTTCTCCGTGGAGCGACGAGTGCGGGGTGGTGCTGTTGGCATGCCCCCCTCTCTTGTTTCTCCCAGGGAGCTCCAGGGGACCGGAACGCGGGCCATGCCACAGAGGCCGAGGCAGCCAACAGCTTCCCACCTCCGCTTCGGAGCGCTACCCTGGGAGAGCCCGGCCCCACGGCCCGGGCGCTCCGGCCTCCCGAAGCGGGACGCTTCCACTCTCCTGCGTGCTTCTCTCTCCGCACTCGTCTTTCCCCGGACGTCGTTCTCCCCGGAGCACGGTGTTGCTGTGAATTCAGGGCCCCGCTGTCTCGCTCTCGTGCCCGGCCCATGCTTCCAAAGTGCCTGACTCCCTGAAGCCCGCCGCCGGACCGGAGGCGCGGGCGGCACCCACACGTCCCCGGGGTGGAGGCCCGAGCCGGCAGAGCGTGGGCGTCCTCCACTGCGTCTGAGGGAAGGCTCTGGGACTGAGGGGAAGGGGGAGCTGACAGGGACCGCTCCGTGACGCGCGCAGAAGGAGCTGAGGGTCTGGCCCTTGCTCTGTGCTCGTAGGGGCCACAAGCGCTTCTCTCTTCACGGGACGGAGTGGGGCTTGCTGGGCCACTGCCTCGTCCTGACGCTCTCCCTTGGCAGGAGCTCTGCGCTTCCACCGCCCGCTTCGGGCAGGGCTCCCTGCTCAGAGCCACCCCAGAGAGGCTGGTGGGAGGCCGGCGCAGCCGTTCGGCTCTCTCCGCGAGCCGGCTGTGCAGCCCGGGGCTTTCCGAACGCTTGCTCCGCTGGGGTCGTCCGAAGGCTCTCTGCAGCGGAGGGAAACGAGGCTGCTGTCAGACGTTCTCCCGCGCCCTCCGAACTAGGCCGTTTGTCCTGCTCCATGTGGCGCTTCACCGTCGCAGCAGGAGCCGCTTTCGCAGCCCTTCTGCGGGGCTACGGTGAGGCCGAGAGAAGGGGCCGACATCTCGGTCGGCCACCGACCCCAGGCCCTGCAGGCAGCCTTCCCCGGGCTTCCGCCTCCACCCGCCGCGCCCACTCTCTCGCTCTCGACCAGAGAGGCCTGCACGCCCAAGGCCGCTCTGCTCCAGGCTTCTCGCTCGGAGGGAAGGCTGTGGTGCTCACTCGAGCTTTCCAGGCTCAGCTTTCCTAAGGCATGCTTCTCCGTGGAGCGACGAGTGCGGGGTGGTGCTGTTGGCATGCCCCCCTCTCTTGTTTCTCCCAGGGAGCTCCAGGGGGCCGGAACGCGGGCCATGCCACAGAGGCCGAGGCAGCCACCAGCTTCCCACCTCCGCTTCGGAGCGCTGCCCCGGGAGAGCCCGGCCCCACGGCCCGGGCGCTCCGGCCTCCCGAAGCGGGACGCTTCCACTCTCCTGCGTGCTTCTCTCTCCGCACTCGTCTTTCCCCGGACGTCGTTCTCCCCGGAGCACGGTGTTGCTGTGAATTCAGGGCCCCGCTGTCTCGCTCTCGTGCCCGGCCCATGCTTCCAAAGTGCCTGACTCCCTGAAGCCCGCTGCCGGACCGGAGGCGCGGGCGGCACCCACACGTCCCCGGGGTGGAGGCCCGAGCCGGCAGAGCGTGGGCGTCCTCCACTGCGTCTGAGGGAAGGCTCTGGGACTGAGGGGAAGGGGGAGCTGACAGGGACCGCTCCGTGACGCGCGCAGAAGGAGCTGAGGGTCTGGCCTTGCTCTGAGCTCCTAGGGGACACAAGCGCTTCTCTCTTCACGGGACGGAGTGGGGCTTGCTGGGCCACTGCCTCGTCCTGACGCTCTCCCTTGGCAGGAGCTCTGCGCTTCCACCGCCCGCTTCGGGCAGGGCTCCCTGCTCAGAGCCACCCCAGAGAGGCTGGTGCGAGGCCGGCGCGGCCGTTCGGCTCTCTCCGCGAGCCGGCTGTGCAGCCCGGGGCTTTCCGAACGCTTGCTCCGCTGGGTCGTCCGAAGGCTCTCTGCACCTGAGGGAAACGAGGCTGCTGTCTGACGTTCTCCCGCGCCACCCCATCTAGGCCGTTTGTCTTGCTCCATGTGGCGCTTCACCGTCGCAGCAGTAGCCGCTTTCGCAGCCCTTCTGCGGGGCTACGGTGAGGCCGAGAGAAGGGGCCGACATCTCGGTCGGCCCCCGACCCCAGGCCCTGCAGGCAGCCTTCCCTGGGCTTTCGCCTCCACCCGCCGCGCCCCCTCTCTCGCTCTCGGCCAGAGAGGCCTGCACGCCCAAGGCCGCTCGGCTCCAGGCTTCTCGCTCGGAGGGAAGGCTGTGGTGCTCACTCGAGCTTTCCAGGCTCAGCTTTCCGAAGGCATGCTTCTCCATGGAGCGACGAGTGCGGGGTGGTGCTGTTGGCATGCCCCCCTCTCTTGTTTCTCCCAGGGAGCTCCAGGGGTCGGAACGCGGGCCATGCCACAGAGGCCGAGGCAGCCACCAGCTTCCCACCTCCGCTTCGGAGCGCTGCCCCGGGAGAGCCCGGCCCCACGGCCCGGGCGCTCCGGCCTCCCGAAGCGGGACGCTTCCACTCTCCTGCGTGCTTCTCTCTCCGCAGTCGTCTTTCCCCGGACGTCGTTCTCCCCGGAGCTCGGTGTTGCTGTGAATTCAGGGCCCCGCTGTCTCGCTCTCGTGCCCGGCCCATGCTTCCAAAGTGCCTGACTCCCTGAAGCCCACCGCCGGACCGGAGGCGCGGGCGGCACCCACACGTCCCCGGGGTGGAGGCCCGAGCCGGCAGAGCGTGGGCGTCCTCCACTGCGTCTGAGGGAAGGCTCTGGGACTGAGGGGAAGGGGGAGCTGACAGGGACCGCTCCGTGACGCGCGCAGAAGGAGCTGAGGGTCTGGCCCTTGCTCTGTGCTCCTAGGGGCCACAAGCGCTTCTCTCTTCCCGGGACGGAGTGGGGCTTGCTGGGCCACTGCCTCGTCCTGACGCTCTCCCTTGGCAGGAGCTCTGCGCTTCCACCGCCCGCTTCGGGCAGGGCTCCCTGCTCAGAGCCAACCCAGAGAGGCTGGCGGGAGGCCGGCGCAGCCGTTCGGCTCTCTCCGCGAGCCGGCTGTGCAGCCCGGGGCTTTCCGAACGCTTGCTCCGCTGGGGTCGTCCGAAGGCTCTCTGCAGCTGAGGGAAACGAGGCTGCTGTCAGACGTTCTCCCGCGCCCTCCGAACTAGGCCGTTTGTCCTGCTCCATGTGGCGCTTCACCGTCGCAGCAGGAGCCGCTTTCGCAGCCCTTCTGCGGGGCTACGGTGAGGCCGAGAGAAGGGGCCGACATCTCGGTCGGCCCCCGACCCCAGGCCCTGCAGGCAGCCTTCCCTGGGCTTCCGCCTCCACCCGCCGCGCCCACTCTCTCGCTCTCGGCCAGAGAGGCCTGCACGCCCAAGGCCGCTCGGCTCCAGGCTTCTCGCTCGGAGGGAAGGCTGTGGTGCTCACTCGAGCTTTCCAGGCTCAGCTTTCCGAAGGCATGCTTCTCCGTGGAGCGACGAGTGCGGGGTGGTGCTGTTGGCATGCCCCCCTCTCTTGTTTCTCCCAGGGAGCTCCAGGGGGCCGGAACGCGGGCCATGCCACAGAGGCCGAGGCAGCCACCAGCTTCCCACCTCCGCTTCGGAGCGCTGCCCCGGGAGAGCCCGGCCCCACGGCCCGGGCGCTCCGGCCTCCCGAAGCGGGACGCTTCCACTCTCCTGCGTGCTTCTCTCTCCGCACTCGTCTTTCCCCGGACGTCGTTCTCCCCGGAGCACGGTGTTGCTGTGAATTCAGGGCCCCGCTGTCTCGCTCTCGTGCCCGGCCCATGCTTCCAAAGTGCCTGACTCCCTGAAGCCCGCCGCCGGACCGGAGGCGCGGGCGGCACCCACACGTCCCCGGGGTGGAGGCCCGAGCCGGCAGAGCGTGGGCGTCCTCCACTGCGTCTGAGGGAAGGCTCTGGGACTGAGGGGAAGGGGGAGCTGACAGGGACCGCTCCGTGACGCGCGCAGAAGGAGCTGAGGGTCTGGCCCTTGCTCTGTGCTCCTAGGGGCCACAAGCGCTTCTCTCTTCACGGGACGGAGTGGGGCTTGCTGGGCCACTGCCTCGTCCTGACGCTCTCCCTTGGCAGGAGCTCTGCGCTTCCACCGCCCGCTTCCGGCAGGGCTCCCTGCTCAGAGCCACCCCAGAGAGGCTGGTGGGAGGCCGGCGTAGCCTTTCGGCTCTCTCCGCGAGCCGGCTGTGCAACCCGGGGCTTTCCGAACGCTTGCTCCGCTGGGGTCTTCCGAAGGCTCTCTGCAGCTGAGGGAAACGAGGCTGCTGTCAGACGTTCTCCCGCGCCCTCCGAACTTGGCCGTTTGTCCTGCTCCATGTGGCGCTTCACCGTCGCAGCAGGAGCCGCTTTCGCAGCCCTTCTGCGGGGCTACGGTGAGGCCGAGAGAAGGGGCCGACATCTCGGTCGGCCCCCGACCCTAGGCCCTGCAGGCAGCCTTCCCTGGGCTTCCGCCTCCACCCGCCGCGCCCACTCTCTCGCTCTCGGCCAGAGAGGTCTGCACGCCCAAGGCCGCTCGGCTCCAGGCTTCTCGCTCGGAGGGAAGGCTGTGGTGCTCACTCGAGCTTTCCAGGCTCAGCTTTCCGAAGGCATGCTTCTCCGTGGAGCGACGAGTGCGGGGTGGTGCTGTTGGCATGCCCCCCTCTCTTGTTTCTTCCAGGGAGCTCCAGGGGGCCGGAACGCGGGCCATGCCACAGAGGCCGAGGCAGCCACCAGCTTCCCACCTCAGCTTCGGAGCGCTGCCCCGGGAGAGCCCGGCCCCACGGCCCGGGCGCTCCGGCCTCCCGAAGCGGGACGCTTCCACTCTCCTGCGTGCTTCTCTCTCCGCACTCGTCTTTCCCCGGACGTCGTTCTCCCCGGAGCACGGTGTTGCTGTGAATTCAGGGCCCCGCTGTCTCGCTCTCGTGCCCGGCCCATGCTTCCAAAGTGCCTGACTCCCTGAAGCCCGCCGCCGGACCGGAGGCGCGGGCGGCACCCACACGTCCCCGGGGTGGAGGCCCGAGCCGGCAGAGCGTGGGCGTCCTCCACTGCGTCTGAGGGAAGGCTCTGGGACTGAGGGGAAGGGGGAGCTGACAGGGACCGCTCCGTGACGCGCGCAGAAGGAGCTGAGGGTCTGGCCCTTGCTCTGTGCTCCTAGGGGCCACAAGCGCTTCTCTCTTCACGGGACGGAGTGGGGCTTGCTGGGCCACTGCCTCGTCCTGACGCTCTCCCTTGGCAGGAGCTCTGCGCTTCCACCGCCCGCTTCCGGCAGGGCTCCCTGCTCAGAGCCACCCCAGAGAGGCTGGTGGGAGGCCGGCGCGGCCGTTCGGCTCTCTCCGCGAGCCGGCTGTGCAGCCCGGGGCTTTCCGAACGCTTGCTCCGCTGGGTCGTCCGAAGGCTCTCTGCACCTGAGGGAAACGAGGCTGCTGTCAGACGTTCTCCCGCGCCCTCCGAACTAGGCCGTTTGTCCTGCTCCATGTGGCGCTTCACCGTGGCAGCAGGAGCCGCTTTCGCAGCCCTTCTGCGGGGCTACGGTGAGGCCGAGAGAAGGGGCCGACATCTCGGTCGGCCCCCGACCCCAGGCCCTGCAGGCAGCCTTCCCTGGGCTTCCGCCTCCACCCGCCACGCCCACTCTCTCGCTCTCGGCCAGAGAGGTCTGCACGCCCAAGGCCGCTCGGCTCCAGGCTTCTCGCTCGGAGGGAAGGCTGTGGTGCTCACTCGAGCTTTCCAGGCTCAGCTTTCCGAAGGCATGCTTCTCCGTGGAGCGACGAGTGCGGGGTGGTGCTGTTGGCATGCCCCCCTCTCTTGTTTCTCCCAGGGAGCTCCAGGGGGCCGGAACGCGGGCCATGCCACAGAGGCCGAGGCAGCCACCAGCTTCCCACCTCCGCTTCGGAGCGCTGCCCCGGGAGAGCCCGGCCCCACGGCCCGGGCGCTCCGGCCTCCCGAAGCGGGACGCTTCCACTCTCCTGCGTGCTTCTCTCTCCGCACTCGTCTTTCCCCGGACGTCGTTCTCCCCGGAGCACGGTGTTGCTGTGAATTCAGGGCCCCGCTGTCTCGCTCTCGTGCCCGGCCCATGCTTCCAAAGTGCCTGACTCCCTGAAGCCCGCCGCCGGACCGGAGGCGCGGGCGGCACCCACACGTCCCCGGGGTGGAGGCCCGAGCCGGCAGAGCGTGGGCGTCCTCCACTGCGTCTGAGGGAAGGCTCTGGGACTGAGGGGAAGGGGGAGCTGACAGGGACCGCTCCGTGACGCGCGCAGAAGGAGCTGAGGGTCTGGCCCTTGCTCTGTGCTCCTAGGGGCCACAAGCGCTTCTCTCTTCACGGGACGGAGTGGGGCTTGCTGGGCCACTGCCTCGTCCTGACGCTCTCCCTTGGCAGGAGCTCTGCGCTTCCACCGCCCGCTTCGGGCAGGTCTCCCTGCTCAGAGCCACCCCAGAGAGGCTGGTGGGAGGCCCGCGCGGCCGTTCGGCTCTCTCCGCGAGCCGGCTGTGCAGCCCGGGGCTTTCCGAACGCTTGCTCCGCTGGGTCGTCCGAAGGCTCTCTGCACCTGAGGGAAACGAGGCTGCTGTCAGACGTTCTCCCGCGCCCTCCCAACTAGGCCGTTTGTCCTGCTCCATGTGGCGCTTCACCGTCGCAGCAGGAGCCGCTTTCGCAGCCCTTCTGCGGGGCTACGGTGAGGCCGAGAGAAGGGGCCGACATCTCGGTCGGCCCCCGACCCCAGGCCCTGCAGGCAGCCTTCTCTGGGCTTCCGCCTCCACCCGCCGCGCCCACTCTCTCGCTCTCGGCCAGAGAGGCCTGCACGCCCAAGGCCGCTCGGCTCCAGGCTTCTCGCTCGGAGGGAAGGCTGTGGTGCTCACTCGAGCTTTCCAGGCTCAGCTTTCCGAAGGCATGCTTCTCCGTGGAGCGACGAGTGCGGGGTGGTGCTGTTGGCATGCCCCCCTCTCTTGTTTCTCCCAGGGAGCTCCAGGGGACCGGAACGCGGGCCATGCCACAGAGGCCGAGGCAGCCAACAGCTTCCCACCTCCGCTTCGGAGCGCTACCCTGGGAGAGCCCGGCCCCACGGCCCGGGCGCTCCGGCCTCCCGAAGCGGGACGCTTCCACTCTCCTGCGTGCTTCTCTCTCCGCACTCGTCTTTCCCCGGACGTCGTTCTCCCCGGAGCACGGTGTTGCTGTGAATTCAGGGCCCCGCTGTCTCGCTCTCGTGCCCGGCCCATGCTTCCAAAGTGCCTGACTCCCTGAAGCCCGCCGCCGGACCGGAGGCGCGGGCGGCACCCACACGTCCCCGGGGTGGAGGCCCGAGCCGGCAGAGCGTGGGCGTCCTCCACTGCGTCTGAGGGAAGGCTCTGGGACTGAGGGGAAGGGGGAGCTGACAGGGACCGCTCCGTGACGCGCGCAGAAGGAGCTGAGGGTCTGGCCCTTGCTCTGTGCTCGTAGGGGCCACAAGCGCTTCTCTCTTCACGGGACGGAGTGGGGCTTGCTGGGCCACTGCCTCGTCCTGACGCTCTCCCTTGGCAGGAGCTCTGCGCTTCCACCGCCCGCTTCGGGCAGGGCTCCCTGCTCAGAGCCACCCCAGAGAGGCTGGTGGGAGGCCGGCGCAGCCGTTCGGCTCTCTCCGCGAGCCGGCTGTGCAGCCCGGGGCTTTCCGAACGCTTACTCCGCTGGGGTCGTCCGAAGGCTCTCTGCAGCGGAGGGAAACGAGGCTGCTGTCAGACGTTCTCCCGCGCCCTCCGAACTAGGCCGTTTGTCCTGCTCCATGTGGCGCTTCACCGTCGCAGCAGGAGCCGCTTTCGCAGCCCTTCTGCGGGGCTACGGTGAGGCCGAGAGAAGGGGCCGACATCTCGGTCGGCCACCGACCCCAGGCCCTGCAGGCAGCCTTCCCCGGGCTTCCGCCTCCACCCGCCGCGCCCACTCTCTCGCTCTCGACCAGAGAGGCCTGCACGCCCAAGGCCGCTCTGCTCCAGGCTTCTCGCTCGGAGGGAAGGCTGTGGTGCTCACTCGAGCTTTCCAGGCTCAGCTTTCCTAAGGCATGCTTCTCCGTGGAGCGACGAGTGCGGGGTGGTGCTGTTGGCATGCCCCCCTCTCTTGTTTCTCCCAGGGAGCTCCAGGGGGCCGGAACGCGGGCCATGCCACAGAGGCCGAGGCAGCCACCAGCTTCCCACCTCCGCTTCGGAGCGCTACCCTGGGAGAGCGCGGCCCCACGGCCCGGGCGCTCCGGCTTCCCGAAGCGGGACGCTTCCACTCTCCTGCGTGCTTCTCTCTCCGCACTCGTCTTTCCCCGGACGTCGTTCTCCCCGGAGCACGGTGTTGCTGTGAATTCAGGGCCCCGCTGTCTCGCTCTCGTGCCCGGCCCATGCTTCCAAAGTGCCTGACTCCCTGAAGCCCGCCGCCGGACCGGAGGCGCGGGCGGCACCCACACGTCCCCGGGGTGGAGGCCCGAGCCGGCAGAGCGTGGGCGTCCTGCACTGTGTCTGAGGGAAGGTTCTGGGACTGAGGGGAAGGGGGAGCTGACAGGGACCGCTCCGTGACGCGCGCAGAAGGAGCTGAGGGTCTGGCCTTGCTCTGAGCTCCTAGGGGCCACAAGCGCTTCTCTCTTCACGGGACGGAGTGGGGCTTGCTGGGCCACTGCCTCGTCCTGACGCTCTCCCTTTGCAGGAGCTCTGCGCTTCCACCGCCCGCTTCGGGCAAGGCTCCCTGCTCAGAGCCACCCCAGAGAGGCTGGTGGGAGGCTGGCGCGGCCGTTCGGCTCTCTCCGCGAGCCGGCTGTGCAGCCCGGGGCTTTCCGAACGCTTGCTCCGCTGGGTCGTCCGAAGGCTCTCTGCAGCTGAGGGAAACGAGGCTGCTGTCTGACGTTCTCCCGCGCCCTCCCAACTAGGCCGTTTGTCCTGCTCCATGTGGCGCTTCACCGTCGCAGAAGTAGCCGCTTTCGCAGCCCTTCTGCGGGGCTACGGTGAGGCCGAGAGAAGGGGCCGACATCTCGGTCGGCCCCCGACCCCAGGCCCTGCAGGCAGCCTTCCCTGGGCTTCCGCCTCCACCCGCCGCGCCCACTCTCTCGCTCTCGTCCAGAGAGGCCTGCACGCCCAAGGCCGCTCGGCTCCAGGCTTCTCGCTCGGAGGGAAGGCTGTGGTGCTCACTCGAGCTTTCCAGGCTCAGCTTTCCGAAGGCATGCTTCTCCGTGGAGCGACGAGTGCGGGGTGGTGCTGTTGGCATGCCCCCCTCTCTTGTTTCTCCCAGGGAGCTCCAGGGGGCCGGAACGCGGGCCATGCCACAGAGGCCGAGGCAGCCAACAGCTTCCCACCTCCGCTTCGGAGTGCTACCCTGGGAGAGCGCGGCCCCACGGCACGGGCGCTCCGGCTTCCCGAAGCGGGACGCTTCCACTCTCCTGCGTGCTTCTCTCTCCGCACTCGTCTTTCCCCGGACGTCGTTCTCCCCGGAGCACGGTGTTGCTGTGAATTCAGGGCCCCGCTGTCTCGCTCTCGTGCCCGGCCCATGCTTCCAAAGTGCCTGACTCCCTGAAGCCCGCCGCCGGACCGGAGGCGCGGGCGGCACCCACACGTCCCCGGGGTGGAGGCCCGAGCCGGCAGAGCGTGGGCGTCCTGCACTGTGTCTGAGGGAAGGTTCTGGGACTGAGGGGAAGGGGGAGCTGACAGGGACCGCTCCGTGACGCGCGCAGAAGGAGCTGAGGGTCTGGCCTTGCTCTGAGCTCCTAGGGGCCACAAGCGCTTCTCTCTTCACGGGACGGAGTGGGGCTTGCTGGGCCACTGCCTCGTCCTGACGCTCTCCCTTGGCAGGAGCTCTGCGCTTCCACCGCCCGCTTCGGGCAGGGCTCCCTGCTCAGAGCCACCCCAGAGAGGCTGGTGGGAGGCCGGCGCGGCCGTTCGGCTCTCTCCGCGAGCCGGCTGTGCAGCCCGGGGCTTTCCGAACGCTTGCTCCGCTGGGTCGTCCGAAGGCTCTCTGCACCTGAGGGAAACGAGGCTGCTGTCTGACGTTCTCCCGCGCCCTCCCAACTAGGCCGTTTGTCCTGCTCCATGTGGCGCTTCACCGTCGCAGCAGTAGCCGCTTTCGCAGCCCTTCTGCGGGGCTACGGTGAGGCCGAGAGAAGGGGCCGACATCTCGGTCGGCCCCCGACCCCAGGCCCTGCAGGCAGCCTTCCCTGGGCTTCCGCCTCCACCCGCCGCGCCCACTCTCTCGCTCTCGGCCAGAGAGGCCTGCACGCCCAAGGCCGCTCGGCTCCAGGCTTCTCGATCGGAGGGAAGGCTGTGGTGCTCACTCGAGCTTTCCAGGCTCAGCTTTCCGAAGGCATGCTTCTCCGTGGAGCGACGAGTGCGGGGTGGTGCTGTTGGCATGCCCCCCTCTCTTGTTTCTCCCAGGGAGCTCCAGGGGACCGGAACGCGGGCCATGCCACAGAGGCCGAGGCAGCCAACAGCTTCCCACCTCCGCTTCGGAGCGCTGCCCCGGGAGAGCCCGGCCCCACGGCCCGGGCGCTCCGGCCTCCCGAAGCGGGACGCTTCCACTCTCCTGCGTGCTTCTCTCTCCGCACTCGTCTTTCCCCGGACGTCGTTCTCCCCGGAGCACGGTGTTGCTGTGAATTCAGGGCCCCGCTGTCTCGCTCTCGTGCCCGGCCCATGCTTCCAAAGTGCCTGACTCCCTGAAGCCCGCCGCCGGACCGGAGGCGCGGGCGGCACCCACACGTCCCCGGGGTGGAGGCCCGAGCCGGCAGAGCGTGGGCGTCCTCCACTGCGTCTGAGGGAAGGCTCTGGGACTGAGGGGAAGGGGGAGCTGACAGGGACCGCTCCGTGACGCGCGCAGAAGGAGCTGAGGGTCTGGCCTTGCTCTGAGCTCCTAGGGGCCACAAGCGCTTCTCTCTTCACGGGACGGAGTGGGGCTTGCTGGGCCACTGCCTCGTCCTGACGCTCTCCCTTGGCAGGAGCTCTGCGCTTCCACCGCCCGCTTCGGGCAGGGCTCCCTGCTCAGAGCCACCCCAGAGAGGCTGGTGGGAGGCCGGCGCGGCCGTTCGTCTCTCTCCGCGAGCCGGCTGTGCAGCCCGGGGCTTTCCGAACGCTTGCTCCGCTGGGTCGTCCGAAGGCTCTCTGCACCTGAGGGAAACGAAGCTGCTGTCAGACGTTCTCCCGCGCCCTCCGAACTAGGCCGTTTGTCCTGCTCCATGTGGCGCTTCACCGTCGCAGCAGGAGCCGCTTTCGCAGCCCTTCTGCGGGGCTACGGTGAGGCCGAGAGAAGGGGCCGACATCTCGGTCGGCCCCCGACCCCAGGCCCTGCAGGCAGCCTTCCCTGGGCTTCCGCCTCCACCCGCCGCGCCCACTCTCTCGCTCTCGGCCAGAGAGGCCTGCACGCCCAAGGCCGCTCGGCTCCAGGCTTCTCGATCGGAGGGAAGGCTGTGGTGCTCACTCGAGCTTTCCAGGCTCAGCTTTCCGAAGGCATGCTTCTCCGTGGAGCGACGAGTGCGGGGTGGTGCTGTTGGCATGCCCCCCTCTCTTGTTTCTCCCAGGGAGCTCCAGGGGACCGGAACGCGGGCCATGCCACAGAGGCCGAGGCAGCCAACAGCTTCCCACCTCCGCTTCGGAGCGCTACCCTGGGAGAGCCCGGCCCCACGGCCCGGGCGCTCCGGCCTCCCGAAGCGGGACGCTTCCACTCTCCTGCGTGCTTCTCTCTCCGCACTCGTCTTTCCCCGGACGTCGTTCTCCCCGGAGCACGGTGTTGCTGTGAATTCAGGGCCCCGCTGTCTCGCTCTCGTGCCCGGCCCATGCGTCCAAAGTGCCTGACTCCCTGAAGCCCGCCGCCGGACCGGAGGCGCGGGCGGCACCCACACGTCCCCGGGGTGGAGGCCCGAGCCGGCAGAGCGTGGGCGTCCTCCACTGCGTCTGAGGGAAGGCTCTGGGACTGAGGGGAAGGGCGAGCAGACAGGGACCGCTCCGTGACGCGCGCAGAAGGAGCTGAGGGTCTGGCCCTTGCTCTGTGCTCCTAGGGGCCACAAGCGCTTCTCTCTTCACGGGACGGAGTGGGGCTTGCTGGGCCACTGCCTCGTCCTGACGCTCTCCCTTGGCAGGAGCTCTGCGCTTCCACCGCCCGCTTCCGGCAGGGCTCCCTGCTCAGAGCCACCCCAGAGAGGCTGGTGGGAGGCCGGCGTAGCCGTTCGGCTCTCTCCGCGAGCCGGCTGTGCAGCCCGGGGCTTTCCGAACGCTTGCTCCGCTGGGGTCTTCCGAAGGCTCTCTGCAGCTGAGGGAAACGAGGCTGCTGTCAGACGTTCTCCCGCGCCCTCCCAACTAGGCCGTTTGTCCTGCTCCATGTGGCGCTTCACCGTCGCAGCAGGAGCCGCTTTCGCAGCCCTTCTGCGGGGCTACGGTGAGGCCGAGAGAAGGGGCCGACATCTCGGTCGGCCCCCGACCCCAGGCCCTGCAGGCAGCCTTCCCTGGGCTTCCGCCTCCACCCGCCGCGCCCACTCTCTCGCTCTCGGCCAGAGAGGCCTGCACGCCCAAGGCCGCTCGGCTCCAGGCTTCTCGCTCGGAGGGAAGGCTGTGGTGCTCACTCGAGCTTTCCAGGCTCAGCTTTCCGAAGGCATGCTTCTCCGTGGAGCGACGAGTGCGGGGTGGTGCTGTTGGCATGCCCCACTCTCTTGTTTCTCCCAGGGAGCTCCAGGGGACCGGAACGCGGGCCATGCCACAGAGGCCGAGGCAGCCAACAGCTTCCCACGTCCGCTTCGGAGCGCTGCCCTGGGAGAGCCCGGCCCCACGGCCCGGGCGCTCCGGCCTCCCGAAGCGGGACGCTTCCACTCTCCTGCGTGCTTCTCTCTCCGCACTCGTCTTTCCCCGGACGTCGTTCTCCCCGGAGCACGGTGTTGCTGTGAATTCAGGGCCCCGCTGTCTCGCTCTCGTGCCCGGCCCATGCTTCCAAAGTGCCTGACTCCCTGAAGCCCGCCGCCGGACCGGAGGCGCGGGCGGCACCCACACGTCCCCGGGGTGGAGGCCCGAGCCGGCAGAGCGTGGGCGTCCTCCACTGCGTCTGAGGGAAGGCTCTGGGACTGAGGGGAAGGGGGAGCTGACAGGGACCGCTCCGTGACGCGCGCAGAAGGAGCTTAGGGTCTGGCCCTTGCTCTGTGCTCCTAGGGGCCACAAGCGCTTCTCTCTTCACGGGACGGAGTGGGGCTTGCTGGGCCACTGCCTCGTCCTGACGCTCTTCCTTGGCAGGAGCTCTGCGCTTCCACCGCCCGCTTCGGGCAGGGCTCCCTGCTCAGAGCCACCCCAGAGAGGCTGGTGGGAGGCCGGCGCAGCCGTTCGGCTCTCTCCGCGAGCCGGCTGTGCAGCCCGGGGCTTTCCGAACGCTTGCTCCGCTGGGGTCGTCCGAAGGCTCTCTGCAGCTGAGGGAAACGAGGCTGCTGTCAGACGTTCTCCCGCGCCCTCCGAACTAGGCCGTTTGGCCTGCTCCATGTGGCGCTTCACCGTGGCAGCAGGAGCCGCTTTCGCAGCCCTTCTGCGGGGCTACGGTGAGGCCGAGAGAAGGGGCCGACATCTCGGTCGGCCACCGACCCCAGGCCCTGCAGGCAGCCTTCCCTGGGCTTCCGCCTCCACCCGCCGCGCCCACTCTCTCGCTCTCGGCCAGAGAGGTCTGCACGCCCAAGGCCGCTCGGCTCCAGGCTTCTCGCTCGGAGGGAAGGCTGTGGTGCTCACTCGAGCTTTCCAGGCTCAGCTTTCGGAAGGCATGCTTCTCCGTGGAGCGACGAGTGCGGGGTGGTGCTGTTGGCATGCCCCCCTCTCTTGTTTCTCCCAGGGAGCTCCAGGGGGCCGGAACGCGGGCCATGCCACAGAGGCCGAGGCAGCCATCAGCTTCCCACCTCCGCTTCGGAGCGCTGCCCCGGGAGAGCCCGGCCCCACGGCCCGGGCGCTCCGGCCTCCCGAAGCGGGACGCTTCCACTCTCCTGCGTGCTTCTCTCTCCGCACTCGTCTTTCCCCGGACGTCGTTCTCCCCGGAGCACAGTGTTGCTGTGAATTCAGGGCCCCGCTGTCTCGCTCTCGTGCCCGGCCCATGCTTCCAAAGTGCCTGACTCCCTGAAGCCCGCCGCCGGACCGGAGGCGCGGGCGGCACCCACACGTCCCCGGGGTGGAGGCCCGAGCCGGCAGAGCGTGGGCGTCCTCCACTGCGTCTGAGGGAAGGCTCTGGGACTGAGGGGAAGGGGGAGCTGACAGGGACCGCTCCGTGACGCGCGCAGAAGGAGCTGAGGGTCTGGCCCTTGCTCTGTGCTCCTAGGGGCCACAAGCGCTTCTCTCTTCACGGGACGGAGTGGGGCTTGCTGGGCCACTGCCTCGTCCTGACGCTCTCCCTTGGCAGGAGCTCTGCGCTTCCACCGCCCGCTTCGGGCAAGGCTCCCTGCTCAGAGCCACCCCAGAGAGGCTGGTGGGAGGCTGGCGCGGCCGTTCGGCTCTCTCCGCGAGCCGGCTGTGCAGCCCGGGGCTTTCCGAACGCTTGCTCCGCTGGGTCGTCCGAAGGCTCTCTGCAGCTGAGGGAAACGAGGCTGCTGTCTGACGTTCTCCCGCGCCCTCCCAACTAGGCCGTTTGTCCTGCTCCATGTGGCGCTTCACCGTCGCAGAAGTAGCCGCTTTCGCAGCCCTTCTGCGGGGCTACGGTGAGGCCGAGAGAAGGGGCCGACATCTCGGTCGGCCCCCGACCCCAGGCCCTGCAGGCAGCCTTCCCTGGGCTTCCGCCTCCACCCGCCGCGCCCACTCTCTCGCTCTCGGCCAGAGAGGCCTGCACGCCCAAGGCCGCTCGGCTCCAGGCTTCTCGCTCGGAGGGAAGGCTGTGGTGCTCACTCGAGCTTTCCAGGCTCAGCTTTCCGAAGGCATGCTTCTCCGTGGAGCGACGAGTGCGGGGTGGTGCTGTTGGCATGCCCCCCTCTCTTGTTTCTCCCAGGGAGCTCCAGGGGACCGGAACGCGGGCCATGCCACAGAGGCCGAGGCAGCCAACAGCTTCCCACCTCCGCTTCGGAGTGCTACCCTGGGAGAGCGCGGCCCCACGGCACGGGCGCTCCGGCTTCCCGAAGCGGGACGCTTCCACTCTCCTGCGTGCTTCTCTCTCCGCACTCGTCTTTCCCCGGACGTCGTTCTCCCCGGAGCACGGTGTTGCTGTGAATTCAGGGCCCCGCTGTCTCGCTCTCGTGCCCGGCCCATGCTTCCAAAGTGCCTGACTCCCTGAAGCCCGCCGCCGGACCGGAGGCGCGGGCGGCACCCACACGTCCCCGGGGTGGAGGCCCGAGCCGGCAGAGCGTGGGCGTCCTGCACTGTGTCTGAGGGAAGGTTCTGGGACTGAGGGGAAGGGGGAGCTGACAGGGACCGCTCCGTGACGCGCGCAGAAGGAGCTGAGGGTCTGGCCTTGCTCTGAGCTCCTAGGGGCCACAAGCGCTTCTCTCTTCACGGGACGGAGTGGGGCTTGCTGGGCCACTGCCTCGTCCTGACGCTCTCCCTTGGCAGGAGCTCTGCGCTTCCACCGCCCGCTTCGGGCAGGGCTCCCTGCTCAGAGCCACCCCAGAGAGGCTGGTGGGAGGCCGGCGCGGCCGTTCGGCTCTCTCCGCGAGCCGGCTGTGCAGCCCGGGGCTTTCCGAACGCTTGCTCCGCTGGGTCGTCCGAAGGCTCTCTGCACCTGAGGGAAACGAGGCTGCTGTCTGACGTTCTCCCGCGCCCTCCCAACTAGGCCGTTTGTCCTGCTCCATGTGGCGCTTCACCGTCGCAGCAGTAGCCGCTTTCGCAGCCCTTCTGCGGGGCTACGGTGAGGCCGAGAGAAGGGGCCGACATCTCGGTCGGCCCCCGACCCCAGGCCCTGCAGGCAGCCTTCCCTGGGCTTCCGCCTCCACCCGCCGCGCCCACTCTCTCGCTCTCGGCCAGAGAGGCCTGCACGCCCAAGGCCGCTCGGCTCCAGGCTTCTCGATCGGAGGGAAGGCTGTGGTGCTCACTCGAGCTTTCCAGGCTCAGCTTTCCGAAGGCATGCTTCTCCGTGGAGCGACGAGTGCGGGGTGGTGCTGTTGGCATGCCCCCCTCTCTTGTTTCTCCCAGGGAGCTCCAGGGGACCGGAACGCGGGCCATGCCACAGAGGCCGAGGCAGCCAACAGCTTCCCACCTCCGCTTCGGAGCGCTGCCCCGGGAGAGCCCGGCCCCACGGCCCGGGCGCTCCGGCCTCCCGAAGCGGGACGCTTCCACTCTCCTGCGTGCTTCTCTCTCCGCACTCGTCTTTCCCCGGACGTCGTTCTCCCCGGAGCACGGTGTTGCTGTGAATTCAGGGCCCCGCTGTCTCGCTCTCGTGCCCGGCCCATGCTTCCAAAGTGCCTGACTCCCTGAAGCCCGCCGCCGGACCGGAGGCGCGGGCGGCACCCACACGTCCCCGGGGTGGAGGCCCGAGCCGGCAGAGCGTGGGCGTCCTCCACTGCGTCTGAGGGAAGGCTCTGGGACTGAGGGGAAGGGGGAGCTGACAGGGACCGCTCCGTGACGCGCGCAGAAGGAGCTGAGGGTCTGGCCTTGCTCTGAGCTCCTAGGGGCCACAAGCGCTTCTCTCTTCACGGGACGGAGTGGGGCTTGCTGGGCCACTGCCTCGTCCTGACGCTCTCCCTTGGCAGGAGCTCTGCGCTTCCACCGCCCGCTTCGGGCAGGGCTCCCTGCTCAGAGCCACCCCAGAGAGGCTGGTGGGAGGCCGGCGCGGCCGTTCGTCTCTCTCCGCGAGCCGGCTGTGCAGCCCGGGGCTTTCCGAACGCTTGCTCCGCTGGGTCGTCCGAAGGCTCTCTGCACCTGAGGGAAACGAAGCTGCTGTCAGACGTTCTCCCGCGCCCTCCGAACTAGGCCGTTTGTCCTGCTCCATGTGGCGCTTCACCGTCGCAGCAGGAGCCGCTTTCGCAGCCCTTCTGCGGGGCTACGGTGAGGCCGAGAGAAGGGGCCGACATCTCGGTCGGCCCCCGACCCCAGGCCCTGCAGGCAGCCTTCCCTGGGCTTCCGCCTCCACCCGCCGCGCCCACTCTCTCGCTCTCGGCCAGAGAGGCCTGCACGCCCAAGGCCGCTCGGCTCCAGGCTTCTCGATCGGAGGGAAGGCTGTGGTGCTCACTCGAGCTTTCCAGGCTCAGCTTTCCGAAGGCATGCTTCTCCGTGGAGCGACGAGTGCGGGGTGGTGCTGTTGGCATGCCCCCCTCTCTTGTTTCTCCCAGGGAGCTCCAGGGGACCGGAACGCGGGCCATGCCACAGAGGCCGAGGCAGCCAACAGCTTCCCACCTCCGCTTCGGAGCGCTACCCTGGGAGAGCCCGGCCCCACGGCCCGGGCGCTCCGGCCTCCCGAAGCGGGACGCTTCCACTCTCCTGCGTGCTTCTCTCTCCGCACTCGTCTTTCCCCGGACGTCGTTCTCCCCGGAGCACGGTGTTGCTGTGAATTCAGGGCCCCGCTGTCTCGCTCTCGTGCCCGGCCCATGCGTCCAAAGTGCCTGACTCCCTGAAGCCCGCCGCCGGACCGGAGGCGCGGGCGGCACCCACACGTCCCCGGGGTGGAGGCCCGAGCCGGCAGAGCGTGGGCGTCCTCCACTGCGTCTGAGGGAAGGCTCTGGGACTGAGGGGAAGGGCGAGCAGACAGGGACCGCTCCGTGACGCGCGCAGAAGGAGCTGAGGGTCTGGCCCTTGCTCTGTGCTCCTAGGGGCCACAAGCGCTTCTCTCTTCACGGGACGGAGTGGGGCTTGCTGGGCCACTGCCTCGTCCTGACGCTCTCCCTTGGCAGGAGCTCTGCGCTTCCACCGCCCGCTTCCGGCAGGGCTCCCTGCTCAGAGCCACCCCAGAGAGGCTGGTGGGAGGCCGGCGTAGCCGTTCGGCTCTCTCCGCGAGCCGGCTGTGCAGCCCGGGGCTTTCCGAACGCTTGCTCCGCTGGGGTCTTCCGAAGGCTCTCTGCAGCTGAGGGAAACGAGGCTGCTGTCAGACGTTCTCCCGCGCCCTCCCAACTAGGCCGTTTGTCCTGCTCCATGTGGCGCTTCACCGTCGCAGCAGGAGCCGCTTTCGCAGCCCTTCTGCGGGGCTACGGTGAGGCCGAGAGAAGGGGCCGACATCTCGGTCGGCCCCCGACCCCAGGCCCTGCAGGCAGCCTTCCCTGGGCTTCCGCCTCCACCCGCCGCGCCCACTCTCTCGCTCTCGGCCAGAGAGGCCTGCACGCCCAAGGCCGCTCGGCTCCAGGCTTCTCGCTCGGAGGGAAGGCTGTGGTGCTCACTCGAGCTTTCCAGGCTCAGCTTTCCGAAGGCATGCTTCTCCGTGGAGCGACGAGTGCGGGGTGGTGCTGTTGGCATGCCCCCCTCTCTTGTTTCTCCCAGGGAGCTCCAGGGGACCGGAACGCGGGCCATGCCACAGAGGCCGAGGCAGCCAACAGCTTCCCACGTCCGCTTCGGAGCGCTGCCCCGGGAGAGCCCGGCCCCACGGCCCGGGCGCTCCGGCCTCCCGAAGCGGGACGCTTCCACTCTCCTGCGTGCTTCTCTCTCCGCACTCGTCTTTCCCCGGACGTCGTTCTCCCCGGAGCACGGTGTTGCTGTGAATTCAGGGCCCCGCTGTCTCGCTCTCGTGCCCGGCCCATGCTTCCAAAGTGCCTGACTCCCTGAAGCCCGCCGCCGGACCGGAGGCGCGGGCGGCACCCACACGTCCCCGGGGTGGAGGCCCGAGCCGGCAGAGCGTGGGCGTCCTCCACTGCGTCTGAGGGAAGGCTCTGGGACTGAGGGGAAGGGGGAGCTGACAGGGACCGCTCCGTGACGCGCGCAGAAGGAGCTGAGGGTCTGGCCCTTGCTCTGTGCTCGTAGGGGCCACAAGCGCTTCTCTCTTCACGGGACGGAGTGGGGCTTGCTGGGCCACTGCCTCGTCCTGACGCTCTCCCTTGGCAGGAGCTCTGCGCTTCCACCGCCCGCTTCGGGCAGGGCTCCCTGCTCAGAGCCACCCCAGAGAGGCTGGTGGGAGGCCGGCGCAGCCGTTCGGCTCTCTCCGCGAGCCGGCTGTGCAGCCCGGGGCTTTCCGAACGCTTGCTCCGCTGGGGTCGTCCGAAGGCTCTCTGCAGCTGAGGGAAACGAGGCTGCTGTCAGACGTTCTCCCGCGCCCTCCGAACTAGGCCGTTTGGCCTGCTCCATGTGGCGCTTCACCGTGGCAGCAGGAGCCGCTTTCGCAGCCCTTCTGCGGGGCTACGGTGAGGCCGAGAGAAGGGGCCGACATCTCGGTCGGCCACCGACCCCAGGCCCTGCAGGCAGCCTTCCCTGGGCTTCCGCCTCCACCCGCCGCGCCCACTCTCTCGCTCTCGGCCAGAGAGGTCTGCACGCCCAAGGCCGCTCGGCTCCAGGCTTCTCGCTCGGAGGGAAGGCTGTGGTGCTCACTCGAGCTTTCCAGGCTCAGCTTTCGGAAGGCATGCTTCTCCGTGGAGCGACGAGTGCGGGGTGGTGCTGTTGGCATGCCCCCCTCTCTTGTTTCTCCCAGGGAGCTCCAGGGGGCCGGAACGCGGGCCATGCCACAGAGGCCGAGGCAGCCATCAGCTTCCCACCTCCGCTTCGGAGCGCTGCCCCGGGAGAGCCCGGCCCCACGGCCCGGGCGCTCCGGCCTCCCGAAGCGGGACGCTTCCACTCTCCTGCGTGCTTCTCTCTCCGCACTCGTCTTTCCCCGGACGTCGTTCTCCCCGGAGCACGGTGTTGCTGTGAATTCAGGGCCCCGCTGTCTCGCTCTCGTGCCCGGCCCATGCTTCCAAAGTGCCTGACTCCCTGAAGCCCGCCGCCGGACCGGAGGCGCGGGCGGCACCCACACGTCCCCGGGGTGGAGGCCCGAGCCGGCAGAGCGTGGGCGTCCTCCACTGCGTCTGAGGGAAGGCTCTGGGACTGAGGGGAAGGGGGAGCTGACAGGGACCGCTCCGTGACGCGCGCAGAAGGAGCTGAGGGTCTGGCCCTTGCTCTGTGCTCCTAGGGGCCACAAGCGCTTCTCTCTTCACGGGACGGAGTGGGGCTTGCTGGGCCACTGCCTCGTCCTGACGCTCTCCCTTGGCAGGAGCTCTGCGCTTCCACCGCCCGCTTCGGGCAAGGCTCCCTGCTCAGAGCCACCCCAGAGAGGCTGGTGGGAGGCTGGCGCGGCCGTTCGGCTCTCTCCGCGAGCCGGCTGTGCAGCCCGGGGCTTTCCGAACGCTTGCTCCGCTGGGTCGTCCGAAGGCTCTCTGCAGCTGAGGGAAACGAGGCTGCTGTCTGACGTTCTCCCGCGCCCTCCCAACTAGGCCGTTTGTCCTGCTCCATGTGGCGCTTCACCGTCGCAGAAGTAGCCGCTTTCGCAGCCCTTCTGCGGGGCTACGGTGAGGCCGAGAGAAGGGGCCGACATCTCGGTCGGCCCCCGACCCCAGGCCCTGCAGGCAGCCTTCCCTGGGCTTCCGCCTCCACCCGCCGCGCCCACTCTCTCGCTCTCGTCCAGAGAGGCCTGCACGCCCAAGGCCGCTCGGCTCCAGGCTTCTCGATCGGAGGGAAGGCTGTGGTGCTCACTCGAGCTTTCCAGGCTCAGCTTTCCGAAGGCATGCTTCTCCGTGGAGCGACGAGTGCGGGGTGGTGCTGTTGGCATGCCCCCCTCTCTTGTTTCTCCCAGGGAGCTCCAGGGGACCGGAACGCGGGCCATGCCACAGAGGCCGAGGCAGCCAACAGCTTCCCACCTCCGCTTCGGAGCGCTACCCTGGGAGAGCCCGGCCCCACGGCCCGGGCGCTCCGGCCTCCCGAAGCGGGACGCTTCCACTCTCCTGCGTGCTTCTCTCTCCGCACTCGTCTTTCCCCGGACGTCGTTCTCCCCGGAGCACGGTGTTGCTGTGAATTCAGGGCCCCGCTGTCTCGCTCTCGTGCCCGGCCCATGCGTCCAAAGTGCCTGACTCCCTGAAGCCCGCCGCCGGACCGGAGGCGCGGGCGGCACCCACACGTCCCCGGGGTGGAGGCCCGAGCCGGCAGAGCGTGGGCGTCCTCCACTGCGTCTGAGGGAAGGCTCTGGGACTGAGGGGAAGGGCGAGCAGACAGGGACCGCTCCGTGACGCGCGCAGAAGGAGCTGAGGGTCTGGCCCTTGCTCTGTGCTCCTAGGGGCCACAAGCGCTTCTCTCTTCACGGGACGGAGTGGGGCTTGCTGGGCCACTGCCTCGTCCTGACGCTCTTCCTTGGCAGGAGCTCTGCGCTTCCACCGCCCGCTTCGGGCAGGGCTCCCTGCTCAGAGCCACCCCAGAGAGGCTGGTGGGAGGCCGGCGCAGCCGTTCGGCTCTCTCCGCGAGCCGGCTGTGCAGCCCGGGGCTTTCCGAACGCTTGCTCCGCTGGGGTCGTCCGAAGGCTCTCTGCAGCTGAGGGAAACGAGGCTGCTGTCAGACGTTCTCCCGCGCCCTCCGAACTAGGCCGTTTGGCCTGCTCCATGTGGCGCTTCACCGTGGCAGCAGGAGCCGCTTTCGCAGCCCTTCTGCGGGGCTACGGTGAGGCCGAGAGAAGGGGCCGACATCTCGGTCGGCCACCGACCCCAGGCCCTGCAGGCAGCCTTCCCTGGGCTTCCGCCTCCACCCGCCGCGCCCACTCTCTCGCTCTCGGCCAGAGAGGTCTGCACGCCCAAGGCCGCTCGGCTCCAGGCTTCTCGCTCGGAGGGAAGGCTGTGGTGCTCACTCGAGCTTTCCAGGCTCAGCTTTCGGAAGGCATGCTTCTCCGTGGAGCGACGAGTGCGGGGTGGTGCTGTTGGCATGCCCCCCTCTCTTGTTTCTCCCAGGGAGCTCCAGGGGGCCGGAACTCGGGCCATGCCACAGAGGCCGAGGCAGCCATCAGCTTCCCACCTCCGCTTCGGAGCGCTGCCCCGGGAGAGCCCGGCCCCACGGCCCGGGCGCTCCGGCCTCCCGAAGCGGGACGCTTCCACTCTCCTGCGTGCTTCTCTCTCCGCACTCGTCTTTCCCCGGACGTCGTTCTCCCCGGAGCACGGTGTTGCTGTGAATTCAGGGCCCCGCTGTCTCGCTCTCGTGCCCGGCCCATGCTTCCAAAGTGCCTGACTCCCTGAAGCCCGCCGCCGGACCGGAGGCGCGGGCGGCACCCACACGTCCCCGGGGTGGAGGCCCGAGCCGGCAGAGCGTGGGCGTCCTCCACTGCGTCTGAGGGAAGGCTCTGGGACTGAGGGGAAGGGGGAGCTGACAGGGACCGCTCCGTGACGCGCGCAGAAGGAGCTGAGGGTCTGGCCCTTGCTCTGTGCTCCTAGGGGCCACAAGCGCTTCTCTCTTCACGGGACGGAGTGGGGCTTGCTGGGCCACTGCCTCGTCCTGACGCTCTCCCTTGGCAGGAGCTCTGCGCTTCCACCGCCCGCTTCCGGCAGGGCTCCCTGCTCAGAGCCACCCCAGAGAGGCTGGTGGGAGGCCGGCGTAGCCTTTCGGCTCTCTCCGCGAGCCGGCTGTGCAACCCGGGGCTTTCCGAACGCTTGCTCCGCTGGGGTCTTCCGAAGGCTCTCTGCAGCTGAGGGAAACGAGGCTGCTGTCAGACGTTCTCCCGCGCCCTCCGAACTAGGCCGTTTGTCCTGCTCCATGTGGCGCTTCACCGTCGCAGCAGGAGCCGCTTTCGCAGCCCTTCTGCGGGGCTACGGTGAGGCCGAGAGAAGGGGCCGACATCTCGGTCGGCCCCCGACCCCAGGCCCTGCAGGCAGCCTTCCCTGGGCTTCCGCCTCCACCCGCCGCGCCCACTCTCTCGCTCTCGGCCAGAGAGGCCTGCACGCCCAAGGCCGCTCGGCTCCAGGCTTCTCGCTCGGAGGGAAGGCTGTGGTGCTCACTCGAGCTTTCCAGGCTCAGCTTTCCTAAGGCATGCTTCTCCGTGGAGCGACGAGTGCGGGGTGGTGCTGTTGGCATGCCCCCCTCTCTTGTTTCTCCCAGGGAGCTCCAGGGGGCCGGAACGCGGGCCATGCCACAGAGGCCGAGGCAGCCACCAGCTTCCCACCTCCGCTTCGGAGCGCTGCCCCGGGAGAGCCCGTCCCCACGGCCCGGGCGCTCCGGCCTCCCGAAGCGGGACGCTTCCACTCTCCTGCGTGCTTCTCTCTCCGCACTCGTCTTTCCCCGGACGTCGTTCTCCCCGGAGCACGGTGTTGCTGTGAATTCAGGGCCCCGCTGTCTCGCTCTCGTGCCCGGCCCATGCTTCCAAAGTGCCTGACTCCCTGAAGCCCGCCGCCGGACCGGAGGCGCGGGCGGCACCCACACGTCCCCGGGGTGGAGGCCCGAGCCGGCAGAGCGTGGGCGTCCTCCACTGCGTCTGAGGGAAGGCTCTGGGACTGAGGGGAAGGGGGAGCTGACAGGGACCGCTCCGTGACGCGCGCAGAAGGAGCTGAGGGTCTGGCCCTTGCTCTGTGCTCCTAGGGGCCACAAGCGCTTCTCTCTTCACGGGACGGAGTGGGGCTTGCTGGGCCACTGCCTCGTCCTGACGCTCTCCCTTTGCAGGAGCTCTGCGCTTCCACCGCCCGCTTCCGGCAGGGCTCCCTGCTCAGAGCCACCCCAGAGAGGCTGGTGGGAGGCCGGCGCGGCCGTTCGGCTCTCTCCGCGAGCCGGCTGTGCAGCCCGGGGCTTTCCGAACGCTTGCTCCGCTGGGTCGTCCGAAGGCTCTCTGCACCTGAGGGAAACGAGGCTGCTGTCAGACGTTCTCCCGCGCCCTCCGAACTAGGCCGTTTGTCCTGCTCCATGTGGCGCTTCACCGTGGCAGCAGGAGCCGCTTTCGCAGCCCTTCTGCGGGGCTACGGTGAGGCCGAGAGAAGGGGCCGACATCTCGGTCGGCCCCCGACCCCAGGCCCTGCAGGCAGCCTTCCCTGGGCTTCCGCCTCCACCCGCCGCGCCCACTCTCTCGCTCTCGGCCAGAGAGGTCTGCACGCCCAAGGCCGCTCGGCTCCAGGCTTCTCGCTCGGAGGGAAGGCTGTGGTGCTCACTCGAGCTTTCCAGGCTCAGCTTTCCGAAGGCATGCTTCTCCGTGGAGCGACGAGTGCGGGGTGGTGCTGTTGGCATGCCCCCCTCTCTTGTTTCTCCCAGGGAGCTCCAGGGGGCCGGAACGCGGGCCATGCCACAGAGGCCGAGGCAGCCACCAGCTTCCCACCTCCGCTTCGGAGCGCTGCCCCGGGAGAGCCTGGCCCCACGGCCCGGGCGCTCCGGCCTCCCGAAGCGGGACGCTTCCACTCTCCTGCGTGCTTCTCTCTCCGCACTCGTCTTTCCCCGGACGTCGTTCTCCCCGGAGCACGGTGTTGCTGTGAATTCAGGGCCCCGCTGTCTCGCTCTCGTGCCCGGCCCATGCTTCCAAAGTGCCTGACTCCCTGAAGCCCGCCGCCGGACCGGAGGCGCGGGCGGCACCCACACGTCCCCGGGGTGGAGGCCCGAGCCGGCAGAGCGTGGGCGTCCTCCACTGCGTCTGAGGGAAGGCTCTGGGACTGAGGGGAAGGGGGAGCTGACAGGGACCGCTCCGTGACGCGCGCAGAAGGAGCTGAGGGTCTGGCCCTTGCTCTGTGCTCCTAGGGGCCACAAGCGCTTCTCTCTTCACGGGACGGAGTGGGGCTTGCTGGGCCACTGCCTCGTCCTGACGCTCTCCCTTGGCAGGAGCTCTGCGCTTCCACCGCCCGCTTCCGGCAGGGCTCCCTGCTCAGAGCCACCCCAGAGAGGCTGGTGGGAGGCCGGCGCAGCCGTTCGGCTCTCTCCGCGAGCCGGCTGTGCAGCCCGGGGCTTTCCGAACGCTTGCTCCGCTGGGGTCGTCCGAAGGCTCTCTGCAGCTGAGGGAAACGAGGCTGCTGTCTGACGTTCTCCCGCGCCCTCCGAACTAGGCCGTTTGTCCTGCTCCATGTGGCGCTTCACCGTCGCAGCAGGAGCCGCTTTCGCAGCCCTTCTGCGGGGCTACGGTGAGGCCGAGAGAAGGGGCCGACATCTCGGTCGGCCCCCGACCCCAGGCCCTGCAGGCAGCCTTCCCTGGGCTTCCGCCTCCACCCGCCGCGCCCACTCTCTCGCTCTCGGCCAGAGAGGCCTGCACGCCCAAGGCCGCTCGGCTCCAGGCTTCTCGCTCGGAGGGAAGGCTGTGGTGCTCACTCGAGCTTTCCAGGCTCAGCTTTCCGAAGGCATGCTTCTCCGTGGAGCGACGAGTGCGGGGTGGTGCTGTTGGCATGCCCCCCTCTCTTGTTTCTCCCAGGGAGCTCCAGGGGGCCGGAACGCGGGCCATGCCACAGAGGCCGAGGCAGCCACCAGCTTCCCACCTCCGCTTCGGAGCGCTGCCCCGGGAGAGCCCGGCCCCACGGCCCGGGCGCTCCGGCCTCCCGAAGCGGGACGCTTCCACTCTCCTGCGTGCTTCTCTCTCCGCACTCGTCTTTCCCCGGACGTCGTTCTCCCCGGAGCACGGTGTTGCTGTGAATTCAGGGCCCCGCTGTCTCGCTCTCGTGCCCGGCCCATGCTTCCAAAGTGCCTGACTCCCTGAAGCCCGCCGCCGGACCGGAGGCGCGGGCGGCACCCACACGTCCCCGGGGTGGAGGCCCGAGCCGGCAGAGCGTGGGCGTCCTCCACTGCGTCTGAGGGAAGGCTCTGGGACTGAGGGGAAGGGGGAGCTGACAGGGACCGCTCCGTGACGCGCGCAGAAGGAGCTGAGGGTCTGGCCCTTGCTCTGTGCTCCTAGGGGCCACAAGCGCTTCTCTCTTCACGGGACGGAGTGGGGCTTGCTGGGCCACTGCCTCGTCCTGACGCTCTCCCTTGGCAGGAGCTCTGCGCTTCCACCGCCCGCTTCCGGCAGGGCTCCCTGCTCAGAGCCACCCCAGAGAGGCTGGTGGGAGGCCGGCGTAGCCTTTCGGCTCTCTCCGCGAGCCGGCTGTGCAACCCGGGGCTTTCCGAACGCTTGCTCCGCTGGGGTCTTCCGAAGGCTCTCTGCAGCTGAGGGAAACGAGGCTGCTGTCAGACGTTCTCCCGCGCCCTCCGAACTAGGCCGTTTGTCCTGCTCCATGTGGCGCTTCACCGTCGCAGCAGGAGCCGCTTTCGCAGCCCTTCTGCGGGGCTACGGTGAGGCCGAGAGAAGGGGCCGACATCTCGGTCGGCCCCCGACCCCAGGCCCTGCAGGCAGCCTTCCCTGGGCTTCCGCCTCCACCCGCCGCGCCCACTCTCTCGCTCTCGGCCAGAGAGGCCTGCACGCCCAAGGCCGCTCGGCTCCAGGCTTCTCGCTCGGAGGGAAGGCTGTGGTGCTCACTCGAGCTTTCCAGGCTCAGCTTTCCGAAGGCATGCTTCTCCGTGGAGCGACGAGTGCGGGGTGGTGCTGTTGGCATGCCCCCCTCTCTTGTTTCTCCCAGGGAGCTCCAGGGGGCCGGAACGCGGGCCATGCCACAGAGGCCGAGGCAGCCACCAGCTTCCCACCTCCGCTTCGGAGCGCTGCCCCGGGAGAGCCCGGCCCCACGGCCCGGGCGCTCCGGCCTCCCGAAGCGGGACGCTTCCACTCTCCTGCGTGCTTCTCTCTCCGCACTCGTCTTTCCCCGGACGTCATTCTCCCCGGAGCACGGTGTTGCTGTGAATTCAGGGCCCCGCTGTCTCGCTCTCGTGCCCGGCCCATGCTTCCAAAGTGCCTGACTCCCTGAAGCCCGCCGCCGGACCGGAGGCGCGGGCGGCACCCACACGTCCCCGGGGTGGAGGCCCGAGCCGGCAGAGCGTGGGCGTCCTCCACTGCGTCTGAGGGAAGGCTCTGGGACTGAGGGGAAGGGGGAGCTGACAGGGACCGCTCCGTGACGCGCGCAGAAGGAGCTGAGGGTCTGGCCCTTGCTCTGTGCTCCTAGGGGCCACAAGCGCTTCTCTCTTCACGGGACGGAGTGGGGCTTGCTGGGCCACTGCCTCCTCCTGACACTCTCCCTTGACAGGAGCTCTGCGCTTCCACCGACCGCTTCGGGCAGGGCTTCCTGCTCAAAGCCACCCCAGAGAGGCTGGTGGGAGGCCGGCGCGGCCGTTCGGCTCTCTCCGCGAGCCGGCTGTGCAGCCCGGGGCTTTCCGAACGCTTGCTCCGCTGGGGTCGTCCGAAGGCTCTCTGCAGCTGAGGGAAACGAGGCTGCTGTCAGACGTTCTCCCGCGCCCTACGAACTAGGCCGTTTGTCCTGCTCCATGCGGCGCTTCACCGTCGCAGCAGGAGCCGCTTTCGCAGCCCTTCTGCGGGGCTACGGTGAGGCCGAGAGAAGGGGCCAACATCTCGGTCGGCCACCGACCCCAGGCCCTGCAGGCAGCCTTCCCTGGGCTTCCGCCTCCACCCGCCGCGCCCACTCTCTCGCTCTCGGCCAGAGAGGTCTGCACGCCCAAGGCCGCTCGGCTCCAGGCTTCTCGCTCGGAGGGAAGGCTGTGGTGCTCACTCGAGCTTTCCAGGCTCAGCTTTCCGAAGGCATGCTTCTCCGTGGAGCGACGAGTGCGGGGTGGTGCTGTTGGCATGCCCCCCTCTCTTGTTTCTCCCAGGGAGCTCCAGGGGGCCGGAACGCGGGCCATGCCACAGAGGCCGAGACAGCCACCAGCTTCCCACCTCCGCTTCGGAGCGCTGCCCCGGGAGAGCCCGGCCCCACGGCCCGGGCGCTCCGGCCTCCCGAAGCGGGACGCTTCCACTCTCCTGCGTGCTTCTCTCTCCGCACTCGTCTTTCCCCGGACGTCGTTCTCCCCGGAGCACGGTGTTGCTGTGAATTCAGGGCCCCGCTGTCTCGCTCTCGTGCCCGGCCCATGCTTCCAAAGTGCCTGACTCCCTGAAGCCCGCCGAGGGACCGTAGGGGCGGGCGACACCCACACGTCCCCGGGGTGGAGGCCCGAGCCGGCAGAGCGTGGGCGTCCTCCACTGCGTCTGAGGGAAGGCTCTGGGACTGAGGGGAAGGGGGAGCTGACAGGGACCGCTCCGTGACGCGCGCTGAAGGAGCTGAGGGTCTGGCCCTTGCTCTGTGCTCCTAGGGGCCACAAGCGCTTCTCTCTTCCCGGGACGGAGTGGGGCTTGCTGGGCCACTGCCTCGTCCTGACGCTCTTCCTTGGCAGGAGCTCTGCGCTTCCACCGCCCGCTTCGGGCAGGGCTCCCTGCTCAGAGCCACCCCAGAGAGGCTGGTGGGAGGCCGGCGCAGCCGTTCGGCTCTCTCCGCGAGCCGGCTGTGCAGCCCGGGGCTTTCCGAACGCTTGCTCCGCTGGGGTCGTCCGAAGGCTCTCTGCAGCTGAGGGAAACGAGGCTGCTGTCAGACGTTCTCCCGCGCCCTCCGAACTAGGCCGTTTGGCCTGCTCCATGTGGCGCTTCACCGTGGCAGCAGGAGCCGCTTTCGCAGCCCTTCTGCGGGGCTACGGTGAGGCCGAGAGAAGGGGCCGACATCTCGGTCGGCCACCGAACCCAGGCCCTGCAGGCAGCCTTCCCTGGGCTTCCGCCTCCACCCGCCGCGCCCACTCTCTCGCTCTCGGCCAGAGAGGTCTGCACGCCCAAGGCCGCTCGGCTCCAGGCTTCTCGCTCGGAGGGAAGGCTGTGGTGCTCACTCGAGCTTTCCAGGCTCAGCTTTCCGAAGGCATGCTTCTCCGTGGAGCGACGAGTGCGGGGTGGTGCTGTTGGCATGCCCCCCTCTCTTGTTTCTTCCAGGGAGCTCCAGGGGGCCGGAACGCGGGCCATGCCACAGAGGCCGAGGCAGCCACCAGCTTCCCACCTCCGCTTCGGAGCGCTGCCCCGGGAGAGCCCGGCCCCACGGCCCGGGCGCTCCGGCCTCCCGAAGCGGGACGCTTCCACTCTCCTGCGTGCTTCTCTCTCCGCACTCGTCTTTCCCCGGACGTCGTTCTCCCCGGAGCACGGTGTTGCTGTGAATTCAGGGCCCCGCTGTCTCGCTCTCGTGCCCGGCCCATGCTTCCAAAGTTCCTGACTCCCTGAAGCCCGCCGCCGGACCGGAGGCGCGGGCGGCACCCACACGTCCCCGGGGTGGAGGCCCGAGCCGGCAGAGCGTGGGCGTCCTCCACTGCGTCTGAGGGAAGGCTCTGGGACTGAGGGGAAGGGGGAGCTGACAGGGACCGCTCCGTGACGCGCGCAGAAGGAGCTGAGGGTCTGGCCCTTGCTCTGTGCTCCTAGGGGCCACAAGCGCTTCTCTCTTCACGGGACGGAGTGGGGCTTGCTGGGCCACTGCCTCGTCCTGACGCTCTCCCTTGGCAGGAGCTCTGCGCTTCCACCGCCCGCTTCGGGCAGGGCTCCCTGCTCAGAGCCACCCCAGAGAGGCTGGTGGGAGGCCCGCGCGGCCGTTCGGCTCTCTCCGCGAGCCGGCTGTGCAGCCCGGGGCTTTCCGAACGCTTGCTCCGCTGGGTCGTCCGAAGGCTCTCTGCAGCTGAGGGAAACGAGGCTGCTGTCAGACGTTCTCCCGCGCCCTCCCAACTAGGCCGTTTGTCCTGCTCCATGTGGCGCTTCACCGTCGCAGCAGGAGCCGCTTTCGCAGCCCTTCTGCGGGGCTACGGTGAGGCCGAGAGAAGGGGCCGACATCTCGGTCGGCCCCCGACCCCAGGCCCTGCAGGCAGCCTTCCCTGGGCTTCCGCCTCCACCCGCCGCGCCCACTCTCTCGCTCTCGGCCAGAGAGGCCTGCACGCCCAAGGCCGCTCGGCTCCAGGCTTCTCGCTCGGAGGGAAGGCTGTGGTGCTCACTCGAGCTTTCCAGGCTCAGCTTTCCGAAGGCATGCTTCTCCGTGGAGCGACGAGTGCGGGGTGGTGCTGTTGGCATGCCCCCCTCTCTTGTTTCTCCCAGGGAGCTCCAGGGGACCGGAACGCGGGCCATGCCACAGAGGCCGAGGCAGCCACCAGCTTCCCACCTCCGCTTCGGAGCGCTGCCCCGGGAGAGCCCGGCCCCACGGCCCGGGCGCTCCGGCCTCCCGAAGCGGGACGCTTCCACTCTCCTGCGTGCTTCTCTCTCCGCACTCGTCTTTCCCCGGACGTCGTTCTCCCCGGAGCACGGTGTTGCTGTGAATTCAGGGCCCCGCTGTCTCGCTCTCGTGCCCGGCCCATGCTTCCAAAGTGCCTGACTCCCTGAAGCCCGCCGCCGGACCGGAGGCGCGGGCGGCACCCACACGTCCCCGGGGTGGAGGCCCGAGCCAGCAGAGCGTGGGCGTCCTCCACTGCGTCTGAGGGAAGGCTCTGGGACTGAGGGGAAGGGGGAGCTGACAGGGACCGCTCCGTGACGCGCGCAGAAGGAGCTGAGGGTCTGGCCTTGCTCTGAGCTCCTAGGGGCCACAAGCGCTTCTCTCTTCACGGGACGGAGTGGGGCTTGCTGGGCCACTGCCTCGTCCTGACGCTCTCCCTTGGCAGGAGCTCTGCGCTTCCACCGCCCGCTTCGGGCAGGGCTCCCTGCTCAGAGCCACCCCAGAGAGGCTGGTGGGCGGCCGGCGGCCGTTCGGCTCTCTCCGCGAGCCGGCTGTGCAGCCCGGGGCTTTCTGAACGCTTGCTCCGCTGGGGTCGTCCGAAGGCTCTCTGCCGCTGAGGGAAACAAGGCTGCTGTCTGACGTTCTCCCGCGCCCTCCCATCTAGGCCGTTTGTCCTGCTCCATGTGGCGCTTCACCGTCGCAGCAGGAGCCGCTTTCGCAGCCCTTCTGCGGGGCTACGGTGAGGCCGAGAGAAGGGGCCGACATCTCGGTCGGCCCCCGACCCCAGGCCCTGCAGGCAGCCTTCCCTGGGCTTCCGCCTCCACCCGCCGCGCCCACTCTCTCGCTCTCGACCAGAGAGGCCTGCACGCCCAAGGCCGCTCTGCTCCAGGCTTCTCGCTCGGAGGGAAGGCTGTGGTGCTCACTCGAGCTTTCCAGGCTCAGCTTTCCTAAGGCATGCTTCTCCGTGGAGCGACGAGTGCGGGGTGGTGCTGTTGGCATGCCCCCCTCTCTTGTTTCTCCCAGGGAGCTCCAGGGGGCCGGAACGCGGGCCATGCCACAGAGGCCGAGGCAGCCACCAGCTTCCCACCTCCGCTTCGGAGCGCTGCCCCGGGAGAGCCCGGCCCCACGGCCCGGGCGCTCCGGCCTCCCGAAGCGGGACGCTTCCACTCTCCTGCGTGCTTCTCTCTCCGCACTCGTCTTTCCCCGGACGTCGTTCTCCCCGGAGCACGGTGTTGCTGTGAATTCAGGGCCCCGCTGTCTCGCTCTCGTGCCCGGCCCATGCTTCCAAAGTGCCTGACTCCCTGAAGCCCGCCGCCGGACCGGAGGCGCGGGCGGCACCCACAGGTCCCCGGGGTGGAGGCCCGAGCCGGCAGAGCGTGGGCGTCCTCCACTGCGTCTGAGGGAAGGCTCTGGGACTGAGGGGAAGGGGGAGCTGACAGGGACCGCTCCGTGACGTGCGCAGAAGGAGCTGAGGGTCTGGCCCTTGCTCTGTGCTCCTAGGGGCCACAAGCGCTTCTCTCTTCCCGGGACGGAGTGGGGCTTGCTGGGCCACTGCCTCGTCCTGACGCTCTCCCTTGGCAGGAGCTCTGCGCTTCCACCGCCCGCTTCGGGCAGGGCTCCCTGCTCAGAGCCACCCCAGAGAGGCTGGTGGGAGGCCGGCGCGGCCGTTCGGCTCTCTCCGCGAGCCGGCTGTGCAGCCCGGGGCTTTCTGAACGCTTGCTCCGCTGGGGTCGTCCGAAGGCTCTCTGAAGCTGAGGGAAACGAGGCTGCTGTCAGACGTTCTCCCGCGCCCTCCGAACTAGGCCGTTTGTCCTGCTCCATGTGGCGCTTCACCGTCGCAGCAGGAGCCGCTTTCGCAGCCCTTCTGCGGGGCTACGGTGAGGCCGAGAGAAGGGGCCGACATCTCGGTCGGCCCCCGACCCCAGGCCCTGCAGGCAGCCTTCCCTGGGCTTCCGCCTCCACCCGCCGCGCCCACTCTCTCGCTCTCGGCCAGAGAGGCCTGCACGCCCAAGGCCGCTCGGCTCCAGGCTTCTCGCTCGGAGGGAAGGCTGTGGTGCTCACTCGAGCTTTCCAGGCTCAGCTTTCCGAAGGCATGCTTCTCCGTGGAGCGACGAGTGCGGGGTGGTGCTGTTGGCATGCCCCCCTCTCTTGTTTCTCCCAGGGAGCTCCAGGGGGCCGGAACGCGGGCCATGCCACAGAGGCCGAGGCAGCCACCAGCTTCCCACCTCCGCTTCGGAGCGCTACCCTGGGAGAGCCCGGCCCCACGGCCCGGGCGCTCCGGCCTCCCGAAGCGGGACGCTTCCACTCTCCTGCGTGCTTCTCTCTCCGCACTCGTCTTTCCCCGGACGTCGTTCTCCCCGGAGCACGGTGTTGCTGTGAATTCAGGGCCCCGCTGTCTCGCTCTCGTGCCCGGCCCATGCTTCCAAAGTGCCTGACTCCCTGAAGCCCGCCGCCGGACCGGAGGCGCGGGCGGCACCCACACGTCCCCGGGGTGGAGGCCCGAGCCAGCAGAGCGTGGGCGTCCTCCACTGCGTCTGAGGGAAGGCTCTGGGACTGAGGGGAAGGGGGAGCTGACAGGGACCGCTCCGTGACGCGCGCAGAAGGAGCTGAGGGTCTGGCCCTTGCTCTGTGCTCCTAGGGGCCACAAGCGCTTCTCTCTTCACGGGACGGAGTGGGGCTTGCTGGGCCACTGCCTCGTCCTGACGCTCTCCCTTGGCAGGAGCTCTGCGCTTCCACCGCCCGCTTCTGGCAGGGCTCCCTGCTCAGAGCCACCCCAGAGAGGCTGGTGGGAGGCCCGCGCGGCCGTTCGGCTCTCTCCGCGAGCCGGCTGTGCAGCCCGGGGCTTTCCGAACGCTTGCTCCGCTGGGTCGTCCGAAGGCTCTCTGCAGCTGAGGGAAACGAGGCTGCTGTCAGACGTTCTCCCGCGCCCTCCCAACTAGGCCGTTTGTCCTGCTCCATGTGGCGCTTCACCGTCGCAGCAGGAGCCGCTTTCGCAGCCCTTCTGCGGGGCTACGGTGAGGCCGAGAGAAGGGGCCGACATCTCGGTCGGCCCCCGACCCCAGGCCCTGCAGGCAGCCTTCCCTGGGCTTCCGCCTCCACCCGCCGCGCCCACTCTCTCGCTCTCGGCCAGAGAGGCCTGCACGCCCAAGGCCGCTCGGCTCCAGGCTTCTCGCTCGGAGGGAAGGCTGTGGTGCTCACTCGAGCTTTCCAGGCTCAGCTTTCCTAAGGCATGCTTCTCCGTGGAGCGACGAGTGCGGGGTGGTGCTGTTGGCATGCCCCCCTCTCTTGTTTCTCCCAGGGAGCTCCAGGGGGCCGGAACGCGGGCCATGCCACAGAGGCCGAGGCAGCCACCAGCTTCCCACCTCCGCTTCGGAGCGCTGCCCCGGGAGAGCCCGGCCCCACGGCCCGGGCGCTCCGGCCTCCCGAAGCGGGACGCTTCCACTCTCCTGCGTGCTTCTCTCTCCGCACTCGTCTTTCCCCGGACGTCGTTCTCCCCGGAGCACGGTGTTGCTGTGAATTCAGGGCCCCGCTGTCTCGCTCTCGTGCCCGGCCCATGCTTCCAAAGTGCCTGACTCCCTGAAGCCCGCCGCCGGACCGGAGGCGCGGGCGGCACCCACACGTCCCCGGGGTGGAGGCCCGAGCCGGCAGAGCGTGGGCGTCCTCCACTGCGTCTGAGGGAAGGCTCTGGGACTGAGGGGAAGGGGGAGCTGACAGGGACCGCTCCGTGACGCGCGCAGAAGGAGCTGAGGGTCTGGCCCTTGCTCTGTGCTCCTAGGGGCCACAAGCGCTTCTCTCTTCACGGGACGGAGTGGGGCTTGCTGGGCCACTGCCTCCTCCTGACACTCTCCCTTGACAGGAGCTCTGCGCTTCCACCGACCGCTTCGGGCAGGGCTTCCTGCTCAGAGCCACCCCAGAGAGGCTGGTGGGAGGCCGGCGCGGCCGTTCGGCTCTCTCCGCGAGCCGGCTGTGCAGCCCGGGGCTTTCCGAACGCTTGCTCCGCTGGGGTCGTCCGAAGGCTCTCTGCAGCTGAGGGAAACGAGGCTGCTGTCAGACGTTCTCCCGCGCCCTACGAACTAGGCCGTTTGTCCTGCTCCATGCGGCGCTTCACCGTCGCAGCAGGAGCCGCTTTCGCAGCCCTTCTGCGGGGCTACGGTGAGGCCGAGAGAAGGGGCCAACATCTCGGTCGGCCACCGACCCCAGGCCCTGCAGGCAGCCTTCCCTGGGCTTCCGCCTCCACCCGCCGCGCCCACTCTCTCGCTCTCGGCCAGAGAGGTCTGCACGCCCAAGGCCGCTCGGCTCCAGGCTTCTCGCTCGGAGGGAAGGCTGTGGTGCTCACTCGAGCTTTCCAGGCTCAGCTTTCCGAAGGCATGCTTCTCCGTGGAGCGACGAGTGCGGGGTGGTGCTGTTGGCATGCCCCCCTCTCTTGTTTCTCCCAGGGAGCTCCAGGGGGCCGGAACGCGGGCCATGCCACAGAGGCCGAGACAGCCACCAGCTTCCCACCTCCGCTTCGGAGCGCTGCCCCGGGAGAGCCCGGCCCCACGGCCCGGGCGCTCCGGCCTCCCGAAGCGGGACGCTTCCACTCTCCTGCGTGCTTCTCTCTCCGCACTCGTCTTTCCCCGGACGTCGTTCTCCCCGGAGCACGGTGTTGCTGTGAATTCAGGGCCCCGCTGTCTCGCTCTCGTGCCCGGCCCATGCTTCCAAAGTGCCTGACTCCCTGAAGCCCGCCGAGGGACCGTAGGGGCGGGCGACACCCACACGTCCCCGGGGTGGAGGCCCGAGCCGGCAGAGCGTGGGTGTCCTCCACTGCGTCTGAGGGAAGGCTCTGGGACTGAGGGGAAGGGGGAGCTGACAGGGACCGCTCCGTGACGCGCGCAGAAGGAGCTGAGGGTCTGGCCCTTGCTCTGTGCTCCTAGGGGCCACAAGCGCTTCTCTCTTCCCGGGACGGAGTGGGGCTTGCTGGGCCACTGCCTCGTCCTGACGCTCTTCCTTGGCAGGAGCTCTGCGCTTCCACCGCCCGCTTCGGGCAGGGCTCCCTGCTCAGAGCCACCCCAGAGAGGCTGGTGGGAGGCCGGCGCAGCCGTTCGGCTCTCTCCGCGAGCCGGCTGTGCAGCCCGGGGCTTTCCGAACGCTTGCTCCGCTGGGGTCGTCCGAAGGCTCTCTGCAGCTGAGGGAAACGAGGCTGCTGTCAGACGTTCTCCCGCGCCCTCCGAACTAGGCCGTTTGGCCTGCTCCATGTGGCGCTTCACCGTGGCAGCAGGAGCCGCTTTCGCAGCCCTTCTGCGGGGCTACGGTGAGGCCGAGAGAAGGGGCCGACATCTCGGTCGGCCACCGACCCCAGGCCCTGCAGGCAGCCTTCCCTGGGCTTCCGCCTCCACCCGCCGCGCCCACTCTCTCGCTCTCGGCCAGAGAGGTCTGCACGCCCAAGGCCGCTCGGCTCCAGGCTTCTCGCTCGGAGGGAAGGCTGTGGTGCTCACTCGAGCTTTCCAGGCTCAGCTTTCGGAAGGCATGCTTCTCCGTGGAGCGACGAGTGCGGGGTGGTGCTGTTGGCATGCCCCCCTCTCTTGTTTCTTCCAGGGAGCTCCAGGGGGCCGGAACGCGGGCCATGCCACAGAGGCCGAGGCAGCCACCAGCTTCCCACCTCAGCTTCGGAGCGCTGCCCCGGGAGAGCCCGGCCCCACGGCCCGGGCGCTCCGGCCTCCCGAAGCGGGACGCTTCCACTCTCCTGCGTGCTTCTCTCTCCGCACTCGTCTTTCCCCGGACGTCGTTCTCCCCGGAGCACGGTGTTGCTGTGAATTCAGGGCCCCGCTGTCTCGCTCTCGTGCCCGGCCCATGCTTCCAAAGTGCCTGACTCCCTGAAGCCCGCCGCCGGACCGGAGGCGCGGGCGGCACCCACACGTCCCCGGGGTGGAGGCCCGAGCCGGCAGAGCGTGGGCGTCCTCCACTGCGTCTGAGGGAAGGCTCTGGGACTGAGGGGAAGGGGGAGCTGACAGGGACCGCTCCGTGACGCGCGCAGAAGGAGCTGAGGGTCTGGCCCTTGCTCTGTGCTCCTAGGGGCCACAAGCGCTTCTCTCTTCACGGGACGGAGTGGGGCTTGCTGGGCCACTGCCTCGTCCTGACGCTCTCCCTTGGCAGGAGCTCTGCGCTTCCACAGCCCGCTTCCGGCAGGGCTCCCTGCTCAGAGCCACCCCAGAGAGGCTGGTGGGAGGCCGGCGCGGCCGTTCGGCTCTCTCCGCGAGCCGGCTGTGCAGCCCGGGGCTTTCCGAACGCTTGCTCCGCTGGGTCGTCCGAAGGCTCTCTGCAGCTGAGGGAAACGAGGCTGCTGTCAGACGTTCTCCCGCGCCCTCCGAACTAGGCCGTTTGTCCTGCTCCATGTGGCGCTTCACCGTCGCAGCAGGAGCCGCTTTCGCAGCCCTTCTGCGGGGCTACGGTGAGGCCGAGAGAAGGGGCCGACATCTCGGTCGGCCCCCGACCCCAGGCCCTGCAGGCAGCCTTCCCTGGGCTTCCGCCTCCACCCGCCGCGCCCACTCTCTCGCTCTCGGCCAGAGAGGCCTGCACGCCCAAGGCCGCTCGGCTCCAGGCTTCTCGCTCGGAGGGAAGGCTGTGGTGCTCACTCGAGCTTTCCAGGCTCAGCTTTCCGAAGGCATGCTTCTCCGTGGAGCGACGAGTGCGGGGTGGTGCTGTTGGCATGCCCCCCTTTCTTGTTTCTCCCAGGGAGCTCCAGGGGGCCGGAACGCGGGCCATGCCACAGAGGCCGAGGCAGCCACCAGCTTCCCACCTCCGCTTCGGAGCGCTGCCCCGGGAGAGCCCAGCCCCACGGCCCGGGCGCTCCGGCCTCCCGAAGCGGGACGCTTCCACTCTCCTGCGTGCTTCTCTCTCCGCACTCGTCTTTCCCCGGACGTCGTTCTCCCCGGAGCACGGTGTTGCTGTGAATTCAGGGCCCCGCTGTCTCGCTCTCGTGCCCGGCCCATGCTTCCAAAGTGCCTGACTCCCTGAAGCCCGCCGCCGGACCGGAGGCGCGGGCGGCACCCACACGTCCCCGGGGTGGAGGCCCGAGCCGGCAGAGCGTGGGCGTCCTCCACTGCGTCTGAGGGAAGGCTCTGGGACTGAGGGGAAGGGGGAGCTGACAGGGACCGCTCCGTGACGCGCGCAGAAGGAGCTGAGGGTCTGGCCCTTGCTCTGTGCTCCTAGGGGCCACAAGCGCTTCTCTCTTCCCGGGACGGAGTGGGGCTTGCTGGGCCACTGCCTCGTCCTGACGCTCTCCCTTGGCAGGAGCTCTGCGCTTCCACCGACCGCTTCGGGCAGGGCTTCCTGCTCAGAGCCACCCCAGAGAGGCTGGTGGGAGGCCGGCGCGGCCGTTCGGCTCTCTCCGCGAGCCGGCTGTGCAGCCCGGGGCTTTCCGAACGCTTGCTCCGCTGGGTCGTCCGAAGGCTCTCTGCACCTGAGGGAAACGAGGCTGCTGTCAGACGTTCTCCCGCGCTCTCCGAACTAGGCCGTTTGTCCTGCTCCATGTGGCGCTTCACCGTGGCAGCAGGAGCCGCTTTCGCAGCCCTTCTGCGGGGCTACGGTGAGGCCGAGAGAAGGGGCCGACATCTCGGTCGGCCCCCGACCCCAGGCCCTGCAGGCAGCCTTCCCTGGGCTTCCGCCTCCACCCGCCGCGCCCACTCTCTCGCTCTCGGCCAGAGAGGCCTGCACGCCCAAGGCCGCTCGGCTCCAGGCTTCTCGCTCGGAGGGAAGGCTGTGGTGCTCACTCGAGCTTTCCAGGCTCAGCTTTCCGAAGGCATGCTTCTCCGTGGAGCGACGAGTGCGGGGTGGTGCTGTTGGCATGCCCCCCTCTCTTGTTTCTCCCAGGGAGCTCCAGGGGGCCGGAACGCGGGCCATGCCACAGAGGCCGAGGCAGCCACCAGCTTCCCACCTCCGCTTCGGAACGCTACCCTGGGAGAGCCCGGCCCCACGGCCCGGGCGCTCCGGCCTCCCGAAGCGGGACGCTTCCACTCTCCTGCGTGCTTCTCTCTCCGCACTCGTCTTTCCCCGGACGTCGTTCTCCCCGGAGCACGGTGTTGCTGTGAATTCAGGGCCCCGCTGTCTCGCTCTCGTGCCCGGCCCATGCTTCCAAAGTGCCTGACTCCCTGAAGCCCGCCGCCGGACCAGAGGCGCGGGAGGCACCCACAGGTCCCCGGGGTGGAGGCCCGAGCCGGCAGAGCGTGGGCGTCCTCCATTGCGTCTGAGGGAAGGCTCTGGGACTGAGGGGAAGGGGGAGCTGACAGGGACCGCTCCGTGACGCGCGCAGAAGGAGCTGAGGGTCTGGCCCTTGCTCTGTGCTCCTAGGGGCCACAAGCGCTTCTCTCTTCCCGGGACGGAGTGGGGCTTGCTGGGCCACTGCCTCGTCCTGAAGCTCTCCCTTGGCAGGAGCTCTGCGCTTCCACCGCCCGTCTCGGGCAGGGCTCCCTGCTCAGAGCCACCCCAGAGAGGCTGGTGGGAGGCCGGCGCGGCCGTTCGGCTCTCTCCGCGAGCCGGCTGTGCAGCCCGGGGCTTTCCGAACGCTTGCTCCGCTGGGTCGTCCGAAGGCTCTCTGCACCTGAGGGAAACGAGGCTGCTGTCAGACGTTCTCCCGCGCCCTCCGAACTAGGCCGTTTGTCCTGCTCCATGTGGCGCTTCACCGTGGCAGCAGGAGCCGCTTTCGCAGCCCTTCTGCGGGGCTACGGTGAGGCCGAGAGAAGGGGCCGACATCTCGGTCGGCCCCCGACCCCAGGCCCTGCAGGCAGCCTTCCCTGGGCTTCCGCCTCCACCCGCCGCGCCCACTCTCTCGCTCTCGGCCAGAGAGGCCTGCACGCCCAAGGCCGCTCGGCTCCAGGCTTCTCGCTCGGAGGGAAGGCTGTGGTGCTCACTCGAGCTTTCCAGGCTCAGCTTTCCGAAGGCATGCTTCTCCGTGGAGCGACGAGTGCGGGGTGGTGCTGTTGGCATGCCCCCCTCTCTTGTTTCTCCCAGGGAGCTCCAGGGGGCCGGAACGCGGGCCATGCCACAGAGGCCGAGGCAGCCACCAGCTTCCCACCTCCGCTTCGGAGCGCTACCCTGGGAGAGCCCGGCCCCACGGCCCGGGCGCTCCGGCCTCCCGAAGCGGGACGCTTCCACTCTCCTGCGTGCTTCTCTCTCCACACTCGTCTTTCCCCGGACGTCGTTCTCCCCGGAGCACGGTGTTGCTGTGAATTCAGGGCCCCGCTGTCTCGCTCTCGTGCCCGGCCCATGCTTCCAAAGTGCCTGACTCCCTGAAGCCCGCCGCCAGACCGGAGGCGCGGGCGGCACCCACAGGTCCCCGGGGTGGAGGCCCGAGCCGGCAGAGCGTGGGCGTCCTCCATTGCGTCTGAGGGAAGGCTCTGGGACTGAGGGGAAGGGGGAGCTGACAGGGACCGCTCCGTGACGCGCGCAGAAGGAGCTGAGGGTCTGGCCCTTGCTCTGTGCTCCTAGGGGCCACAAGCGCTTCTCTCTTCCCGGGACGGAGTGGGGCTTGCTGGGCCACTGCCTCGTCCTGACGCTCTCCCTTGGCAGGAGCTCTGCGCTTCCACCGCCCGTCTCGGGCAGGGCTCCCTGCTCAGAGCCACCCCAGAGAGGCTGGTGGAAGGCCGGCGCGGCCGTTCGGCTCTCTCCGCGAGCTGGCTGTGCAGCCCGGGGCTTTCCGAACGCTTGCTCCGCTGGGGTCGTCCGAAGGCTCTCTGCAGCTGAGGGAAACGAGGCTGCTGTCAGACGTTCTCCCGCGCCCTCCGAACTAGGCCGTTTGTCCTGCTCCATGCGGCGCTTCACCGTCGCAGCAGGAGCCGCTTTCGCAGCCCTTCTGCGGGGCTACGGTGAGGCCGAGAGAAGGGGCCAACATCTCGGTCGGCCACCGACCCCAGGCCCTGCAGGCAGCCTTCCCTGGGCTTCCGCCTCCACCCGCCGCGCCCACTCTCTCGCTCTCGGCCAGAGAGGTCTGCACGCCCAAGGCCGCTCGGCTCCAGGCTTCTCGCTCGGAGGGAAGGCTGTGGTGCTCACTCGAGCTTTCCAGGCTCAGCTTTCCGAAGGCATGCTTCTCCGTGGAGCGACGAGTGCGGGGTGGTGCTGTTGGCATGCCCCCCTCTCTTGTTTCTCCCAGGGAGCTCCAGGGGGCCGGAACGCGGGCCATGCCACAGAGGCCGAGGCAGCCACCAGCTTCCCACCTCCGCTTCGGAGCGCTGCCCCGGGAGAGCCCGGCCCCACGGCCCGGGCGCTCCGGCCTCCCGAAGCGGGACGCTTCCACTCTCCTGCGTGCTTCTCTCTCCGCACTCGTCTTTCCCCGGACGTCGTTCTCCCCGGAGCACGGTGTTGCTGTGAATTCAGGGCCCCGCTGTCTCGCTCTCGTGCCCGGCCCATGCTTCCAAAGTGCCTGACTCCCTGAAGCCCGCCGAGGGACCGTAGGGGCGGGCGACACCCACACGTCCCCGGGGTGGAGGCCCGAGCCGGCAGAGCGTGGGCGTCCTCCACTGCGTCTGAGGGAAGGCTCTGGGACTGAGGGGAAGGGGGAGCTGACAGGGACCGCTCCGTGACGCGCGCAGAAGGAGCTGAGGGTCTGGCCCTTGCTCTGTGCTCCTAGGGGCCACAAGCGCTTCTCTCTTCCCGGGACGGAGTGGGGCTTGCTGGGCCACTGCCTCGTCCTGACGCTCTTCCTTGGCAGGAGCTCTGCGCTTCCACCGCCCGCTTCGGGCAGGGCTCCCTGCTCAGAGCCACCCCAGAGAGGCTGGTGGGAGGCCGGCGCGGCCGTTCGGCTCTCTCCGCGAGCCGGCTGTGCAGCCCGGGGCTTTCCGAACGCTTGCTCCGCTGGGGTCGTCCGAAGGCTCTCTGCAGCTGAGGGAAACGAGGCTGCTGTCAGACGTTCTCCCGCGCCCTCCGAACTAGGCCGTTTGGCCTGCTCCATGTGGCGCTTCACCGTGGCAGCAGGAGCCGCTTTCGCAGCCCTTCTGCGGGGCTACGGTGAGGCCGAGAGAAGGGGCCGACATCTCGGTCGGCCACCGACCCCAGGCCCTGCAGGCAGCCTTCCCTGGGCTTCCGCCTCCACCCGCCGCGCCCACTCTCTCGCTCTCGGCCAGAGAGGTCTGCACGCCCAAGGCCGCTCGGCTCCAGGCTTCTCGCTCGGAGGGAAGGCTGTGGTGCTCACTCGAGCTTTCCAGGCTCAGCTTTCGGAAGGCATGCTTCTCCGTGGAGCGACGAGTGCGGGGTGGTGCTGTTGGCATGCCCCCCTCTCTTGTTTCTTCCAGGGAGCTCCAGGGGGCCGGAACGCGGGCCATGCCACAGAGGCCGAGGCAGCCACCAGCTTCCCACCTCCGCTTCGGAGCGCTGCCCCGGGAGAGCCCGGCCCCACGGCCCGGGCGCTCCGGCCTCCCGAAGCGGGACGCTTCCACTCTCCTGCGTGCTTCTCTCTCCGCACTCGTCTTTCCCCGGACGTCGTTCTCCCCGGAGCACGGTGTTGCTGTGAATTCAGGGCCCCGCTGTCTCGCTCTCGTGCCCGGCCCATGCTTCCAAAGTGCCTGACTCCCTGAAGCCCGCCGCCAGACCGGAGGCGCGGGCGGCACCCACAGGTCCCCGGGGTGGAGGCCCGAGCCGGCAGAGCGTGGGCGTCCTCCATTGCGTCTGAGGGAAGGCTCTCGGACTGAGGGGAAGGGGGAGCTGACAGGGACCGCTCCGTGACGCGCGCAGAAGGAGCTGAGGGTCTGGCCCTTGCTCTGTGCTCCTAGGGGCCACAAGCGCTTCTCTCTTCCCGGGACGGAGTGGGGCTTGCTGGGCCACTGCCTCGTCCTGACGCTCTCCCTTGGCAGGAGCTCTGCGCTTCCACCGCCCGTCTCGGGCAGGGCTCCCTGCTCAGAGCCACCCCAGAGAGGCTGGTGGAAGGCCGGCGCGGCCGTTCGGCTCTCTCCGCGAGCTGGCTGTGCAGCCCGGGGCTTTCCGAACGCTTGCTCCGCTGGGGTCGTCCGAAGGCTCTCTGCAGCTGAGGGAAACGAGGCTGCTGTCAGACGTTCTCCCGCGCCCTCCGAACTAGGCCGTTTGTCCTGCTCCATGCGGCGCTTCACCGTCGCAGCAGGAGCCGCTTTCGCAGCCCTTCTGCGGGGCTACGGTGAGGCCGAGAGAAGGGGCCAACATCTCGGTCGGCCACCGACCCCAGGCCCTGCAGGCAGCCTTCCCTGGGCTTCCGCCTCCACCCGCCGCGCCCACTCTCTCGCTCTCGGCCAGAGAGGTCTGCACGCCCAAGGCCGCTCGGCTCCAGGCTTCTCGCTCGGAGGGAAGGCTGTGGTGCTCACTCGAGCTTTCCAGGCTCAGCTTTCCGAAGGCATGCTTCTCCGTGGAGCGACGAGTGCGGGGTGGTGCTGTTGGCATGCCCCCCTCTCTTGTTTCTCCCAGGGAGCTCCAGGGGGCCGGAACGCGGGCCATGCCACAGAGGCCGAGGCAGCCACCAGCTTCCCACCTCCGCTTCGGAGCGCTGCCCCGGGAGAGCCCGGCCCCACGGCCCGGGCGCTCCGGCCTCCCGAAGCGGGACGCTTCCACTCTCCTGCGTGCTTCTCTCTCCGCACTCGTCTTTCCCCGGACGTCGTTCTCCCCGGAGCACGGTGTTGCTGTGAATTCAGGGCCCCGCTGTCTCGCTCTCGTGCCCGGCCCATGCTTCCAAAGTGCCTGACTCCCTGAAGCCCGCCGAGGGACCGTAGGGGCGGGCGACACCCACACGTCCCCGGGGTGGAGGCCCGAGCCGGCAGAGCGTGGGCGTCCTCCACTGCGTCTGAGGGAAGGCTCTGGGACTGAGGGGAAGGGGGAGCTGACAGGGACCGCTCCGTGACGCGCGCAGAAGGAGCTGAGGGTCTGGCCCTTGCTCTGTGCTCCTAGGGGCCACAAGCGCTTCTCTCTTCCCGGGACGGAGTGGGGCTTGCTGGGCCACTGCCTCGTCCTGACGCTCTTCCTTGGCAGGAGCTCTGCGCTTCCACCGCCCGCTTCGGGCAGGGCTCCCTGCTCAGAGCCACCCCAGAGAGGCTGGTGGGAGGCCGGCGCGGCCGTTCGGCTCTCTCCGCGAGCCGGCTGTGCAGCCCGGGGCTTTCCGAACGCTTGCTCCGCTGGGGTCGTCCGAAGGCTCTCTGCAGCTGAGGGAAACGAGGCTGCTGTCAGACGTTCTCCCGCGCCCTCCGAACTAGGCCGTTTGGCCTGCTCCATGTGGCGCTTCACCGTGGCAGCAGGAGCCGCTTTCGCAGCCCTTCTGCGGGGCTACGGTGAGGCCGAGAGAAGGGGCCGACATCTCGGTCGGCCACCGACCCCAGGCCCTGCAGGCAGCCTTCCCTGGGCTTCCGCCTCCACCCGCCGCGCCCACTCTCTCGCTCTCGGCCAGAGAGGTCTGCACGCCCAAGGCCGCTCGGCTCCAGGCTTCTCGCTCGGAGGGAAGGCTGTGGTGCTCACTCGAGCTTTCCAGGCTCAGCTTTCGGAAGGCATGCTTCTCCGTGGAGCGACGAGTGCGGGGTGGTGCTGTTGGCATGCCCCCCTCTCTTGTTTCTTCCAGGGAGCTCCAGGGGGCCGGAACGCGGGCCATGCCACAGAGGCCGAGGCAGCCACCAGCTTCCCACCTCCGCTTCGGAGCGCTGCCCCGGGAGAGCCCGGCCCCACGGCCCGGGCGCTCCGGCCTCCCGAAGCGGGACGCTTCCACTCTCCTGCGTGCTTCTCTCTCCGCACTCGTCTTTCCCCGGACGTCGTTCTCCCCGGAGCACGGTGTTGCTGTGAATTCAGGGCCCCGCTGTCTCGCTCTCGTGCCCGGCCCATGCTTCCAAAGTGCCTGACTCCCTGAAGCCCGCCGCCGGACCGGAGGCGCGGGCGGCACCCACACGTCCCCGGGGTGGAGGCCCGAGCCGGCAGAGCGTGGGCGTCCTCCACTGCGTCTGAGGGAAGGCTCTGGGACTGAGGGGAAGGGGGAGCTGACAGGGACCGCTCCGTGACGCGCGCAGAAGGAGCTGAGGGTCTGGCCCTTGCTCTGTGCTCCTAGGGGCCACAAGCGCTTCTCTCTTCCCGGGACGGAGTGGGGCTTGCTGGGCCACTGCCTCGTCCTGACGCTCTCCCTTGGCAGGAGCTCTGCGCTTCCACCGCCCGTCTCGGGCAGGGCTCCCTGCTCAGAGCCATCCCAGAGAGGCTGGTGGAAGGCCGGCGCGGCCGTTCGGCTCTCTCCGCGAGCTGGCTGTGCAGCCCGGGGCTTTCCGAACGCTTGCTCCGCTGGGGTCGTCCGAAGGCTCTCTGCAGCTGAGGGAAACGAGGCTGCTGTCAGACGTTCTCCCGCGCCCTCCGAACTAGGCCGTTTGTCCTGCTCCATGTGGCGCTTCACCGTCGCAGCAGGAGCCGCTTTCGCAGCCCTTCTGCGGGGCTACGGTGAGGCCGAGAGAAGGGGCCGACATCTCGGTCGGCCCCCGACCCCAGGCCCTGCAGGCAGCCTTCCCTGGGCTTCCGCCTCCACCCGCCGCGCCCACTCTCTCGCTCTCGTCCAGAGAGGCCTGCACGCCCAAGGCCGCTCGGCTCCAGGCTTCTCGCTCGGAGGGAAGGCTGTGGTGCTCACTCGAGCTTTCCAGGCTCAGCTTTCCGAAGGCATGCTTCTCCGTGGAGCGACGAGTGCGGGGTGGTGCTGTTGGCATGCCCCCCTCTCTTGTTTCTCCCAGGGAGCTCCAGGGGGCCGGAACGCGGGCCATGCCACAGAGGCCGAGGCAGCCAACAGCTTCCCACCTCCGCTTCGGAGCGCTGCCCCGGGAGAGCCCGGCCCCATGGCCCGGGCGCTCCGGCCTCCCGAAGCGGGACGCTTCCACTCTCCTGCGTGCTTCTCTCTCCGCACTCGTCTTTCCCCGGACGTCGTTCTCCCCGGAGCACGGTGTTGCTGTGAATTCAGGGCCCCGCTGTCTCGCTCTCGTGCCCGGCCCATGCTTCCAAAGTGCCTGACTCCCTGAAGCCCGCCGCCGGACCGGAGGCGCGGGCGGCACCCACACGTCCCCGGGGTGGAGGCCCGAGCCGGCAGAGCGTGGGCGTCCTCCACTGCGTCTGAGGGAAGGCTCTGGGACTGAGGGGAAGGGGGAGCTGACAGGGACCGCTCCGTGACGCGCGCAGAAGGAGCTGAGGGTCTGGCCCTTGCTCTGTGCTCCTAGGGGCCACAAGCGCTTCTCTCTTCCCGGGACGGAGTGGGGCTTGCTGGGCCACTGCCTCGTCCTGACGCTCTCCCTTGGCAGGAGCTCTGCGCTTCCACCGCCCGCTTCGGGCAGGGCTCCCTGCTCAGAGCCACCCCAGAGAGGCTGGTGGGAGGCCGGCGCAGCCGTTCGGCTCTCTCCGCGAGCCGGCTGTGCAGCCCGGGGCTTTCCGAACGCTTGCTCCGCTGGGGTCGTCCGAAGGCTCTCTGCAGCTGAGGGAAACGAGGCTGCTGTCAGACGTTCTCCCGCGCCCTCCGAACTAGGCCGTTTGTCCTGCTCCATGTGGCGCTTCACCGTCGCAGCAGGAGCCGCTTTCGCAGCCCTTCTGCGGGGCTACGGTGAGGCCGAGAGAAGGGGCCGACATCTCGGTCGGCCCCCGACCCCAGGCCCTGCAGGCAGCCTTCCCTGGGCTTCCGCCTCCACCCGCCGCGCCCACTCTCTCGCTCTCGGCCAGAGAGGCCTGCACGCCCAAGGCCGCTCGGCTCCAGGCTTCTCGCTCTGAGGGAAGGCTGTGGTGCTCACTCGAGCTTTCCAGGCTCAGCTTTCCGAAGGCATGCTTCTCCGTGGAGCGACGAGTGCGGGGTGGTGCTGTTGGCATGCCCCCCTCTCTTGTTTCTCCCAGGGAGCTCCAGGGGGCCGGAACGCGGGCCATGCCACAGAGGCCGAGGCAGCCACCAGCTTCCCACCTCCGCTTCGGAGCGCTGCCCCGGGAGAGCCCGGCCCCACGGCCCGGGCGCTCCGGCCTCCCGAAGCGGGACGCTTCCACTCTCCTGCGTGCTTCTCTCTCCGCACTCGTCTTTCCCCGGACGTCGTTCTCCCCGGAGCACGGTGTTGCTGTGAATTCAGGGCCCCGCTGTCTCGCTCTCGTGCCCGGCCCATGCTTCCAAAGTGCCTGACTCCCTGAAGCCCGCCGCCGGACCGGAGGCGCGGGCGGCACCCACAGGTCCCCGGGGTGGAGGCCCGAGCCGGCAGAGCGTGGGCGTCCTCCACTGCGTCTGAGGGAAGGCTCTGGGACTGAGGGGAAGGGGGAGCTGACAGGGACCGCTCCGTGACGCGCGCAGAAGGAGCTGAGGGTCTGGCCCTTGCTCTGTGCTCCTAGGGGCCACAAGCGCTTCTCTCTTCACGGGACGGAGTGGGGCTTGCTGGGCCACTGCCTCGTCCTGACGCTCTCCCTTGGCAGGAGCTCTGCGCTTCCACCGCCCGCTTCGGGCAGGGCTCCCTGCTCAGAGCCACCCCAGAGAGGCTGGTGGGAGGCCGGCGCGGCCGTTCGGCTCTCTCCGCGAGCCGGCTGTGCAGCCCGGGGCTTTCCGAACGCTTGCTCCGCTGGGTCGTCCGAAGGCTCTCTGCACCTGAGGGAAACGAGGCTGCTGTCTCACGTTCTCCCGCGCCCTCCCAACTAGGCCGTTTGTCCTGCTCCATGTGGCGCTTCACCGTCGCAGCAGGAGCCGCTTTCGCAGCCCTTCTGCGGGGCTACGGTGAGGCCGAGAGAAGGGGCCGACATCTCGGTCGGCCCCCGACCCCAGGCCCTGCAGGCAGCCTTCCCTGGGCTTCCGCCTCCACCCGCCGCGCCCACTCTCTCGCTCTCGGCCAGAGAGGCCTGCACGCCCAAGGCCGCTCGGCTCCAGGCTTCTCGCTCGGAGGGAAGGCTGTGGTGCTCACTCGAGCTTTCCAGGCTCAGCTTTCCGAAGGCATGCTTCTCCGTGGAGCGACGAGTGCGGGGTGGTGCTGTTGGCATGCCCCCCTCTCTTGTTTCTCCCAGGGAGCTCCAGGGGACCGGAACGCGGGCCATGCCACAGAGGCCGAGGCAGCCAACAGCTTCCCACCTCCGCTTCGGAGCGCTGCCCCGGGAGAGCCCGGCCCCACGGCCCGGGCGCTCCGGCCTCCCGAAGCGGGACGCTTCCACTCTCCTGCGTGCTTCTCTCTCCGCACTCGTCTTTCCCCGGACGTCGTTCTCCCCGGAGCACGGTGTTGCTGTGAATTCAGGGCCCCGCTGTCTCGCTCTCGTGCCCGGCCCATGCTTCCAAAGTGCCTGACTCCCTGAAGCCCGCCGCCGGACCGGAGGCGCGGGCGGCACCCACACGTCCCCGGGGTGGAGGCCCGAGCCAGCAGAGCGTGGGCGTCCTCCACTGCGTCTGAGGGAAGGCTCTGGGACTGAGGGGAAGGGGGAGCTGACAGGGACCGCTCCGTGACGCGCGCAGAAGGAGCTGAGGGTCTGGCCTTGCTCTGAGCTCCTAGGGGCCACAAGCGCTTCTCTCTTCACGGGACGGAGTGGGGCTTGCTGGGCCACTGCCTCGTCCTGACGCTCTCCCTTGGCAGGAGCTCTGCGCTTCCACCGCCCGCTTCGGGCAGGGCTCCCTGCTCAGAGCCACCCCAGAGAGGCTGGTGGGCGGCCGGCGGCCGTTCGGCTCTCTCCGCGAGCCGGCTGTGCAGCCCGGGGCTTTCTGAACGCTTGCTCCGCTGGGGTCGTCCGAAGGCTCTCTGCCGCTGAGGGAAACAAGGCTGCTGTCTGACGTTCTCCCGCGCCCTCCCAACTAGGCCGTTTGTCCTGCTCCATGTGGCGCTTCACCGTCGCAGCAGGAGCCGCTTTCGCAGCCCTTCTGCGGGGCTACGGTGAGGCCGAGAGAAGGGGCCGACATCTCAGTCGGCCCCCGACCCCAGGCCCTGCAGGCAGCCTTCCCCGGGCTTCTGCCTCCACCCGCCGCGCCCACTCTCTCGCTCTCGACCAGAGAGGCCTGCACGCCCAAGGACGCTCTGCTCCAGGCTTCTCGCTCGGAGGGAAGGCTGTGGTGCTCACTCGAGCTTTCCAGGCTCAGCTTTCCTAAGGCATGCTTCTCCGTGGAGCGACGAGTGCGGGGTGGTGCTGTTGGCATGCCCCCCTCTCTTGTTTCTCCCAGGGAGCTCCAGGGGGCCGGAACGCGGGCCATGCCACAGAGGCCGAGGCAGCCACCAGCTTCCCACCTCCGCTTCGGAGCGCTGCCCCGGGAGAGCCCGGCCCCACGGCCCGGGCGCTCCGGCCTCCCGAAGCGGGACGCTTCCACTCTCCTGCGTGCTTCTCTCTCCGCACTCGTCTTTCCCCGGACGTCGTTCTCCCCGGAGCACGGTGTTGCTGTGAATTCAGGGCCCCGCTGTCTCGCTCTCGTGCCCGGCCCATGCTTCCAAAGTGCCTGACTCCCTGAAGCCCGCCGCCGGACCGGAGGCGCGGGCGGCACCCACAGGTCCCCGGGGTGGAGGCCCGAGCCGGCAGAGCGTGGGCGTCCTCCACTGCGTCTGAGGGAAGGCTCTGGGACTGAGGGGAAGGGGGAGCTGACAGGGACCGCTCCGTGACGTGCGCAGAAGGAGCTGAGGGTCTGGCCCTTGCTCTGTGCTCCTAGGGGCCACAAGCGCTTCTCTCTTCCCGGGACGGAGTGGGGCTTGCTGGGCCACTGCCTCGTCCTGACGCTCTCCCTTGGCAGGAGCTCTGCGCTTCCACCGCCCGCTTCGGGCAGGGCTCCCTGCTCAGAGCCACCCCAGAGAGGCTGGTGGGAGGCCGGCGCGGCCGTTCGGCTCTCTCCGCGAGCCGGCTGTGCAGCCCGGGGCTTTCTGAACGCTTGCTCCGCTGGGGTCGTCCGAAGGCTCTCTGCAGCTGAGGGAAACGAGGCTGCTGTCAGACGTTCTCCCGCGCCCTCCGAACTAGGCCGTTTGTCCTGCTCCATGTGGCGCTTCACCGTCGCAGCAGGAGCCGCTTTCGCAGCCCTTCTGCGGGGCTACGGTGAGGCCGAGAGAAGGGGCCGACATCTCGGTCGGCCCCCGACCCCAGGCCCTGCAGGCAGCCTTCCCTGGGCTTCCGCCTCCACCCGCCGCGCCCACTCTCTCGCTCTCGGCCAGAGAGGCCTGCACGCCCAAGGCCGCTCGGCTCCAGGCTTCTCGCTCGGAGGGAAGGCTGTGGTGCTCACTCGAGCTTTCCAGGCTCAGCTTTCCGAAGGCATGCTTCTCCGTGGAGCGACGAGTGCGGGGTGGTGCTGTTGGCATGCCCCCCTCTCTTGTTTCTCCCAGGGAGCTCCAGGGGGCCGGAACGCGGGCCATGCCACAGAGGCCGAGGCAGCCACCAGCTTCCCACCTCCGCTTCGGAGCGCTACCCTGGGAGAGCCCGGCCCCACGGCCCGGGCGCTCCGGCCTCCCGAAGCGGGACGCTTCCACTCTCCTGCGTGCTTCTCTCTCCGCACTCGTCTTTCCCCGGACGTCGTTCTCCCCGGAGCACGGTGTTGCTGTGAATTCAGGGCCCCGCTGTCTCGCTCTCGTGCCCGGCCCATGCTTCCAAAGTGCCTGACTCCCTGAAGCCCGCCGCCGGACCGGAGGCGCGGGCGGCACCCACACGTCCCCGGGGTGGAGGCCCGAGCCGGCAGAGCGTGGGCGTCCTCCACTGCGTCTGAGGGAAGGCTCTGGGACTGAGGGGAAGGGGGAGCTGACAGGGACCGCTCCGTGACGCGCGCAGAAGGAGCTGAGGGTCTGGCCCTTGCTCTGTGCTCCTAGGGGCCACAAGCGCTTCTCTCTTCACGGGACGGAGTGGGGCTTGCTGGGCCACTGCCTCGTCCTGACGCTCTCCCTTGGCAGGAGCTCTGCGCTTCCACCGCCCGCTTCGGGCAGGGCTCCCTGCTCAGAGCCACCCCAGAGAGGCTGGTGGGAGGCCCGCGCGGCCGTTCGGCTCTCTCCGCGAGCCGGCTGTGCAGCCCGGGGCTTTCCGAACGCTTGCTCCGCTGGGTCGTCCGAAGGCTCTCTGCAGCTGAGGGAAACGAGGCTGCTGTCAGACGTTCTCCCGCGCCCTCCCAACTAGGCCGTTTGTCCTGCTCCATGTGGCGCTTCACCGTCGCAGCAGGAGCCGCTTTCGCAGCCCTTCTGCGGGGCTACGGTGAGGCCGAGAGAAGGGGCCGACATCTCGGTCGGCCCCCGACCCCAGGCCCTGCAGGCAGCCTTCCCTGGGCTTCCGCCTCCACCCGCCGCGCCCACTCTCTCGCTCTCGGCCAGAGAGGCCTGCACGCCCAAGGCCGCTCGGCTCCAGGCTTCTCGCTCGGAGGGAAGGCTGTGGTGCTCACTCGAGCTTTCCAGGCTCAGCTTTCCGAAGGCATGCTTCTCCGTGGAGCGACGAGTGCGGGGTGGTGCTGTTGGCATGCCCCCCTCTCTTGTTTCTCCCAGGGAGCTCCAGGGGACCGGAACGCGGGCCATGCCACAGAGGCCGAGGCAGCCAACAGCTTCCCACCTCCGCTTCGGAGCGCTACCCTGGGAGAGCCCGGCCCCACGGCCCGGGCGCTCCGGCCTCCCGAAGCGGGACGCTTCCACTCTCCTGCGTGCTTCTCTCTCCGCACTCGTCTTTCCCCGGACGTCGTTCTCCCCGGAGCACGGTGTTGCTGTGAATTCAGGGCCCCGCTGTCTCGCTCTCGTGCCCGGCCCATGCTTCCAAAGTGCCTGACTCCCTGAAGCCCGCCGCCGGACCGGAGGCGCGGGCGGCACCCACACGTCCCCGGGGTGGAGGCCCGAGCCGGCAGAGCGTGGGCGTCCTCCACTGCGTCTGAGGGAAGGCTCTGGGACTGAGGGGAAGGGGAAGCTGACAGGGACCGCTCCGTGACGCGCGCAGAAGGAGCTGAGGGTCTGGCCCTTGCTCTGTGCTCCTAGGGGCCACAAGCGCTTCTCTCTTCACGGGACGGAGTGGGGCTTGCTGGGCCACTGCCTCGTCCTGACGCTCTCCCTTGGCAGGAGCTCTGCGCTTCCACCGCCCGCCTCGGGCAGGGCTCCCTACTCAGAGCCACCCCAGAGAGGCTGGCGGAAGGCCGGCGCGGCCGTTCGGCTCTCTCCGCGAGTCGGCTGTGCAGCCCGGGGCTTTCCGAACGCTTGCTCCGCTGGGGTCGTCCGAAGGCTCTCTGCAGCTGAGGGAAACGAGGCTGCTGTCAGACGTTCTCCCGCGCCCTCCCAACTAGGCCGTTTGTCCTGCTCCATGCGGCGCTTCACCGTCGCAGCAGGAGCCGCTTTCGCAGCCCTTCTGCGGGGCTACGGTGAGGCCGAGAGAAGGGGCCGACATCTCGGTCGGCCCCCGACCCCAGGCCCTGCAGGCAGCCTTCCCTGGGCTTCCGCCTCCACCCGCCGCGCCCACTCTCTCGCTCTCGGCCAGAGAGGCCTGCACGCCCAAGGCCGCTCGGCTCCAGGCTTCTCGCTCGGAGGGAAGGCTGTGGTGCTCACTCGAGCTTTCCAGGCTCAGCTTTCCTAAGGCATGCTTCTCCGTGGAGCGACGAGTGCGGGGTGGTGCTGTTGGCATGCCCCCCTCTCTTGTTTCTCCCAGGGAGCTCCAGGGGGCCGGAACGCGGGCCATGCCACAGAGGCCGAGGCAGCCACCAGCTTCCCACCTCCGCTTCGGAGCGCTGCCCCGGGAGAGCCCGGCCCCACGGCCCGGGCGCTCCGGCCTCCCGAAGCGGGACGCTTCCACTCTCCTGCGTGCTTCTCTCTCCGCACTCGTCTTTCCCCGGACGTCGTTCTCCCCGGAGCTCGGTGTTGCTGTGAATTCAGGGCCCCGCTGTCTCGCTCTCGTGCCCGGCCCATGCTTCCAAAGTGCCTGACTCCCTGAAGCCCACCGCCGGACCGGAGGCGCGGGCGGCACCCACACGTCCCCGGGGTGGAGGCCCGAGCCGGCAGAGCGTGGGCGTCCTCCACTGCGTCTGAGGGAAGGCTCTGGGACTGAGGGGAAGGGGGAGCTGACAGGGACCGCTCCGTGACGCGCGCAGAAGGAGCTGAGGGTCTGGCCCTTGCTCTGTGCTCCTAGGGGCCACAAGCGCTTCTCTCTTCCCGGGACGGAGTGGGGCTTGCTGGGCCACTGCCTCGTCCTGACGCTCTCCCTTGGCAGGAGCTCTGCGCTTCCACCGCCCGCTTCGGGCAGGGCTCCCTGCTCAGAGCCACCCCAGAGAGGCTGGTGGGAGGCCGGCGCAGCCGTTCGGCTCTCTCCGCGAGCCGGCTGTGCAGCCCGGGGCTTTCCGAACGCTTGCTCCGCTGGGGTCGTCCGAAGGCTCTCTGCAGCTGAGGGAAACGAGGCTGCTGTCAGACGTTCTCCCGCGCCCTCCGAATTAGGCCGTTTGTCCTGCTCCATGTGGCGCTTCACCGTCGCAGCAGGAGCCGCTTTCGCAGCCCTTCTGCGGGGCTACGGTGAGGCCGAGAGAAGGCGCCGACATCTCGGTCGGCCCCCGACCCCAGGCCATGCAGGCAGCCTTCCCTGGGCTTCCGCCTCCACCCGCCGCGCCCACTCTCTCGCTCTCGGCCAGAGAGGCCTGCACGCCCAAGGCCGCTCGGCTCCAGGCTTCTCGCTCGGAGGGAAGGCTGTGGTGCTCACTCGAGCTTTCCAGGCTCAGCTTTCCGAAGGCATGCTTCTCCGTGGAGCGACGAGTGCGGGGTGGTGCTGTTGGCATGCCCCCCTCTCTTGTTTCTCCCAGGGAGCTCCAGGGGGCCGGAACGCGGGCCATGCCACAGAGGCCGAGGCAGCCACCAGCTTCCCACCTCCGCTTCGGAGCGCTGCCCCGGGAGAGCCCGGCCCCACGGCCCGGGCGCTCCGGCCTCCCGAAGCGGGACGCTTCCACTCTCCTGCGTGCTTCTCTCTCCGCACTCGTCTTTCCCCGGACGTCGTTCTCCCCGGAGCACGGTGTTGCTGTGAATTCAGGGCCCCGCTGTCTCGCTCTCGTGCCCGGCCCATGCTTCCAAAGTGCCTGACTCCCTGAAGCCCGCCGCCGGACCGGAGGCGCGGGCGGCACCCACAGGTCCCCGGGGTGGAGGCCCGAGCCGGCAGAGCGTGGGCGTCCTCCATTGCGTCTGAGGGAAGGCTCTGGGACTGAGGGGAAGGGGGAGCTGACAGGGACCGCTCCGTGACGCGCGCAGAAGGAGCTGAGGGTCTGGCCCTTGCTCTGTGCTCCTAGGGGCCACAAGCGCTTCTCTCTTCCCGGGACGGAGTGGGGCTTGCTGGGCCACTGCCTCGTCCTGACGCTCTCCCTTGGCAGGAGCTCTGCGCTTCCACCGCCCGTCTCGGGCAGGGCTCCCTGCTCAGAGCCACCCCAGAGAGGCTGGTGGAAGGCCGGCGCGGCCGTTCGGCTCTCTCCGCGAGCTGGCTGTGCAGCCCGGGGCTTTCCGAACGCTTGCTCCGCTGGGGTCGTCCGAAGGCTCTCTGCAGCTGAGGGAAACGAGGCTGCTGTCAGACGTTCTCCCGCGCCCTCCGAATTAGGCCGTTTGTCCTGCTCCATGTGGCGCTTCACCGTCGCAGCAGGAGCCGCTTTCGCAGCCCTTCTGCGGGGCTACGGTGAGGCCGAGAGAAGGCGCCGACATCTCGGTCGGCCCCCGACCCCAGGCCATGCAGGCAGCCTTCCCTGGGCTTCCGCCTCCACCCGCCGCGCCCACTCTCTCGCTCTCGGCCAGAGAGGCCTGCACGCCCAAGGCCGCTCGGCTCCAGGCTTCTCGCTCGGAGGGAAGGCTGTGGTGCTCACTCGAGCTTTCCAGGCTCAGCTTTCCGAAGGCATGCTTCTCCGTGGAGCGACGAGTGCGGGGTGGTGCTGTTGGCATGCCCCCCTCTCTTGTTTCTCCCAGGGAGCTCCAGGGGGCCGGAACGCGGGCCATGCCACAGAGGCCGAGACAGCCACCAGCTTCCCACCTCCGCTTCGGAGCGCTGCCCCGGGAGAGCCCGGCCCCACGGCCCGGGCGCTCCGGCCTCCCGAAGCGGGACGCTTCCACTCTCCTGCGTGCTTCTCTCTCCGCACTCGTCTTTCCCCGGACGTCGTTCTCCCCGGAGCACGGTGTTGCTGTGAATTCAGGGCCCCGCTGTCTCGCTCTCGTGCCCGGCCCATGCTTCCAAAGTGCCTGACTCCCTGAAGCCCGCCGCCGGACCGGAGGCGCGGGCGGCACCCACAGGTCCCCGGGGTGGAGGCCCGAGCCGGCAGAGCGTGGGCGTCCTCCATTGCGTCTGAGGGAAGGCTCTGGGACTGAGGGGAAGGGGGAGCTGACAGGGACCGCTCCGTGACGCGCGCAGAAGGAGCTGAGGGTCTGGCCCTTGCTCTGTGCTCCTAGGGGCCACAAGCGCTTCTCTCTTCCCGGGACGGAGTGGGGCTTGCTGGGCCACTGCCTCGTCCTGACGCTCTCCCTTGGCAGGAGCTCTGCGCTTCCACCGCCCGTCTCGGGCAGGGCTCCCTGCTCAGAGCCACCCCAGAGAGGCTGGTGGAAGGCCGGCGCGGCCGTTCGGCTCTCTCCGCGAGCTGGCTGTGCAGCCCGGGGCTTTCCGAACGCTTGCTCCGCTGGGGTCGTCCGAAGGCTCTCTGCAGCTGAGGGAAACGAGGCTGCTGTCAGACGTTCTCCCGCGCCCTCCGAACTAGGCCGTTTGTCCTGCTCCATGCGGCGCTTCACCGTCGCAGCAGGAGCCGCTTTCGCAGCCCTTCTGCGGGGCTACGGTGAGGCCGAGAGAAGGGGCCAACATCTCGGTCGGCCACCGACCCCAGGCCCTGCAGGCAGCCTTCCCTGGGCTTCCGCCTCCACCCGCCGCGCCCACTCTCTCGCTCTCGGCCAGAGAGGTCTGCACGCCCAAGGCCGCTCGGCTCCAGGCTTCTCGCTCGGAGGGAAGGCTGTGGTGCTCACTCGAGCTTTCCAGGCTCAGCTTTCCGAAGGCATGCTTCTCCGTGGAGCGACGAGTGCGGGGTGGTGCTGTTGGCATGCCCCCCTCTCTTGTTTCTCCCAGGGAGCTCCAGGGGGCCGGAACGCGGGCCATGCCACAGAGGCCGAGACAGCCACCAGCTTCCCACCTCCGCTTCGGAGCGCTGCCCCGGGAGAGCCCGGCCCCACGGCCCGGGCGCTCCGGCCTCCCGAAGCGGGACGCTTCCACTCTCCTGCGTGCTTCTCTCTCCGCACTCGTCTTTCCCCGGACGTCGTTCTCCCCGGAGCACGGTGTTGCTGTGAATTCAGGGCCCCACTGTCTCGCTCTCGTGCCCGGCCCATGCTTCCAAAGTGCCTGACTCCCTGAAGCCCGCCGCCGGACCGGAGGCGCGGGCGGCACCCACACGTCCCCGGGGTGGAGGCCCGAGCCGGCAGAGCGTGGGCGTCCTCCACTGCGTCTGAGGGAAGGCTCTGGGACTGAGGGGAAGGGGGAGCTGACAGGGACCGCTCCGTGACGCGCGCAGAAGGAGCTGAGGGTCTGGCCCTTGCTCTGTGCTCCTAGGGGCCACAAGCGCTTCTCTCTTCACGGGACGGAGTGGGGCTTGCTGGGCCACTGCCTCGTCCTGACGCTCTCCCTTGGCAGGAGCTCTGCGCTTCCACCGCCCGCTTCGGGCAGGGCTCCCTGCTCAGAGCCACCCCAGAGAGGCTGGTGGGAGGCCCGCGCGGCCGTTCGGCTCTCTCCGCGAGCCGGCTGTGCAGCCCGGGGCTTTCCGAACGCTTGCTCCGCTGGGTCGTCCGAAGGCTCTCTGCAGCTGAGGGAAACGAGGCTGCTGTCAGACGTTCTCCCGCGCCCTCCCAACTAGGCCGTTTGTCCTGCTCCATGTGGCGCTTCACCGTCGCAGCAGGAGCCGCTTTCGCAGCCCTTCTGCGGGGCTACGGTGAGGCCGAGAGAAGGGGCCGACATCTCGGTCGGCCCCCGACCCCAGGCCCTGCAGGCAGCCTTCCCTGGGCTTCCGCCTCCACCCGCCGCGCCCACTCTCTCGCTCTCGGCCAGAGAGGCCTGCACGCCCAAGGCCGCTCGGCTCCAGGCTTCTCGCTCGGAGGGAAGGCTGTGGTGCTCACTCGAGCTTTCCAGGCTCAGCTTTCCTAAGGCATGCTTCTCCGTGGAGCGACGAGTGCGGGGTGGTGCTGTTGGCATGCCCCCCTCTCTTGTTTCTCCCAGGGAGCTCCAGGGGGCCGGAACGCGGGCCATGCCACAGAGGCCGAGGCAGCCACCAGCTTCCCACCTCCGCTTCGGAGCGCTGCCCCGGGAGAGCCCGGCCCCACGGCCCGGGCGCTCCGGCCTCCCGAAGCGGGACGCTTCCACTCTCCTGCGTGCTTCTCTCTCCGCACTCGTCTTTCCCCGGACGTCGTTCTCCCCGGAGCTCGGTGTTGCTGTGAATTCAGGGCCCCGCTGTCTCGCTCTCGTGCCCGGCCCATGCTTCCAAAGTGCCTGACTCCCTGAAGCCCACCGCCGGACCGGAGGCGCGGGCGGCACCCACACGTCCCCGGGGTGGAGGCCCGAGCCGGCAGAGCGTGGGCGTCCTCCACTGCGTCTGAGGGAAGGCTCTGGGACTGAGGGGAAGGGGGAGCTGACAGGGACCGCTCCGTGACGCGCGCAGAAGGAGCTGAGGGTCTGGCCCTTGCTCTGTGCTCCTAGGGGCCACAAGCGCTTCTCTCTTCCCGGGACGGAGTGGGGCTTGCTGGGCCACTGCCTCGTCCTGACGCTCTCCCTTGGCAGGAGCTCTGCGCTTCCACCGCCCGCTTCGGGCAGGGCTCCCTGCTCAGAGCCACCCCAGAGAGGCTGGTGGGAGGCCGGCGCAGCCGTTCGGCTCTCTCCGCGAGCCGGCTGTGCAGCCCGGGGCTTTCCGAACGCTTGCTCCGCTGGGGTCGTCCGAAGGCTCTCTGCAGCTGAGGGAAACGAGGCTGCTGTCAGACGTTCTCCCGCGCCCTCCGAACTAGGCCGTTTGTCCTGCTCCATGCGGCGCTTCACCGTCGCAGCAGGAGCCGCTTTCGCAGCCCTTCTGCGGGGCTACGGTGTGGCCGAGAGAAGGGGCCAACATCTCGGTCGGCCACCGACCCCAGGCCCTGCAGGCAGCCTTCCCTGGGCTTCCGCCTCCACCCGCCGCGCCCACTCTCTCGCTCTCGGCCAGAGAGGTCTGCACGCCCAAGGCCGCTCGGCTCCAGGCTTCTCGCTCGGAGGGAAGGCTGTGGTGCTCACTCGAGCTTTCCAGGCTCAGCTTTCCGAAGGCATGCTTCTCCGTGGAGCGACGAGTGCGGGGTGGTGCTGTTGGCATGCCCCCCTCTCTTGTTTCTCCCAGGGAGCTCCAGGGGGCCGGAACGCGGGCCATGCCACAGAGGCCGAGACAGCCACCAGCTTCCCACCTCCGCTTCGGAGCGCTGCCCCGGGAGAGCCCGGCCCCACGGCCCGGGCGCTCCGGCCTCCCGAAGCGGGACGCTTCCACTCTCCTGCGTGCTTCTCTCTCCGCACTCGTCTTTCCCCGGACGTCGTTCTCCCCGGAGCACGGTGTTGCTGTGAATTCAGGGCCCCGCTGTCTCGCTCTCGTGCCCGGCCCATGCTTCCAAAGTGCCTGACTCCCTGAAGCCCGCCGCCGGACCGGAGGCGCGGGCGGCACCCACACGTCCCCGGGGTGGAGGCCCGAGCCAGCAGAGCGTGGGCGTCCTCCACTGCGTCTGAGGGAAGGCTCTGGGACTGAGGGGAAGGGGGAGCTGACAGGGACCGCTCCGTGACGCGCGCAGAAGGAGCTGAGGGTCTGGCCCTTGCTCTGTGCTCCTAGGGGCCACAAGCGCTTCTCTCTTCACGGGACGGAGTGGGGCTTGCTGGGCCACTGCCTCGTCCTGACGCTCTCCCTTGGCAGGAGCTCTGCGCTTCCACCGCCCGCTTCTGGCAGGGCTCCCTGCTCAGAGCCACCCCAGAGAGGCTGGTGGGAGGCCCGCGCGGCCGTTCGGCTCTCTCCGCGAGCCGGCTGTGCAGCCCGGGGCTTTCCGAACGCTTGCTCCGCTGGGTCGTCCGAAGGCTCTCTGCAGCTGAGGGAAACGAGGCTGCTGTCAGACGTTCTCCCGCGCCCTCCCAACTAGGCCGTTTGTCCTGCTCCATGTGGCGCTTCACCGTCGCAGCAGGAGCCGCTTTCGCAGCCCTTCTGCGGGGCTACGGTGAGGCCGAGAGAAGGGGCCGACATCTCGGTCGGCCCCCGACCCCAGGCCCTGCAGGCAGCCTTCCCTGGGCTTCCGCCTCCACCCGCCGCGCCCACTCTCTCGCTCTCGGCCAGAGAGGCCTGCACGCCCAAGGCCGCTCGGCTCCAGGCTTCTCGCTCGGAGGGAAGGCTGTGGTGCTCACTCGAGCTTTCCAGGCTCAGCTTTCCTAAGGCATGCTTCTCCGTGGAGCGACGAGTGCGGGGTGGTGCTGTTGGCATGCCCCCCTCTCTTGTTTCTCCCAGGGAGCTCCAGGGGGCCGGAACGCGGGCCATGCCACAGAGGCCGAGGCAGCCACCAGCTTCCCACCTCCGCTTCGGAGCGCTGCCCCGGGAGAGCCCGGCCCCACGGCCCGGGCGCTCCGGCCTCCCGAAGCGGGACGCTTCCACTCTCCTGCGTGCTTCTCTCTCCGCACTCGTCTTTCCCCGGACGTCGTTCTCCCCGGAGCACGGTGTTGCTGTGAATTCAGGGCCCCGCTGTCTCGCTCTCGTGCCCGGCCCATGCTTCCAAAGTGCCTGACTCCCTGAAGCCCGCCGCCGGACCGGAGGCGCGGGCGGCACCCACACGTCCCCGGGGTGGAGGCCCGAGCCGGCAGAGCGTGGGCGTCCTCCACTGCGTCTGAGGGAAGGCTCTGGGACTGAGGGGAAGGGGGAGCTGACAGGGACCGCTCCGTGACGCGCGCAGAAGGAGCTGAGGGTCTGGCCCTTGCTCTGTGCTCCTAGGGGCCACAAGCGCTTCTCTCTTCACGGGACGGAGTGGGGCTTGCTGGGCCACTGCCTCGTCCTGACGCTCTCCCTTGGCAGGAGCTCTGCGCTTCCACCGCCCGCTTCGGGCAGGGCTTCCTGCTCAGAGCCACCCCAGAGAGGCTGGTGGGAGGCCGGCGCGGCCGTTCGGCTCTCTCCGCGAGCCGGCTGTGCAGCCCGGGGCTTTCCGAACGCTTGCTCCGCTGGGGTCGTCCGAAGGCTCTCTGCAGCTGAGGGAAACGAGGCTGCTGTCAGACGTTCTCCCGCGCCCTACGAACTAGGCCGTTTGTCCTGCTCCATGCGGCGCTTCACCGTCGCAGCAGGAGCCGCTTTCGCAGCCCTTCTGCGGGGCTACGGTGAGGCCGAGAGAAGGGGCCAACATCTCGGTCGGCCACCGACCCCAGGCCCTGCAGGCAGCCTTCCCTGGGCTTCCGCCTCCACCCGCCGCGCCCACTCTCTCGCTCTCGGCCAGAGAGGTCTGCACGCCCAAGGCCGCTCGGCTCCAGGCTTCTCGCTCGGAGGGAAGGCTGTGGTGCTCACTCGAGCTTTCCAGGCTCAGCTTTCCGAAGGCATGCTTCTCCGTGGAGCGACGAGTGCGGGGTGGTGCTGTTGGCATGCCCCCCTCTCTTGTTTCTCCCAGGGAGCTCCAGGGGGCCGGAACGCGGGCCATGCCACAGAGGCCGAGACAGCCACCAGCTTCCCACCTCCGCTTCGGAGCGCTGCCCCGGGAGAGCCCGGCCCCACGGCCCGGGCGCTCCGGCCTCCCGAAGCGGGACGCTTCCACTCTCCTGCGTGCTTCTCTCTCCGCACTCGTCTTTCCCCGGACGTCGTTCTCCCCGGAGCACGGTGTTGCTGTGAATTCAGGGCCCCGCTGTCTCGCTCTCGTGCCCGGCCCATGCTTCCAAAGTGCCTGACTCCCTGAAGCCCGCCGAGGGACCGTAGGGGCGGGCGACACCCACACGTCCCCGGGGTGGAGGCCCGAGCCGGCAGAGCGTGGGTGTCCTCCACTGCGTCTGAGGGAAGGCTCTGGGACTGAGGGGAAGGGGGAGCTGACAGGGACCGCTCCGTGACGCGCGCAGAAGGAGCTGAGGGTCTGGCCCTTGCTCTGTGCTCCTAGGGGCCACAAGCGCTTCTCTCTTCCCGGGACGGAGTGGGGCTTGCTGGGCCACTGCCTCGTCCTGACGCTCTTCCTTGGCAGGAGCTCTGCGCTTCCACCGCCCGCTTCGGGCAGGGCTCCCTGCTCAGAGCCACCCCAGAGAGGCTGGTGGGAGGCCGGCGCAGCCGTTCGGCTCTCTCCGCGAGCCGGCTGTGCAGCCCGGGGCTTTCTGAACGCTTGCTCCGCTGGGGTCGTCCGAAGGCTCTCTGCAGCTGAGGGAAACGAGGCTGCTGTCAGACGTTCTCCCGCGCCCTCCGAACTAGGCCGTTTGGCCTGCTCCATGTGGCGCTTCACCGTGGCAGCAGGAGCCGCTTTCGCAGCCCTTCTGCGGGGCTACGGTGAGGCCGAGAGAAGGGGCCGACATCTCGGTCGGCCACCGACCCCAGGCCCTGCAGGCAGCCTTCCCTGGGCTTCCGCCTCCACCCGCCGCGCCCACTCTCTCGCTCTCGGCCAGAGAGGTCTGCACGCCCAAGGCCGCTCGGCTCCAGGCTTCTCGCTCGGAGGGAAGGCTGTGGTGCTCACTCGAGCTTTCCAGGCTCAGCTTTCGGAAGGCATGCTTCTCCGTGGAGCGACGAGTGCGGGGTGGTGCTGTTGGCATGCCCCCCTCTCTTGTTTCTTCCAGGGAGCTCCAGGGGGCCGGAACGCGGGCCATGCCACAGAGGCCGAGGCAGCCACCAGCTTCCCACCTCAGCTTCGGAGCGCTGCCCCGGGAGAGCCCGGCCCCACGGCCCGGGCGCTCCGGCCTCCCGAAGCGGGACGCTTCCACTCTCCTGCGTGCTTCTCTCTCCGCACTCGTCTTTCCCCGGACGTCGTTCTCCCCGGAGCACGGTGTTGCTGTGAATTCAGGGCCCCGCTGTCTCGCTCTCGTGCCCGGCCCATGCTTCCAAAGTGCCTGACTCCCTGAAGCCCGCCGCCGGACCGGAGGCGCGGGCGGCACCCACACGTCCCCGGGGTGGAGGCCCGAGCCGGCAGAGCGTGGGCGTCCTCCACTGCGTCTGAGGGAAGGCTCTGGGACTGAGGGGAAGGGGGAGCTGACAGGGACCGCTCCGTGACGCGCGCAGAAGGAGCTGAGGGTCTGGCCCTTGCTCTGTGCTCCTAGGGGCCACAAGCGCTTCTCTCTTCACGGGACGGAGTGGGGCTTGCTGGGCCACTGCCTCGTCCTGACGCTCTCCCTTGGCAGGAGCTCTGCGCTTCCACAGCCCGCTTCCGGCAGGGCTCCCTGCTCAGAGCCACCCCAGAGAGGCTGGTGGGAGGCCGGCGCGGCCGTTCGGCTCTCTCCGCGAGCCGGCTGTGCAGCCCGGGGCTTTCCGAACGCTTGCTCCGCTGGGTCGTCCGAAGGCTCTCTGCAGCTGAGGGAAACGAGGCTGCTGTCAGACGTTCTCCCGCGCCCTCCGAACTAGGCCGTTTGTCCTGCTCCATGTGGCGCTTCACCGTCGCAGCAGGAGCCGCTTTCGCAGCCCTTCTGCGGGGCTACGGTGAGGCCGAGAGAAGGGGCCGACATCTCGGTCGGCCCCCGACCCCAGGCCCTGCAGGCAGCCTTCCCTGGGCTTCCGCCTCCACCCGCCGCGCCCACTCTCTCGCTCTCGGCCAGAGAGGCCTGCACGCCCAAGGCCGCTCGGCTCCAGGCTTCTCGCTCGGAGGGAAGGCTGTGGTGCTCACTCGAGCTTTCCAGGCTCAGCTTTCCGAAGGCATGCTTCTCCGTGGAGCGACGAGTGCGGGGTGGTGCTGTTGGCATGCCCCCCTTTCTTGTTTCTCCCAGGGAGCTCCAGGGGGCCGGAACGCGGGCCATGCCACAGAGGCCGAGGCAGCCACCAGCTTCCCACCTCCGCTTCGGAGCGCTGCCCCGGGAGAGCCCAGCCCCACGGCCCGGGCGCTCCGGCCTCCCGAAGCGGGACGCTTCCACTCTCCTGCGTGCTTCTCTCTCCGCACTCGTCTTTCCCCGGACGTCGTTCTCCCCGGAGCACGGTGTTGCTGTGAATTCAGGGCCCCGCTGTCTCGCTCTCGTGCCCGGCCCATGCTTCCAAAGTGCCTGACTCCCTGAAGCCCGCCGCCGGACCGGAGGCGCGGGCGGCACCCACACGTCCCCGGGGTGGAGGCCCGAGCCGGCAGAGCGTGGGCGTCCTCCACTGCGTCTGAGGGAAGGCTCTGGGACTGAGGGGAAGGGGGAGCTGACAGGGACCGCTCCGTGACGCGCGCAGAAGGAGCTGAGGGTCTGGCCCTTGCTCTGTGCTCCTAGGGGCCACAAGCGCTTCTCTCTTCCCGGGACGGAGTGGGGCTTGCTGGGCCACTGCCTCGTCCTGACGCTCTCCCTTGGCAGGAGCTCTGCGCTTCCACCGACCGCTTCGGGCAGGGCTTCCTGCTCAGAGCCACCCCAGAGAGGCTGGTGGGAGGCCGGCGCGGCCGTTCGGCTCTCTCCGCGAGCCGGCTGTGCAGCCCGGGGCTTTCCGAACGCTTGCTCCGCTGGGTCGTCCGAAGGCTCTCTGCACCTGAGGGAAACGAGGCTGCTGTCAGACGTTCTCCCGCGCCCTCCGAACTAGGCCGTTTGTCCTGCTCCATGTGGCGCTTCACCGTGGCAGCAGGAGCCGCTTTCGCAGCCCTTCTGCGGGGCTACGGTGAGGCCGAGAGAAGGGGCCGACATCTCGGTCGGCCCCCGACCCCAGGCCCTGCAGGCAGCCTTCCCTGGGCTTCCGCCTCCACCCGCCGCGCCCACTCTCTCGCTCTCGGCCAGAGAGGCCTGCACGCCCAAGGCCGCTCGGCTCCAGGCTTCTCGCTCGGAGGGAAGGCTGTGGTGCTCACTCGAGCTTTCCAGGCTCAGCTTTCCGAAGGCATGCTTCTCCGTGGAGCGACGAGTGCGGGGTGGTGCTGTTGGCATGCCCCCCTCTCTTGTTTCTCCCAGGGAGCTCCAGGGGGCCGGAACGCGGGCCATGCCACAGAGGCCGAGGCAGCCACCAGCTTCCCACCTCCGCTTCGGAACGCTACCCTGGGAGAGCCCGGCCCCACGGCCCGGGCGCTCCGGCCTCCCGAAGCGGGACGCTTCCACTCTCCTGCGTGCTTCTCTCTCCGCACTCGTCTTTCCCCGGACGTCGTTCTCCCCGGAGCACGGTGTTGCTGTGAATTCAGGGCCCCGCTGTCTCGCTCTCGTGCCCGGCCCATGCTTCCAAAGTGCCTGACTCCCTGAAGCCCGCCGCCGGACCGGAGGCGCGGGAGGCACCCACAGGTCCCCGGGGTGGAGGCCCGAGCCGGCAGAGCGTGGGCGTCCTCCATTGCGTCTGAGGGAAGGCTCTGGGACTGAGGGGAAGGGGGAGCTGACAGGGACCGCTCCGTGACGCGCGCAGAAGGAGCTGAGGGTCTGGCCCTTGCTCTGTGCTCCTAGGGGCCACAAGCGCTTCTCTCTTCCCGGGACGGAGTGGGGCTTGCTGGGCCACTGCCTCGTCCTGACGCTCTCCCTTGGCAGGAGCTCTGCGCTTCCACCGCCCGTCTCGGGCAGGGCTCCCTGCTCAGAGCCACCCCAGAGAGGCTGGTGGGAGGCCGGCGCGGCCGTTCGGCTCTCTCCGCGAGCCGGCTGTGCAGCCCGGGGCTTTCCGAACGCTTGCTCCGCTGGGTCGTCCGAAGGCTCTCTGCACCTGAGGGAAACGAGGCTGCTGTCAGACGTTCTCCCGCGCCCTCCGAACTAGGCCGTTTGTCCTGCTCCATGTGGCGCTTCACCGTGGCAGCAGGAGCCGCTTTCGCAGCCCTTCTGCGGGGCTACGGTGAGGCCGAGAGAAGGGGCCGACATCTCGGTCGGCCCCCGACCCCAGGCCCTGCAGGCAGCCTTCCCTGGGCTTCCGCCTCCACCCGCCGCGCCCACTCTCTCGCTCTCGGCCAGAGAGGCCTGCACGCCCAAGGCCGCTCGGCTCCAGGCTTCTCGCTCGGAGGGAAGGCTGTGGTGCTCACTCGAGCTTTCCAGGCTCAGCTTTCCGAAGGCATGCTTCTCCGTGGAGCGACGAGTGCGGGGTGGTGCTGTTGGCATGCCCCCCTCTCTTGTTTCTCCCAGGGAGCTCCAGGGGGCCGGAACGCGGGCCATGCCACAGAGGCCGAGGCAGCCACCAGCTTCCCACCTCCGCTTCGGAGCGCTACCCTGGGAGAGCCCGGCCCCACGGCCCGGGCGCTCCGGCCTCCCGAAGCGGGACGCTTCCACTCTCCTGCGTGCTTCTCTCTCCACACTCGTCTTTCCCCGGACGTCGTTCTCCCCGGAGCACGGTGTTGCTGTGAATTCAGGGCCCCGCTGTCTCGCTCTCGTGCCCGGCCCATGCTTCCAAAGTGCCTGACTCCCTGAAGCCCGCCGCCAGACCGGAGGCGCGGGCGGCACCCACAGGTCCCCGGGGTGGAGGCCCGAGCCGGCAGAGCGTGGGCGTCCTCCATTGCGTCTGAGGGAAGGCTCTGGGACTGAGGGGAAGGGGGAGCTGACAGGGACCGCTCCGTGACGCGCGCAGAAGGAGCTGAGGGTCTGGCCCTTGCTCTGTGCTCCTAGGGGCCACAAGCGCTTCTCTCTTCCCGGGACGGAGTGGGGCTTGCTGGGCCACTGCCTCGTCCTGACGCTCTCCCTTGGCAGGAGCTCTGCGCTTCCACCGCCCGTCTCGGGCAGGGCTCCCTGCTCAGAGCCACCCCAGAGAGGCTGGTGGAAGGCCGGCGCGGCCGTTCGGCTCTCTCCGCGAGCTGGCTGTGCAGCCCGGGGCTTTCCGAACGCTTGCTCCGCTGGGGTCGTCCGAAGGCTCTCTGCAGCTGAGGGAAACGAGGCTGCTGTCAGACGTTCTCCCGCGCCCTCCGAACTAGGCCGTTTGTCCTGCTCCATGCGGCGCTTCACCGTCGCAGCAGGAGCCGCTTTCGCAGCCCTTCTGCGGGGCTACGGTGAGGCCGAGAGAAGGGGCCAACATCTCGGTCGGCCACCGACCCCAGGCCCTGCAGGCAGCCTTCCCTGGGCTTCCGCCTCCACCCGCCGCGCCCACTCTCTCGCTCTCGGCCAGAGAGGTCTGCACGCCCAAGGCCGCTCGGCTCCAGGCTTCTCGCTCGGAGGGAAGGCTGTGGTGCTCACTCGAGCTTTCCAGGCTCAGCTTTCCGAAGGCATGCTTCTCCGTGGAGCGACGAGTGCGGGGTGGTGCTGTTGGCATGCCCCCCTCTCTTGTTTCTCCCAGGGAGCTCCAGGGGGCCGGAACGCGGGCCATGCCACAGAGGCCGAGGCAGCCACCAGCTTCCCACCTCCGCTTCGGAGCGCTGCCCCGGGAGAGCCCGGCCCCACGGCCCGGGCGCTCCGGCCTCCCGAAGCGGGACGCTTCCACTCTCCTGCGTGCTTCTCTCTCCGCACTCGTCTTTCCCCGGACGTCGTTCTCCCCGGAGCACGGTGTTGCTGTGAATTCAGGGCCCCGCTGTCTCGCTCTCGTGCCCGGCCCATGCTTCCAAAGTGCCTGACTCCCTGAAGCCCGCCGAGGGACCGTAGGGGCGGGCGACACCCACACGTCCCCGGGGTGGAGGCCCGAGCCGGCAGAGCGTGGGCGTCCTCCACTGCGTCTGAGGGAAGGCTCTGGGACTGAGGGGAAGGGGGAGCTGACAGGGACCGCTCCGTGACGCGCGCAGAAGGAGCTGAGGGTCTGGCCCTTGCTCTGTGCTCCTAGGGGCCACAAGCGCTTCTCTCTTCCCGGGACGGAGTGGGGCTTGCTGGGCCACTGCCTCGTCCTGACGCTCTTCCTTGGCAGGAGCTCTGCGCTTCCACCGCCCGCTTCGGGCAGGGCTCCCTGCTCAGAGCCACCCCAGAGAGGCTGGTGGGAGGCCGGCGCGGCCGTTCGGCTCTCTCCGCGAGCCGGCTGTGCAGCCCGGGGCTTTCCGAACGCTTGCTCCGCTGGGGTCGTCCGAAGGCTCTCTGCAGCTGAGGGAAACGAGGCTGCTGTCAGACGTTCTCCCGCGCCCTCCGAACTAGGCCGTTTGGCCTGCTCCATGTGGCGCTTCACCGTGGCAGCAGGAGCCGCTTTCGCAGCCCTTCTGCGGGGCTACGGTGAGGCCGAGAGAAGGGGCCGACATCTCGGTCGGCCACCGACCCCAGGCCCTGCAGGCAGCCTTCCCTGGGCTTCCGCCTCCACCCGCCGCGCCCACTCTCTCGCTCTCGGCCAGAGAGGTCTGCACGCCCAAGGCCGCTCGGCTCCAGGCTTCTCGCTCGGAGGGAAGGCTGTGGTGCTCACTCGAGCTTTCCAGGCTCAGCTTTCGGAAGGCATGCTTCTCCGTGGAGCGACGAGTGCGGGGTGGTGCTGTTGGCATGCCCCCCTCTCTTGTTTCTTCCAGGGAGCTCCAGGGGGCCGGAACGCGGGCCATGCCACAGAGGCCGAGGCAGCCACCAGCTTCCCACCTCCGCTTCGGAGCGCTGCCCCGGGAGAGCCCGGCCCCACGGCCCGGGCGCTCCGGCCTCCCGAAGCGGGACGCTTCCACTCTCCTGCGTGCTTCTCTCTCCGCACTCGTCTTTCCCCGGACGTCGTTCTCCCCGGAGCACGGTGTTGCTGTGAATTCAGGGCCCCGCTGTCTCGCTCTCGTGCCCGGCCCATGCTTCCAAAGTGCCTGACTCCCTGAAGCCCGCCGCCAGACCGGAGGCGCGGGCGGCACCCACAGGTCCCCGGGGTGGAGGCCCGAGCCGGCAGAGCGTGGGCGTCCTCCATTGCGTCTGAGGGAAGGCTCTCGGACTGAGGGGAAGGGGGAGCTGACAGGGACCGCTCCGTGACGCGCGCAGAAGGAGCTGAGGGTCTGGCCCTTGCTCTGTGCTCCTAGGGGCCACAAGCGCTTCTCTCTTCCCGGGACGGAGTGGGGCTTGCTGGGCCACTGCCTCGTCCTGACGCTCTCCCTTGGCAGGAGCTCTGCGCTTCCACCGCCCGTCTCGGGCAGGGCTCCCTGCTCAGAGCCACCCCAGAGAGGCTGGTGGAAGGCCGGCGCGGCCGTTCGGCTCTCTCCGCGAGCTGGCTGTGCAGCCCGGGGCTTTCCGAACGCTTGCTCCGCTGGGGTCGTCCGAAGGCTCTCTGCAGCTGAGGGAAACGAGGCTGCTGTCAGACGTTCTCCCGCGCCCTCCGAACTAGGCCGTTTGTCCTGCTCCATGCGGCGCTTCACCGTCGCAGCAGGAGCCGCTTTCGCAGCCCTTCTGCGGGGCTACGGTGAGGCCGAGAGAAGGGGCCAACATCTCGGTCGGCCACCGACCCCAGGCCCTGCAGGCAGCCTTCCCTGGGCTTCCGCCTCCACCCGCCGCGCCCACTCTCTCGCTCTCGGCCAGAGAGGTCTGCACGCCCAAGGCCGCTCGGCTCCAGGCTTCTCGCTCGGAGGGAAGGCTGTGGTGCTCACTCGAGCTTTCCAGGCTCAGCTTTCCGAAGGCATGCTTCTCCGTGGAGCGACGAGTGCGGGGTGGTGCTGTTGGCATGCCCCCCTCTCTTGTTTCTCCCAGGGAGCTCCAGGGGGCCGGAACGCGGGCCATGCCACAGAGGCCGAGGCAGCCACCAGCTTCCCACCTCCGCTTCGGAGCGCTGCCCCGGGAGAGCCCGGCCCCACGGCCCGGGCGCTCCGGCCTCCCGAAGCGGGACGCTTCCACTCTCCTGCGTGCTTCTCTCTCCGCACTCGTCTTTCCCCGGACGTCGTTCTCCCCGGAGCACGGTGTTGCTGTGAATTCAGGGCCCCGCTGTCTCGCTCTCGTGCCCGGCCCATGCTTCCAAAGTGCCTGACTCCCTGAAGCCCGCCGAGGGACCGTAGGGGCGGGCGACACCCACACGTCCCCGGGGTGGAGGCCCGAGCCGGCAGAGCGTGGGCGTCCTCCACTGCGTCTGAGGGAAGGCTCTGGGACTGAGGGGAAGGGGGAGCTGACAGGGACCGCTCCGTGACGCGCGCAGAAGGAGCTGAGGGTCTGGCCCTTGCTCTGTGCTCCTAGGGGCCACAAGCGCTTCTCTCTTCCCGGGACGGAGTGGGGCTTGCTGGGCCACTGCCTCGTCCTGACGCTCTTCCTTGGCAGGAGCTCTGCGCTTCCACCGCCCGCTTCGGGCAGGGCTCCCTGCTCAGAGCCACCCCAGAGAGGCTGGTGGGAGGCCGGCGCGGCCGTTCGGCTCTCTCCGCGAGCCGGCTGTGCAGCCCGGGGCTTTCCGAACGCTTGCTCCGCTGGGGTCGTCCGAAGGCTCTCTGCAGCTGAGGGAAACGAGGCTGCTGTCAGACGTTCTCCCGCGCCCTCCGAACTAGGCCGTTTGGCCTGCTCCATGTGGCGCTTCACCGTGGCAGCAGGAGCCGCTTTCGCAGCCCTTCTGCGGGGCTACGGTGAGGCCGAGAGAAGGGGCCGACATCTCGGTCGGCCACCGACCCCAGGCCCTGCAGGCAGCCTTCCCTGGGCTTCCGCCTCCACCCGCCGCGCCCACTCTCTCGCTCTCGGCCAGAGAGGTCTGCACGCCCAAGGCCGCTCGGCTCCAGGCTTCTCGCTCGGAGGGAAGGCTGTGGTGCTCACTCGAGCTTTCCAGGCTCAGCTTTCGGAAGGCATGCTTCTCCGTGGAGCGACGAGTGCGGGGTGGTGCTGTTGGCATGCCCCCCTCTCTTGTTTCTTCCAGGGAGCTCCAGGGGGCCGGAACGCGGGCCATGCCACAGAGGCCGAGGCAGCCACCAGCTTCCCACCTCCGCTTCGGAGCGCTGCCCCGGGAGAGCCCGGCCCCACGGCCCGGGCGCTCCGGCCTCCCGAAGCGGGACGCTTCCACTCTCCTGCGTGCTTCTCTCTCCGCACTCGTCTTTCCCCGGACGTCGTTCTCCCCGGAGCACGGTGTTGCTGTGAATTCAGGGCCCCGCTGTCTCGCTCTCGTGCCCGGCCCATGCTTCCAAAGTGCCTGACTCCCTGAAGCCCGCCGCCGGACCGGAGGCGCGGGCGGCACCCACACGTCCCCGGGGTGGAGGCCCGAGCCGGCAGAGCGTGGGCGTCCTCCACTGCGTCTGAGGGAAGGCTCTGGGACTGAGGGGAAGGGGGAGCTGACAGGGACCGCTCCGTGACGCGCGCAGAAGGAGCTGAGGGTCTGGCCCTTGCTCTGTGCTCCTAGGGGCCACAAGCGCTTCTCTCTTCCCGGGACGGAGTGGGGCTTGCTGGGCCACTGCCTCGTCCTGACGCTCTCCCTTGGCAGGAGCTCTGCGCTTCCACCGCCCGTCTCGGGCAGGGCTCCCTGCTCAGAGCCATCCCAGAGAGGCTGGTGGAAGGCCGGCGCGGCCGTTCGGCTCTCTCCGCGAGCTGGCTGTGCAGCCCGGGGCTTTCCGAACGCTTGCTCCGCTGGGGTCGTCCGAAGGCTCTCTGCAGCTGAGGGAAACGAGGCTGCTGTCAGACGTTCTCCCGCGCCCTCCGAACTAGGCCGTTTGTCCTGCTCCATGTGGCGCTTCACCGTCGCAGCAGGAGCCGCTTTCGCAGCCCTTCTGCGGGGCTACGGTGAGGCCGAGAGAAGGGGCCGACATCTCGGTCGGCCCCCGACCCCAGGCCCTGCAGGCAGCCTTCCCTGGGCTTCCGCCTCCACCCGCCGCGCCCACTCTCTCGCTCTCGTCCAGAGAGGCCTGCACGCCCAAGGCCGCTCGGCTCCAGGCTTCTCGCTCGGAGGGAAGGCTGTGGTGCTCACTCGAGCTTTCCAGGCTCAGCTTTCCGAAGGCATGCTTCTCCGTGGAGCGACGAGTGCGGGGTGGTGCTGTTGGCATGCCCCCCTCTCTTGTTTCTCCCAGGGAGCTCCAGGGGGCCGGAACGCGGGCCATGCCACAGAGGCCGAGGCAGCCAACAGCTTCCCACCTCCGCTTCGGAGCGCTGCCCCGGGAGAGCCCGGCCCCATGGCCCGGGCGCTCCGGCCTCCCGAAGCGGGACGCTTCCACTCTCCTGCGTGCTTCTCTCTCCGCACTCGTCTTTCCCCGGACGTCGTTCTCCCCGGAGCACGGTGTTGCTGTGAATTCAGGGCCCCGCTGTCTCGCTCTCGTGCCCGGCCCATGCTTCCAAAGTGCCTGACTCCCTGAAGCCCGCCGCCGGACCGGAGGCGCGGGCGGCACCCACACGTCCCCGGGGTGGAGGCCCGAGCCGGCAGAGCGTGGGCGTCCTCCACTGCGTCTGAGGGAAGGCTCTGGGACTGAGGGGAAGGGGGAGCTGACAGGGACCGCTCCGTGACGCGCGCAGAAGGAGCTGAGGGTCTGGCCCTTGCTCTGTGCTCCTAGGGGCCACAAGCGCTTCTCTCTTCCCGGGACGGAGTGGGGCTTGCTGGGCCACTGCCTCGTCCTGACGCTCTCCCTTGGCAGGAGCTCTGCGCTTCCACCGCCCGCTTCGGGCAGGGCTCCCTGCTCAGAGCCACCCCAGAGAGGCTGGTGGGAGGCCGGCGCAGCCGTTCGGCTCTCTCCGCGAGCCGGCTGTGCAGCCCGGGGCTTTCCGAACGCTTGCTCCGCTGGGGTCGTCCGAAGGCTCTCTGCAGCTGAGGGAAACGAGGCTGCTGTCAGACGTTCTCCCGCGCCCTCCGAACTAGGCCGTTTGTCCTGCTCCATGTGGCGCTTCACCGTCGCAGCAGGAGCCGCTTTCGCAGCCCTTCTGCGGGGCTACGGTGAGGCCGAGAGAAGGGGCCGACATCTCGGTCGGCCCCCGACCCCAGGCCCTGCAGGCAGCCTTCCCTGGGCTTCCGCCTCCACCCGCCGCGCCCACTCTCTCGCTCTCGGCCAGAGAGGCCTGCACGCCCAAGGCCGCTCGGCTCCAGGCTTCTCGCTCTGAGGGAAGGCTGTGGTGCTCACTCGAGCTTTCCAGGCTCAGCTTTCCGAAGGCATGCTTCTCCGTGGAGCGACGAGTGCGGGGTGGTGCTGTTGGCATGCCCCCCTCTCTTGTTTCTCCCAGGGAGCTCCAGGGGGCCGGAACGCGGGCCATGCCACAGAGGCCGAGGCAGCCACCAGCTTCCCACCTCCGCTTCGGAGCGCTGCCCCGGGAGAGCCCGGCCCCACGGCCCGGGCGCTCCGGCCTCCCGAAGCGGGACGCTTCCACTCTCCTGCGTGCTTCTCTCTCCGCACTCGTCTTTCCCCGGACGTCGTTCTCCCCGGAGCACGGTGTTGCTGTGAATTCAGGGCCCCGCTGTCTCGCTCTCGTGCCCGGCCCATGCTTCCAAAGTGCCTGACTCCCTGAAGCCCGCCGCCGGACCGGAGGCGCGGGCGGCACCCACAGGTCCCCGGGGTGGAGGCCCGAGCCGGCAGAGCGTGGGCGTCCTCCACTGCGTCTGAGGGAAGGCTCTGGGACTGAGGGGAAGGGGGAGCTGACAGGGACCGCTCCGTGACGCGCGCAGAAGGAGCTGAGGGTCTGGCCCTTGCTCTGTGCTCCTAGGGGCCACAAGCGCTTCTCTCTTCACGGGACGGAGTGGGGCTTGCTGGGCCACTGCCTCGTCCTGACGCTCTCCCTTGGCAGGAGCTCTGCGCTTCCACCGCCCGCTTCGGGCAGGGCTCCCTGCTCAGAGCCACCCCAGAGAGGCTGGTGGGAGGCCGGCGCGGCCGTTCGGCTCTCTCCGCGAGCCGGCTGTGCAGCCCGGGGCTTTCCGAACGCTTGCTCCGCTGGGTCGTCCGAAGGCTCTCTGCACCTGAGGGAAACGAGGCTGCTGTCTCACGTTCTCCCGCGCCCTCCCAACTAGGCCGTTTGTCCTGCTCCATGTGGCGCTTCACCGTCGCAGCAGGAGCCGCTTTCGCAGCCCTTCTGCGGGGCTACGGTGAGGCCGAGAGAAGGGGCCGACATCTCGGTCGGCCCCCGACCCCAGGCCCTGCAGGCAGCCTTCCCTGGGCTTCCGCCTCCACCCGCCGCGCCCACTCTCTCGCTCTCGGCCAGAGAGGCCTGCACGCCCAAGGCCGCTCGGCTCCAGGCTTCTCGCTCGGAGGGAAGGCTGTGGTGCTCACTCGAGCTTTCCAGGCTCAGCTTTCCGAAGGCATGCTTCTCCGTGGAGCGACGAGTGCGGGGTGGTGCTGTTGGCATGCCCCCCTCTCTTGTTTCTCCCAGGGAGCTCCAGGGGACCGGAACGCGGGCCATGCCACAGAGGCCGAGGCAGCCAACAGCTTCCCACCTCCGCTTCGGAGCGCTGCCCCGGGAGAGCCCGGCCCCACGGCCCGGGCGCTCCGGCCTCCCGAAGCGGGACGCTTCCACTCTCCTGCGTGCTTCTCTCTCCGCACTCGTCTTTCCCCGGACGTCGTTCTCCCCGGAGCACGGTGTTGCTGTGAATTCAGGGCCCCGCTGTCTCGCTCTCGTGCCCGGCCCATGCTTCCAAAGTGCCTGACTCCCTGAAGCCCGCCGCCGGACCGGAGGCGCGGGCGGCACCCACACGTCCCCGGGGTGGAGGCCCGAGCCAGCAGAGCGTGGGCGTCCTCCACTGCGTCTGAGGGAAGGCTCTGGGACTGAGGGGAAGGGGGAGCTGACAGGGACCGCTCCGTGACGCGCGCAGAAGGAGCTGAGGGTCTGGCCTTGCTCTGAGCTCCTAGGGGCCACAAGCGCTTCTCTCTTCACGGGACGGAGTGGGGCTTGCTGGGCCACTGCCTCGTCCTGACGCTCTCCCTTGGCAGGAGCTCTGCGCTTCCACCGCCCGCTTCGGGCAGGGCTCCCTGCTCAGAGCCACCCCAGAGAGGCTGGTGGGCGGCCGGCGGCCGTTCGGCTCTCTCCGCGAGCCGGCTGTGCAGCCCGGGGCTTTCTGAACGCTTGCTCCGCTGGGGTCGTCCGAAGGCTCTCTGCCGCTGAGGGAAACAAGGCTGCTGTCTGACGTTCTCCCGCGCCCTCCCAACTAGGCCGTTTGTCCTGCTCCATGTGGCGCTTCACCGTCGCAGCAGGAGCCGCTTTCGCAGCCCTTCTGCGGGGCTACGGTGAGGCCGAGAGAAGGGGCCGACATCTCAGTCGGCCCCCGACCCCAGGCCCTGCAGGCAGCCTTCCCCGGGCTTCTGCCTCCACCCGCCGCGCCCACTCTCTCGCTCTCGACCAGAGAGGCCTGCACGCCCAAGGACGCTCTGCTCCAGGCTTCTCGCTCGGAGGGAAGGCTGTGGTGCTCACTCGAGCTTTCCAGGCTCAGCTTTCCTAAGGCATGCTTCTCCGTGGAGCGACGAGTGCGGGGTGGTGCTGTTGGCATGCCCCCCTCTCTTGTTTCTCCCAGGGAGCTCCAGGGGGCCGGAACGCGGGCCATGCCACAGAGGCCGAGGCAGCCACCAGCTTCCCACCTCCGCTTCGGAGCGCTGCCCCGGGAGAGCCCGGCCCCACGGCCCGGGCGCTCCGGCCTCCCGAAGCGGGACGCTTCCACTCTCCTGCGTGCTTCTCTCTCCGCACTCGTCTTTCCCCGGACGTCGTTCTCCCCGGAGCACGGTGTTGCTGTGAATTCAGGGCCCCGCTGTCTCGCTCTCGTGCCCGGCCCATGCTTCCAAAGTGCCTGACTCCCTGAAGCCCGCCGCCGGACCGGAGGCGCGGGCGGCACCCACAGGTCCCCGGGGTGGAGGCCCGAGCCGGCAGAGCGTGGGCGTCCTCCACTGCGTCTGAGGGAAGGCTCTGGGACTGAGGGGAAGGGGGAGCTGACAGGGACCGCTCCGTGACGTGCGCAGAAGGAGCTGAGGGTCTGGCCCTTGCTCTGTGCTCCTAGGGGCCACAAGCGCTTCTCTCTTCCCGGGACGGAGTGGGGCTTGCTGGGCCACTGCCTCGTCCTGACGCTCTCCCTTGGCAGGAGCTCTGCGCTTCCACCGCCCGCTTCGGGCAGGGCTCCCTGCTCAGAGCCACCCCAGAGAGGCTGGTGGGAGGCCGGCGCGGCCGTTCGGCTCTCTCCGCGAGCCGGCTGTGCAGCCCGGGGCTTTCTGAACGCTTGCTCCGCTGGGGTCGTCCGAAGGCTCTCTGCAGCTGAGGGAAACGAGGCTGCTGTCAGACGTTCTCCCGCGCCCTCCGAACTAGGCCGTTTGTCCTGCTCCATGTGGCGCTTCACCGTCGCAGCAGGAGCCGCTTTCGCAGCCCTTCTGCGGGGCTACGGTGAGGCCGAGAGAAGGGGCCGACATCTCGGTCGGCCCCCGACCCCAGGCCCTGCAGGCAGCCTTCCCTGGGCTTCCGCCTCCACCCGCCGCGCCCACTCTCTCGCTCTCGGCCAGAGAGGCCTGCACGCCCAAGGCCGCTCGGCTCCAGGCTTCTCGCTCGGAGGGAAGGCTGTGGTGCTCACTCGAGCTTTCCAGGCTCAGCTTTCCGAAGGCATGCTTCTCCGTGGAGCGACGAGTGCGGGGTGGTGCTGTTGGCATGCCCCCCTCTCTTGTTTCTCCCAGGGAGCTCCAGGGGGCCGGAACGCGGGCCATGCCACAGAGGCCGAGGCAGCCACCAGCTTCCCACCTCCGCTTCGGAGCGCTACCCTGGGAGAGCCCGGCCCCACGGCCCGGGCGCTCCGGCCTCCCGAAGCGGGACGCTTCCACTCTCCTGCGTGCTTCTCTCTCCGCACTCGTCTTTCCCCGGACGTCGTTCTCCCCGGAGCACGGTGTTGCTGTGAATTCAGGGCCCCGCTGTCTCGCTCTCGTGCCCGGCCCATGCTTCCAAAGTGCCTGACTCCCTGAAGCCCGCCGCCGGACCGGAGGCGCGGGCGGCACCCACACGTCCCCGGGGTGGAGGCCCGAGCCGGCAGAGCGTGGGCGTCCTCCACTGCGTCTGAGGGAAGGCTCTGGGACTGAGGGGAAGGGGGAGCTGACAGGGACCGCTCCGTGACGCGCGCAGAAGGAGCTGAGGGTCTGGCCCTTGCTCTGTGCTCCTAGGGGCCACAAGCGCTTCTCTCTTCACGGGACGGAGTGGGGCTTGCTGGGCCACTGCCTCGTCCTGACGCTCTCCCTTGGCAGGAGCTCTGCGCTTCCACCGCCCGCTTCGGGCAGGGCTCCCTGCTCAGAGCCACCCCAGAGAGGCTGGTGGGAGGCCCGCGCGGCCGTTCGGCTCTCTCCGCGAGCCGGCTGTGCAGCCCGGGGCTTTCCGAACGCTTGCTCCGCTGGGTCGTCCGAAGGCTCTCTGCAGCTGAGGGAAACGAGGCTGCTGTCAGACGTTCTCCCGCGCCCTCCCAACTAGGCCGTTTGTCCTGCTCCATGTGGCGCTTCACCGTCGCAGCAGGAGCCGCTTTCGCAGCCCTTCTGCGGGGCTACGGTGAGGCCGAGAGAAGGGGCCGACATCTCGGTCGGCCCCCGACCCCAGGCCCTGCAGGCAGCCTTCCCTGGGCTTCCGCCTCCACCCGCCGCGCCCACTCTCTCGCTCTCGGCCAGAGAGGCCTGCACGCCCAAGGCCGCTCGGCTCCAGGCTTCTCGCTCGGAGGGAAGGCTGTGGTGCTCACTCGAGCTTTCCAGGCTCAGCTTTCCGAAGGCATGCTTCTCCGTGGAGCGACGAGTGCGGGGTGGTGCTGTTGGCATGCCCCCCTCTCTTGTTTCTCCCAGGGAGCTCCAGGGGACCGGAACGCGGGCCATGCCACAGAGGCCGAGGCAGCCAACAGCTTCCCACCTCCGCTTCGGAGCGCTACCCTGGGAGAGCCCGGCCCCACGGCCCGGGCGCTCCGGCCTCCCGAAGCGGGACGCTTCCACTCTCCTGCGTGCTTCTCTCTCCGCACTCGTCTTTCCCCGGACGTCGTTCTCCCCGGAGCACGGTGTTGCTGTGAATTCAGGGCCCCGCTGTCTCGCTCTCGTGCCCGGCCCATGCTTCCAAAGTGCCTGACTCCCTGAAGCCCGCCGCCGGACCGGAGGCGCGGGCGGCACCCACACGTCCCCGGGGTGGAGGCCCGAGCCGGCAGAGCGTGGGCGTCCTCCACTGCGTCTGAGGGAAGGCTCTGGGACTGAGGGGAAGGGGAAGCTGACAGGGACCGCTCCGTGACGCGCGCAGAAGGAGCTGAGGGTCTGGCCCTTGCTCTGTGCTCCTAGGGGCCACAAGCGCTTCTCTCTTCACGGGACGGAGTGGGGCTTGCTGGGCCACTGCCTCGTCCTGACGCTCTCCCTTGGCAGGAGCTCTGCGCTTCCACCGCCCGCCTCGGGCAGGGCTCCCTACTCAGAGCCACCCCAGAGAGGCTGGCGGAAGGCCGGCGCGGCCGTTCGGCTCTCTCCGCGAGTCGGCTGTGCAGCCCGGGGCTTTCCGAACGCTTGCTCCGCTGGGGTCGTCCGAAGGCTCTCTGCAGCTGAGGGAAACGAGGCTGCTGTCAGACGTTCTCCCGCGCCCTCCCAACTAGGCCGTTTGTCCTGCTCCATGCGGCGCTTCACCGTCGCAGCAGGAGCCGCTTTCGCAGCCCTTCTGCGGGGCTACGGTGAGGCCGAGAGAAGGGGCCGACATCTCGGTCGGCCCCCGACCCCAGGCCCTGCAGGCAGCCTTCCCTGGGCTTCCGCCTCCACCCGCCGCGCCCACTCTCTCGCTCTCGGCCAGAGAGGCCTGCACGCCCAAGGCCGCTCGGCTCCAGGCTTCTCGCTCGGAGGGAAGGCTGTGGTGCTCACTCGAGCTTTCCAGGCTCAGCTTTCCTAAGGCATGCTTCTCCGTGGAGCGACGAGTGCGGGGTGGTGCTGTTGGCATGCCCCCCTCTCTTGTTTCTCCCAGGGAGCTCCAGGGGGCCGGAACGCGGGCCATGCCACAGAGGCCGAGGCAGCCACCAGCTTCCCACCTCCGCTTCGGAGCGCTGCCCCGGGAGAGCCCGGCCCCACGGCCCGGGCGCTCCGGCCTCCCGAAGCGGGACGCTTCCACTCTCCTGCGTGCTTCTCTCTCCGCACTCGTCTTTCCCCGGACGTCGTTCTCCCCGGAGCTCGGTGTTGCTGTGAATTCAGGGCCCCGCTGTCTCGCTCTCGTGCCCGGCCCATGCTTCCAAAGTGCCTGACTCCCTGAAGCCCACCGCCGGACCGGAGGCGCGGGCGGCACCCACACGTCCCCGGGGTGGAGGCCCGAGCCGGCAGAGCGTGGGCGTCCTCCACTGCGTCTGAGGGAAGGCTCTGGGACTGAGGGGAAGGGGGAGCTGACAGGGACCGCTCCGTGACGCGCGCAGAAGGAGCTGAGGGTCTGGCCCTTGCTCTGTGCTCCTAGGGGCCACAAGCGCTTCTCTCTTCCCGGGACGGAGTGGGGCTTGCTGGGCCACTGCCTCGTCCTGACGCTCTCCCTTGGCAGGAGCTCTGCGCTTCCACCGCCCGCTTCGGGCAGGGCTCCCTGCTCAGAGCCACCCCAGAGAGGCTGGTGGGAGGCCGGCGCAGCCGTTCGGCTCTCTCCGCGAGCCGGCTGTGCAGCCCGGGGCTTTCCGAACGCTTGCTCCGCTGGGGTCGTCCGAAGGCTCTCTGCAGCTGAGGGAAACGAGGCTGCTGTCAGACGTTCTCCCGCGCCCTCCGAATTAGGCCGTTTGTCCTGCTCCATGTGGCGCTTCACCGTCGCAGCAGGAGCCGCTTTCGCAGCCCTTCTGCGGGGCTACGGTGAGGCCGAGAGAAGGCGCCGACATCTCGGTCGGCCCCCGACCCCAGGCCATGCAGGCAGCCTTCCCTGGGCTTCCGCCTCCACCCGCCGCGCCCACTCTCTCGCTCTCGGCCAGAGAGGCCTGCACGCCCAAGGCCGCTCGGCTCCAGGCTTCTCGCTCGGAGGGAAGGCTGTGGTGCTCACTCGAGCTTTCCAGGCTCAGCTTTCCGAAGGCATGCTTCTCCGTGGAGCGACGAGTGCGGGGTGGTGCTGTTGGCATGCCCCCCTCTCTTGTTTCTCCCAGGGAGCTCCAGGGGGCCGGAACGCGGGCCATGCCACAGAGGCCGAGGCAGCCACCAGCTTCCCACCTCCGCTTCGGAGCGCTGCCCCGGGAGAGCCCGGCCCCACGGCCCGGGCGCTCCGGCCTCCCGAAGCGGGACGCTTCCACTCTCCTGCGTGCTTCTCTCTCCGCACTCGTCTTTCCCCGGACGTCGTTCTCCCCGGAGCACGGTGTTGCTGTGAATTCAGGGCCCCGCTGTCTCGCTCTCGTGCCCGGCCCATGCTTCCAAAGTGCCTGACTCCCTGAAGCCCGCCGCCGGACCGGAGGCGCGGGCGGCACCCACAGGTCCCCGGGGTGGAGGCCCGAGCCGGCAGAGCGTGGGCGTCCTCCATTGCGTCTGAGGGAAGGCTCTGGGACTGAGGGGAAGGGGGAGCTGACAGGGACCGCTCCGTGACGCGCGCAGAAGGAGCTGAGGGTCTGGCCCTTGCTCTGTGCTCCTAGGGGCCACAAGCGCTTCTCTCTTCCCGGGACGGAGTGGGGCTTGCTGGGCCACTGCCTCGTCCTGACGCTCTCCCTTGGCAGGAGCTCTGCGCTTCCACCGCCCGTCTCGGGCAGGGCTCCCTGCTCAGAGCCACCCCAGAGAGGCTGGTGGAAGGCCGGCGCGGCCGTTCGGCTCTCTCCGCGAGCTGGCTGTGCAGCCCGGGGCTTTCCGAACGCTTGCTCCGCTGGGGTCGTCCGAAGGCTCTCTGCAGCTGAGGGAAACGAGGCTGCTGTCAGACGTTCTCCCGCGCCCTCCGAATTAGGCCGTTTGTCCTGCTCCATGTGGCGCTTCACCGTCGCAGCAGGAGCCGCTTTCGCAGCCCTTCTGCGGGGCTACGGTGAGGCCGAGAGAAGGCGCCGACATCTCGGTCGGCCCCCGACCCCAGGCCATGCAGGCAGCCTTCCCTGGGCTTCCGCCTCCACCCGCCGCGCCCACTCTCTCGCTCTCGGCCAGAGAGGCCTGCACGCCCAAGGCCGCTCGGCTCCAGGCTTCTCGCTCGGAGGGAAGGCTGTGGTGCTCACTCGAGCTTTCCAGGCTCAGCTTTCCGAAGGCATGCTTCTCCGTGGAGCGACGAGTGCGGGGTGGTGCTGTTGGCATGCCCCCCTCTCTTGTTTCTCCCAGGGAGCTCCAGGGGGCCGGAACGCGGGCCATGCCACAGAGGCCGAGACAGCCACCAGCTTCCCACCTCCGCTTCGGAGCGCTGCCCCGGGAGAGCCCGGCCCCACGGCCCGGGCGCTCCGGCCTCCCGAAGCGGGACGCTTCCACTCTCCTGCGTGCTTCTCTCTCCGCACTCGTCTTTCCCCGGACGTCGTTCTCCCCGGAGCACGGTGTTGCTGTGAATTCAGGGCCCCGCTGTCTCGCTCTCGTGCCCGGCCCATGCTTCCAAAGTGCCTGACTCCCTGAAGCCCGCCGCCGGACCGGAGGCGCGGGCGGCACCCACAGGTCCCCGGGGTGGAGGCCCGAGCCGGCAGAGCGTGGGCGTCCTCCATTGCGTCTGAGGGAAGGCTCTGGGACTGAGGGGAAGGGGGAGCTGACAGGGACCGCTCCGTGACGCGCGCAGAAGGAGCTGAGGGTCTGGCCCTTGCTCTGTGCTCCTAGGGGCCACAAGCGCTTCTCTCTTCCCGGGACGGAGTGGGGCTTGCTGGGCCACTGCCTCGTCCTGACGCTCTCCCTTGGCAGGAGCTCTGCGCTTCCACCGCCCGTCTCGGGCAGGGCTCCCTGCTCAGAGCCACCCCAGAGAGGCTGGTGGAAGGCCGGCGCGGCCGTTCGGCTCTCTCCGCGAGCTGGCTGTGCAGCCCGGGGCTTTCCGAACGCTTGCTCCGCTGGGGTCGTCCGAAGGCTCTCTGCAGCTGAGGGAAACGAGGCTGCTGTCAGACGTTCTCCCGCGCCCTCCGAACTAGGCCGTTTGTCCTGCTCCATGCGGCGCTTCACCGTCGCAGCAGGAGCCGCTTTCGCAGCCCTTCTGCGGGGCTACGGTGAGGCCGAGAGAAGGGGCCAACATCTCGGTCGGCCACCGACCCCAGGCCCTGCAGGCAGCCTTCCCTGGGCTTCCGCCTCCACCCGCCGCGCCCACTCTCTCGCTCTCGGCCAGAGAGGTCTGCACGCCCAAGGCCGCTCGGCTCCAGGCTTCTCGCTCGGAGGGAAGGCTGTGGTGCTCACTCGAGCTTTCCAGGCTCAGCTTTCCGAAGGCATGCTTCTCCGTGGAGCGACGAGTGCGGGGTGGTGCTGTTGGCATGCCCCCCTCTCTTGTTTCTCCCAGGGAGCTCCAGGGGGCCGGAACGCGGGCCATGCCACAGAGGCCGAGACAGCCACCAGCTTCCCACCTCCGCTTCGGAGCGCTGCCCCGGGAGAGCCCGGCCCCACGGCCCGGGCGCTCCGGCCTCCCGAAGCGGGACGCTTCCACTCTCCTGCGTGCTTCTCTCTCCGCACTCGTCTTTCCCCGGACGTCGTTCTCCCCGGAGCACGGTGTTGCTGTGAATTCAGGGCCCCACTGTCTCGCTCTCGTGCCCGGCCCATGCTTCCAAAGTGCCTGACTCCCTGAAGCCCGCCGCCGGACCGGAGGCGCGGGCGGCACCCACACGTCCCCGGGGTGGAGGCCCGAGCCGGCAGAGCGTGGGCGTCCTCCACTGCGTCTGAGGGAAGGCTCTGGGACTGAGGGGAAGGGGGAGCTGACAGGGACCGCTCCGTGACGCGCGCAGAAGGAGCTGAGGGTCTGGCCCTTGCTCTGTGCTCCTAGGGGCCACAAGCGCTTCTCTCTTCACGGGACGGAGTGGGGCTTGCTGGGCCACTGCCTCGTCCTGACGCTCTCCCTTGGCAGGAGCTCTGCGCTTCCACCGCCCGCTTCGGGCAGGGCTCCCTGCTCAGAGCCACCCCAGAGAGGCTGGTGGGAGGCCCGCGCGGCCGTTCGGCTCTCTCCGCGAGCCGGCTGTGCAGCCCGGGGCTTTCCGAACGCTTGCTCCGCTGGGTCGTCCGAAGGCTCTCTGCAGCTGAGGGAAACGAGGCTGCTGTCAGACGTTCTCCCGCGCCCTCCCAACTAGGCCGTTTGTCCTGCTCCATGTGGCGCTTCACCGTCGCAGCAGGAGCCGCTTTCGCAGCCCTTCTGCGGGGCTACGGTGAGGCCGAGAGAAGGGGCCGACATCTCGGTCGGCCCCCGACCCCAGGCCCTGCAGGCAGCCTTCCCTGGGCTTCCGCCTCCACCCGCCGCGCCCACTCTCTCGCTCTCGGCCAGAGAGGCCTGCACGCCCAAGGCCGCTCGGCTCCAGGCTTCTCGCTCGGAGGGAAGGCTGTGGTGCTCACTCGAGCTTTCCAGGCTCAGCTTTCCTAAGGCATGCTTCTCCGTGGAGCGACGAGTGCGGGGTGGTGCTGTTGGCATGCCCCCCTCTCTTGTTTCTCCCAGGGAGCTCCAGGGGGCCGGAACGCGGGCCATGCCACAGAGGCCGAGGCAGCCACCAGCTTCCCACCTCCGCTTCGGAGCGCTGCCCCGGGAGAGCCCGGCCCCACGGCCCGGGCGCTCCGGCCTCCCGAAGCGGGACGCTTCCACTCTCCTGCGTGCTTCTCTCTCCGCACTCGTCTTTCCCCGGACGTCGTTCTCCCCGGAGCTCGGTGTTGCTGTGAATTCAGGGCCCCGCTGTCTCGCTCTCGTGCCCGGCCCATGCTTCCAAAGTGCCTGACTCCCTGAAGCCCACCGCCGGACCGGAGGCGCGGGCGGCACCCACACGTCCCCGGGGTGGAGGCCCGAGCCGGCAGAGCGTGGGCGTCCTCCACTGCGTCTGAGGGAAGGCTCTGGGACTGAGGGGAAGGGGGAGCTGACAGGGACCGCTCCGTGACGCGCGCAGAAGGAGCTGAGGGTCTGGCCCTTGCTCTGTGCTCCTAGGGGCCACAAGCGCTTCTCTCTTCCCGGGACGGAGTGGGGCTTGCTGGGCCACTGCCTCGTCCTGACGCTCTCCCTTGGCAGGAGCTCTGCGCTTCCACCGCCCGCTTCGGGCAGGGCTCCCTGCTCAGAGCCACCCCAGAGAGGCTGGTGGGAGGCCGGCGCAGCCGTTCGGCTCTCTCCGCGAGCCGGCTGTGCAGCCCGGGGCTTTCCGAACGCTTGCTCCGCTGGGGTCGTCCGAAGGCTCTCTGCAGCTGAGGGAAACGAGGCTGCTGTCAGACGTTCTCCCGCGCCCTCCGAACTAGGCCGTTTGTCCTGCTCCATGCGGCGCTTCACCGTCGCAGCAGGAGCCGCTTTCGCAGCCCTTCTGCGGGGCTACGGTGTGGCCGAGAGAAGGGGCCAACATCTCGGTCGGCCACCGACCCCAGGCCCTGCAGGCAGCCTTCCCTGGGCTTCCGCCTCCACCCGCCGCGCCCACTCTCTCGCTCTCGGCCAGAGAGGTCTGCACGCCCAAGGCCGCTCGGCTCCAGGCTTCTCGCTCGGAGGGAAGGCTGTGGTGCTCACTCGAGCTTTCCAGGCTCAGCTTTCCGAAGGCATGCTTCTCCGTGGAGCGACGAGTGCGGGGTGGTGCTGTTGGCATGCCCCCCTCTCTTGTTTCTCCCAGGGAGCTCCAGGGGGCCGGAACGCGGGCCATGCCACAGAGGCCGAGACAGCCACCAGCTTCCCACCTCCGCTTCGGAGCGCTGCCCCGGGAGAGCCCGGCCCCACGGCCCGGGCGCTCCGGCCTCCCGAAGCGGGACGCTTCCACTCTCCTGCGTGCTTCTCTCTCCGCACTCGTCTTTCCCCGGACGTCGTTCTCCCCGGAGCACGGTGTTGCTGTGAATTCAGGGCCCCGCTGTCTCGCTCTCGTGCCCGGCCCATGCTTCCAAAGTGCCTGACTCCCTGAAGCCCGCCGCCGGACCGGAGGCGCGGGCGGCACCCACACGTCCCCGGGGTGGAGGCCCGAGCCAGCAGAGCGTGGGCGTCCTCCACTGCGTCTGAGGGAAGGCTCTGGGACTGAGGGGAAGGGGGAGCTGACAGGGACCGCTCCGTGACGCGCGCAGAAGGAGCTGAGGGTCTGGCCCTTGCTCTGTGCTCCTAGGGGCCACAAGCGCTTCTCTCTTCACGGGACGGAGTGGGGCTTGCTGGGCCACTGCCTCGTCCTGACGCTCTCCCTTGGCAGGAGCTCTGCGCTTCCACCGCCCGCTTCTGGCAGGGCTCCCTGCTCAGAGCCACCCCAGAGAGGCTGGTGGGAGGCCCGCGCGGCCGTTCGGCTCTCTCCGCGAGCCGGCTGTGCAGCCCGGGGCTTTCCGAACGCTTGCTCCGCTGGGTCGTCCGAAGGCTCTCTGCAGCTGAGGGAAACGAGGCTGCTGTCAGACGTTCTCCCGCGCCCTCCCAACTAGGCCGTTTGTCCTGCTCCATGTGGCGCTTCACCGTCGCAGCAGGAGCCGCTTTCGCAGCCCTTCTGCGGGGCTACGGTGAGGCCGAGAGAAGGGGCCGACATCTCGGTCGGCCCCCGACCCCAGGCCCTGCAGGCAGCCTTCCCTGGGCTTCCGCCTCCACCCGCCGCGCCCACTCTCTCGCTCTCGGCCAGAGAGGCCTGCACGCCCAAGGCCGCTCGGCTCCAGGCTTCTCGCTCGGAGGGAAGGCTGTGGTGCTCACTCGAGCTTTCCAGGCTCAGCTTTCCTAAGGCATGCTTCTCCGTGGAGCGACGAGTGCGGGGTGGTGCTGTTGGCATGCCCCCCTCTCTTGTTTCTCCCAGGGAGCTCCAGGGGGCCGGAACGCGGGCCATGCCACAGAGGCCGAGGCAGCCACCAGCTTCCCACCTCCGCTTCGGAGCGCTGCCCCGGGAGAGCCCGGCCCCACGGCCCGGGCGCTCCGGCCTCCCGAAGCGGGACGCTTCCACTCTCCTGCGTGCTTCTCTCTCCGCACTCGTCTTTCCCCGGACGTCGTTCTCCCCGGAGCACGGTGTTGCTGTGAATTCAGGGCCCCGCTGTCTCGCTCTCGTGCCCGGCCCATGCTTCCAAAGTGCCTGACTCCCTGAAGCCCGCCGCCGGACCGGAGGCGCGGGCGGCACCCACACGTCCCCGGGGTGGAGGCCCGAGCCGGCAGAGCGTGGGCGTCCTCCACTGCGTCTGAGGGAAGGCTCTGGGACTGAGGGGAAGGGGGAGCTGACAGGGACCGCTCCGTGACGCGCGCAGAAGGAGCTGAGGGTCTGGCCCTTGCTCTGTGCTCCTAGGGGCCACAAGCGCTTCTCTCTTCACGGGACGGAGTGGGGCTTGCTGGGCCACTGCCTCGTCCTGACGCTCTCCCTTGGCAGGAGCTCTGCGCTTCCACCGCCCGCTTCGGGCAGGGCTTCCTGCTCAGAGCCACCCCAGAGAGGCTGGTGGGAGGCCGGCGCGGCCGTTCGGCTCTCTCCGCGAGCCGGCTGTGCAGCCCGGGGCTTTCCGAACGCTTGCTCCGCTGGGGTCGTCCGAAGGCTCTCTGCAGCTGAGGGAAACGAGGCTGCTGTCAGACGTTCTCCCGCGCCCTACGAACTAGGCCGTTTGTCCTGCTCCATGCGGCGCTTCACCGTCGCAGCAGGAGCCGCTTTCGCAGCCCTTCTGCGGGGCTACGGTGAGGCCGAGAGAAGGGGCCAACATCTCGGTCGGCCACCGACCCCAGGCCCTGCAGGCAGCCTTCCCTGGGCTTCCGCCTCCACCCGCCGCGCCCACTCTCTCGCTCTCGGCCAGAGAGGTCTGCACGCCCAAGGCCGCTCGGCTCCAGGCTTCTCGCTCGGAGGGAAGGCTGTGGTGCTCACTCGAGCTTTCCAGGCTCAGCTTTCCGAAGGCATGCTTCTCCGTGGAGCGACGAGTGCGGGGTGGTGCTGTTGGCATGCCCCCCTCTCTTGTTTCTCCCAGGGAGCTCCAGGGGGCCGGAACGCGGGCCATGCCACAGAGGCCGAGACAGCCACCAGCTTCCCACCTCCGCTTCGGAGCGCTGCCCCGGGAGAGCCCGGCCCCACGGCCCGGGCGCTCCGGCCTCCCGAAGCGGGACGCTTCCACTCTCCTGCGTGCTTCTCTCTCCGCACTCGTCTTTCCCCGGACGTCGTTCTCCCCGGAGCACGGTGTTGCTGTGAATTCAGGGCCCCGCTGTCTCGCTCTCGTGCCCGGCCCATGCTTCCAAAGTGCCTGACTCCCTGAAGCCCGCCGAGGGACCGTAGGGGCGGGCGACACCCACACGTCCCCGGGGTGGAGGCCCGAGCCGGCAGAGCGTGGGTGTCCTCCACTGCGTCTGAGGGAAGGCTCTGGGACTGAGGGGAAGGGGGAGCTGACAGGGACCGCTCCGTGACGCGCGCAGAAGGAGCTGAGGGTCTGGCCCTTGCTCTGTGCTCCTAGGGGCCACAAGCGCTTCTCTCTTCCCGGGACGGAGTGGGGCTTGCTGGGCCACTGCCTCGTCCTGACGCTCTTCCTTGGCAGGAGCTCTGCGCTTCCACCGCCCGCTTCGGGCAGGGCTCCCTGCTCAGAGCCACCCCAGAGAGGCTGGTGGGAGGCCGGCGCAGCCGTTCGGCTCTCTCCGCGAGCCGGCTGTGCAGCCCGGGGCTTTCCGAACGCTTGCTCCGCTGGGGTCGTCCGAAGGCTCTCTGCAGCTGAGGGAAACGAGGCTGCTGTCAGACGTTCTCCCGCGCCCTCCGAACTAGGCCGTTTGGCCTGCTCCATGTGGCGCTTCACCGTGGCAGCAGGAGCCGCTTTCGCAGCCCTTCTGCGGGGCTACGGTGAGGCCGAGAGAAGGGGCCGACATCTCGGTCGGCCACCGACCCCAGGCCCTGCAGGCAGCCTTCCCTGGGCTTCCGCCTCCACCCGCCGCGCCCACTCTCTCGCTCTCGGCCAGAGAGGTCTGCACGCCCAAGGCCGCTCGGCTCCAGGCTTCTCGCTCGGAGGGAAGGCTGTGGTGCTCACTCGAGCTTTCCAGGCTCAGCTTTCGGAAGGCATGCTTCTCCGTGGAGCGACGAGTGCGGGGTGGTGCTGTTGGCATGCCCCCCTCTCTTGTTTCTTCCAGGGAGCTCCAGGGGGCCGGAACGCGGGCCATGCCACAGAGGCCGAGGCAGCCACCAGCTTCCCACCTCAGCTTCGGAGCGCTGCCCCGGGAGAGCCCGGCCCCACGGCCCGGGCGCTCCGGCCTCCCGAAGCGGGACGCTTCCACTCTCCTGCGTGCTTCTCTCTCCGCACTCGTCTTTCCCCGGACGTCGTTCTCCCCGGAGCACGGTGTTGCTGTGAATTCAGGGCCCCGCTGTCTCGCTCTCGTGCCCGGCCCATGCTTCCAAAGTGCCTGACTCCCTGAAGCCCGCCGCCGGACCGGAGGCGCGGGCGGCACCCACACGTCCCCGGGGTGGAGGCCCGAGCCGGCAGAGCGTGGGCGTCCTCCACTGCGTCTGAGGGAAGGCTCTGGGACTGAGGGGAAGGGGGAGCTGACAGGGACCGCTCCGTGACGCGCGCAGAAGGAGCTGAGGGTCTGGCCCTTGCTCTGTGCTCCTAGGGGCCACAAGCGCTTCTCTCTTCACGGGACGGAGTGGGGCTTGCTGGGCCACTGCCTCGTCCTGACGCTCTCCCTTGGCAGGAGCTCTGCGCTTCCACAGCCCGCTTCCGGCAGGGCTCCCTGCTCAGAGCCACCCCAGAGAGGCTGGTGGGAGGCCGGCGCGGCCGTTCGGCTCTCTCCGCGAGCCGGCTGTGCAGCCCGGGGCTTTCCGAACGCTTGCTCCGCTGGGTCGTCCGAAGGCTCTCTGCAGCTGAGGGAAACGAGGCTGCTGTCAGACGTTCTCCCGCGCCCTCCGAACTAGGCCGTTTGTCCTGCTCCATGTGGCGCTTCACCGTCGCAGCAGGAGCCGCTTTCGCAGCCCTTCTGCGGGGCTACGGTGAGGCCGAGAGAAGGGGCCGACATCTCGGTCGGCCCCCGACCCCAGGCCCTGCAGGCAGCCTTCCCTGGGCTTCCGCCTCCACCCGCCGCGCCCACTCTCTCGCTCTCGGCCAGAGAGGCCTGCACGCCCAAGGCCGCTCGGCTCCAGGCTTCTCGCTCGGAGGGAAGGCTGTGGTGCTCACTCGAGCTTTCCAGGCTCAGCTTTCCGAAGGCATGCTTCTCCGTGGAGCGACGAGTGCGGGGTGGTGCTGTTGGCATGCCCCCCTTTCTTGTTTCTCCCAGGGAGCTCCAGGGGGCCGGAACGCGGGCCATGCCACAGAGGCCGAGGCAGCCACCAGCTTCCCACCTCCGCTTCGGAGCGCTGCCCCGGGAGAGCCCAGCCCCACGGCCCGGGCGCTCCGGCCTCCCGAAGCGGGACGCTTCCACTCTCCTGCGTGCTTCTCTCTCCGCACTCGTCTTTCCCCGGACGTCGTTCTCCCCGGAGCACGGTGTTGCTGTGAATTCAGGGCCCCGCTGTCTCGCTCTCGTGCCCGGCCCATGCTTCCAAAGTGCCTGACTCCCTGAAGCCCGCCGCCGGACCGGAGGCGCGGGCGGCACCCACACGTCCCCGGGGTGGAGGCCCGAGCCGGCAGAGCGTGGGCGTCCTCCACTGCGTCTGAGGGAAGGCTCTGGGACTGAGGGGAAGGGGGAGCTGACAGGGACCGCTCCGTGACGCGCGCAGAAGGAGCTGAGGGTCTGGCCCTTGCTCTGTGCTCCTAGGGGCCACAAGCGCTTCTCTCTTCCCGGGACGGAGTGGGGCTTGCTGGGCCACTGCCTCGTCCTGACGCTCTCCCTTGGCAGGAGCTCTGCGCTTCCACCGACCGCTTCGGGCAGGGCTTCCTGCTCAGAGCCACCCCAGAGAGGCTGGTGGGAGGCCGGCGCGGCCGTTCGGCTCTCTCCGCGAGCCGGCTGTGCAGCCCGGGGCTTTCCGAACGCTTGCTCCGCTGGGTCGTCCGAAGGCTCTCTGCACCTGAGGGAAACGAGGCTGCTGTCAGACGTTCTCCCGCGCCCTCCGAACTAGGCCGTTTGTCCTGCTCCATGTGGCGCTTCACCGTGGCAGCAGGAGCCGCTTTCGCAGCCCTTCTGCGGGGCTACGGTGAGGCCGAGAGAAGGGGCCGACATCTCGGTCGGCCCCCGACCCCAGGCCCTGCAGGCAGCCTTCCCTGGGCTTCCGCCTCCACCCGCCGCGCCCACTCTCTCGCTCTCGGCCAGAGAGGCCTGCACGCCCAAGGCCGCTCGGCTCCAGGCTTCTCGCTCGGAGGGAAGGCTGTGGTGCTCACTCGAGCTTTCCAGGCTCAGCTTTCCGAAGGCATGCTTCTCCGTGGAGCGACGAGTGCGGGGTGGTGCTGTTGGCATGCCCCCCTCTCTTGTTTCTCCCAGGGAGCTCCAGGGGGCCGGAACGCGGGCCATGCCACAGAGGCCGAGGCAGCCACCAGCTTCCCACCTCCGCTTCGGAACGCTACCCTGGGAGAGCCCGGCCCCACGGCCCGGGCGCTCCGGCCTCCCGAAGCGGGACGCTTCCACTCTCCTGCGTGCTTCTCTCTCCGCACTCGTCTTTCCCCGGACGTCGTTCTCCCCGGAGCACGGTGTTGCTGTGAATTCAGGGCCCCGCTGTCTCGCTCTCGTGCCCGGCCCATGCTTCCAAAGTGCCTGACTCCCTGAAGCCCGCCGCCGGACCGGAGGCGCGGGAGGCACCCACAGGTCCCCGGGGTGGAGGCCCGAGCCGGCAGAGCGTGGGCGTCCTCCATTGCGTCTGAGGGAAGGCTCTGGGACTGAGGGGAAGGGGGAGCTGACAGGGACCGCTCCGTGACGCGCGCAGAAGGAGCTGAGGGTCTGGCCCTTGCTCTGTGCTCCTAGGGGCCACAAGCGCTTCTCTCTTCCCGGGACGGAGTGGGGCTTGCTGGGCCACTGCCTCGTCCTGACGCTCTCCCTTGGCAGGAGCTCTGCGCTTCCACCGCCCGTCTCGGGCAGGGCTCCCTGCTCAGAGCCACCCCAGAGAGGCTGGTGGGAGGCCGGCGCGGCCGTTCGGCTCTCTCCGCGAGCCGGCTGTGCAGCCCGGGGCTTTCCGAACGCTTGCTCCGCTGGGTCGTCCGAAGGCTCTCTGCACCTGAGGGAAACGAGGCTGCTGTCAGACGTTCTCCCGCGCCCTCCGAACTAGGCCGTTTGTCCTGCTCCATGTGGCGCTTCACCGTGGCAGCAGGAGCCGCTTTCGCAGCCCTTCTGCGGGGCTACGGTGAGGCCGAGAGAAGGGGCCGACATCTCGGTCGGCCCCCGACCCCAGGCCCTGCAGGCAGCCTTCCCTGGGCTTCCGCCTCCACCCGCCGCGCCCACTCTCTCGCTCTCGGCCAGAGAGGCCTGCACGCCCAAGGCCGCTCGGCTCCAGGCTTCTCGCTCGGAGGGAAGGCTGTGGTGCTCACTCGAGCTTTCCAGGCTCAGCTTTCCGAAGGCATGCTTCTCCGTGGAGCGACGAGTGCGGGGTGGTGCTGTTGGCATGCCCCCCTCTCTTGTTTCTCCCAGGGAGCTCCAGGGGGCCGGAACGCGGGCCATGCCACAGAGGCCGAGGCAGCCACCAGCTTCCCACCTCCGCTTCGGAGCGCTACCCTGGGAGAGCCCGGCCCCACGGCCCGGGCGCTCCGGCCTCCCGAAGCGGGACGCTTCCACTCTCCTGCGTGCTTCTCTCTCCACACTCGTCTTTCCCCGGACGTCGTTCTCCCCGGAGCACGGTGTTGCTGTGAATTCAGGGCCCCGCTGTCTCGCTCTCGTGCCCGGCCCATGCTTCCAAAGTGCCTGACTCCCTGAAGCCCGCCGCCAGACCGGAGGCGCGGGCGGCACCCACAGGTCCCCGGGGTGGAGGCCCGAGCCGGCAGAGCGTGGGCGTCCTCCATTGCGTCTGAGGGAAGGCTCTGGGACTGAGGGGAAGGGGGAGCTGACAGGGACCGCTCCGTGACGCGCGCAGAAGGAGCTGAGGGTCTGGCCCTTGCTCTGTGCTCCTAGGGGCCACAAGCGCTTCTCTCTTCCCGGGACGGAGTGGGGCTTGCTGGGCCACTGCCTCGTCCTGACGCTCTCCCTTGGCAGGAGCTCTGCGCTTCCACCGCCCGTCTCGGGCAGGGCTCCCTGCTCAGAGCCACCCCAGAGAGGCTGGTGGAAGGCCGGCGCGGCCGTTCGGCTCTCTCCGCGAGCTGGCTGTGCAGCCCGGGGCTTTCCGAACGCTTGCTCCGCTGGGGTCGTCCGAAGGCTCTCTGCAGCTGAGGGAAACGAGGCTGCTGTCAGACGTTCTCCCGCGCCCTCCGAACTAGGCCGTTTGTCCTGCTCCATGCGGCGCTTCACCGTCGCAGCAGGAGCCGCTTTCGCAGCCCTTCTGCGGGGCTACGGTGAGGCCGAGAGAAGGGGCCAACATCTCGGTCGGCCACCGACCCCAGGCCCTGCAGGCAGCCTTCCCTGGGCTTCCGCCTCCACCCGCCGCGCCCACTCTCTCGCTCTCGGCCAGAGAGGTCTGCACGCCCAAGGCCGCTCGGCTCCAGGCTTCTCGCTCGGAGGGAAGGCTGTGGTGCTCACTCGAGCTTTCCAGGCTCAGCTTTCCGAAGGCATGCTTCTCCGTGGAGCGACGAGTGCGGGGTGGTGCTGTTGGCATGCCCCCCTCTCTTGTTTCTCCCAGGGAGCTCCAGGGGGCCGGAACGCGGGCCATGCCACAGAGGCCGAGGCAGCCACCAGCTTCCCACCTCCGCTTCGGAGCGCTGCCCCGGGAGAGCCCGGCCCCACGGCCCGGGCGCTCCGGCCTCCCGAAGCGGGACGCTTCCACTCTCCTGCGTGCTTCTCTCTCCGCACTCGTCTTTCCCCGGACGTCGTTCTCCCCGGAGCACGGTGTTGCTGTGAATTCAGGGCCCCGCTGTCTCGCTCTCGTGCCCGGCCCATGCTTCCAAAGTGCCTGACTCCCTGAAGCCCGCCGAGGGACCGTAGGGGCGGGCGACACCCACACGTCCCCGGGGTGGAGGCCCGAGCCGGCAGAGCGTGGGCGTCCTCCACTGCGTCTGAGGGAAGGCTCTGGGACTGAGGGGAAGGGGGAGCTGACAGGGACCGCTCCGTGACGCGCGCAGAAGGAGCTGAGGGTCTGGCCCTTGCTCTGTGCTCCTAGGGGCCACAAGCGCTTCTCTCTTCCCGGGACGGAGTGGGGCTTGCTGGGCCACTGCCTCGTCCTGACGCTCTTCCTTGGCAGGAGCTCTGCGCTTCCACCGCCCGCTTCGGGCAGGGCTCCCTGCTCAGAGCCACCCCAGAGAGGCTGGTGGGAGGCCGGCGCGGCCGTTCGGCTCTCTCCGCGAGCCGGCTGTGCAGCCCGGGGCTTTCCGAACGCTTGCTCCGCTGGGGTCGTCCGAAGGCTCTCTGCAGCTGAGGGAAACGAGGCTGCTGTCAGACGTTCTCCCGCGCCCTCCGAACTAGGCCGTTTGGCCTGCTCCATGTGGCGCTTCACCGTGGCAGCAGGAGCCGCTTTCGCAGCCCTTCTGCGGGGCTACGGTGAGGCCGAGAGAAGGGGCCGACATCTCGGTCGGCCACCGACCCCAGGCCCTGCAGGCAGCCTTCCCTGGGCTTCCGCCTCCACCCGCCGCGCCCACTCTCTCGCTCTCGGCCAGAGAGGTCTGCACGCCCAAGGCCGCTCGGCTCCAGGCTTCTCGCTCGGAGGGAAGGCTGTGGTGCTCACTCGAGCTTTCCAGGCTCAGCTTTCGGAAGGCATGCTTCTCCGTGGAGCGACGAGTGCGGGGTGGTGCTGTTGGCATGCCCCCCTCTCTTGTTTCTTCCAGGGAGCTCCAGGGGGCCGGAACGCGGGCCATGCCACAGAGGCCGAGGCAGCCACCAGCTTCCCACCTCCGCTTCGGAGCGCTGCCCCGGGAGAGCCCGGCCCCACGGCCCGGGCGCTCCGGCCTCCCGAAGCGGGACGCTTCCACTCTCCTGCGTGCTTCTCTCTCCGCACTCGTCTTTCCCCGGACGTCGTTCTCCCCGGAGCACGGTGTTGCTGTGAATTCAGGGCCCCGCTGTCTCGCTCTCGTGCCCGGCCCATGCTTCCAAAGTGCCTGACTCCCTGAAGCCCGCCGCCAGACCGGAGGCGCGGGCGGCACCCACAGGTCCCCGGGGTGGAGGCCCGAGCCGGCAGAGCGTGGGCGTCCTCCATTGCGTCTGAGGGAAGGCTCTCGGACTGAGGGGAAGGGGGAGCTGACAGGGACCGCTCCGTGACGCGCGCAGAAGGAGCTGAGGGTCTGGCCCTTGCTCTGTGCTCCTAGGGGCCACAAGCGCTTCTCTCTTCCCGGGACGGAGTGGGGCTTGCTGGGCCACTGCCTCGTCCTGACGCTCTCCCTTGGCAGGAGCTCTGCGCTTCCACCGCCCGTCTCGGGCAGGGCTCCCTGCTCAGAGCCACCCCAGAGAGGCTGGTGGAAGGCCGGCGCGGCCGTTCGGCTCTCTCCGCGAGCTGGCTGTGCAGCCCGGGGCTTTCCGAACGCTTGCTCCGCTGGGGTCGTCCGAAGGCTCTCTGCAGCTGAGGGAAACGAGGCTGCTGTCAGACGTTCTCCCGCGCCCTCCGAACTAGGCCGTTTGTCCTGCTCCATGCGGCGCTTCACCGTCGCAGCAGGAGCCGCTTTCGCAGCCCTTCTGCGGGGCTACGGTGAGGCCGAGAGAAGGGGCCAACATCTCGGTCGGCCACCGACCCCAGGCCCTGCAGGCAGCCTTCCCTGGGCTTCCGCCTCCACCCGCCGCGCCCACTCTCTCGCTCTCGGCCAGAGAGGTCTGCACGCCCAAGGCCGCTCGGCTCCAGGCTTCTCGCTCGGAGGGAAGGCTGTGGTGCTCACTCGAGCTTTCCAGGCTCAGCTTTCCGAAGGCATGCTTCTCCGTGGAGCGACGAGTGCGGGGTGGTGCTGTTGGCATGCCCCCCTCTCTTGTTTCTCCCAGGGAGCTCCAGGGGGCCGGAACGCGGGCCATGCCACAGAGGCCGAGGCAGCCACCAGCTTCCCACCTCCGCTTCGGAGCGCTGCCCCGGGAGAGCCCGGCCCCACGGCCCGGGCGCTCCGGCCTCCCGAAGCGGGACGCTTCCACTCTCCTGCGTGCTTCTCTCTCCGCACTCGTCTTTCCCCGGACGTCGTTCTCCCCGGAGCACGGTGTTGCTGTGAATTCAGGGCCCCGCTGTCTCGCTCTCGTGCCCGGCCCATGCTTCCAAAGTGCCTGACTCCCTGAAGCCCGCCGAGGGACCGTAGGGGCGGGCGACACCCACACGTCCCCGGGGTGGAGGCCCGAGCCGGCAGAGCGTGGGCGTCCTCCACTGCGTCTGAGGGAAGGCTCTGGGACTGAGGGGAAGGGGGAGCTGACAGGGACCGCTCCGTGACGCGCGCAGAAGGAGCTGAGGGTCTGGCCCTTGCTCTGTGCTCCTAGGGGCCACAAGCGCTTCTCTCTTCCCGGGACGGAGTGGGGCTTGCTGGGCCACTGCCTCGTCCTGACGCTCTTCCTTGGCAGGAGCTCTGCGCTTCCACCGCCCGCTTCGGGCAGGGCTCCCTGCTCAGAGCCACCCCAGAGAGGCTGGTGGGAGGCCGGCGCGGCCGTTCGGCTCTCTCCGCGAGCCGGCTGTGCAGCCCGGGGCTTTCCGAACGCTTGCTCCGCTGGGGTCGTCCGAAGGCTCTCTGCAGCTGAGGGAAACGAGGCTGCTGTCAGACGTTCTCCCGCGCCCTCCGAACTAGGCCGTTTGGCCTGCTCCATGTGGCGCTTCACCGTGGCAGCAGGAGCCGCTTTCGCAGCCCTTCTGCGGGGCTACGGTGAGGCCGAGAGAAGGGGCCGACATCTCGGTCGGCCACCGACCCCAGGCCCTGCAGGCAGCCTTCCCTGGGCTTCCGCCTCCACCCGCCGCGCCCACTCTCTCGCTCTCGGCCAGAGAGGTCTGCACGCCCAAGGCCGCTCGGCTCCAGGCTTCTCGCTCGGAGGGAAGGCTGTGGTGCTCACTCGAGCTTTCCAGGCTCAGCTTTCGGAAGGCATGCTTCTCCGTGGAGCGACGAGTGCGGGGTGGTGCTGTTGGCATGCCCCCCTCTCTTGTTTCTTCCAGGGAGCTCCAGGGGGCCGGAACGCGGGCCATGCCACAGAGGCCGAGGCAGCCACCAGCTTCCCACCTCCGCTTCGGAGCGCTGCCCCGGGAGAGCCCGGCCCCACGGCCCGGGCGCTCCGGCCTCCCGAAGCGGGACGCTTCCACTCTCCTGCGTGCTTCTCTCTCCGCACTCGTCTTTCCCCGGACGTCGTTCTCCCCGGAGCACGGTGTTGCTGTGAATTCAGGGCCCCGCTGTCTCGCTCTCGTGCCCGGCCCATGCTTCCAAAGTGCCTGACTCCCTGAAGCCCGCCGCCGGACCGGAGGCGCGGGCGGCACCCACACGTCCCCGGGGTGGAGGCCCGAGCCGGCAGAGCGTGGGCGTCCTCCACTGCGTCTGAGGGAAGGCTCTGGGACTGAGGGGAAGGGGGAGCTGACAGGGACCGCTCCGTGACGCGCGCAGAAGGAGCTGAGGGTCTGGCCCTTGCTCTGTGCTCCTAGGGGCCACAAGCGCTTCTCTCTTCCCGGGACGGAGTGGGGCTTGCTGGGCCACTGCCTCGTCCTGACGCTCTCCCTTGGCAGGAGCTCTGCGCTTCCACCGCCCGTCTCGGGCAGGGCTCCCTGCTCAGAGCCATCCCAGAGAGGCTGGTGGAAGGCCGGCGCGGCCGTTCGGCTCTCTCCGCGAGCTGGCTGTGCAGCCCGGGGCTTTCCGAACGCTTGCTCCGCTGGGGTCGTCCGAAGGCTCTCTGCAGCTGAGGGAAACGAGGCTGCTGTCAGACGTTCTCCCGCGCCCTCCGAACTAGGCCGTTTGTCCTGCTCCATGTGGCGCTTCACCGTCGCAGCAGGAGCCGCTTTCGCAGCCCTTCTGCGGGGCTACGGTGAGGCCGAGAGAAGGGGCCGACATCTCGGTCGGCCCCCGACCCCAGGCCCTGCAGGCAGCCTTCCCTGGGCTTCCGCCTCCACCCGCCGCGCCCACTCTCTCGCTCTCGTCCAGAGAGGCCTGCACGCCCAAGGCCGCTCGGCTCCAGGCTTCTCGCTCGGAGGGAAGGCTGTGGTGCTCACTCGAGCTTTCCAGGCTCAGCTTTCCGAAGGCATGCTTCTCCGTGGAGCGACGAGTGCGGGGTGGTGCTGTTGGCATGCCCCCCTCTCTTGTTTCTCCCAGGGAGCTCCAGGGGGCCGGAACGCGGGCCATGCCACAGAGGCCGAGGCAGCCAACAGCTTCCCACCTCCGCTTCGGAGCGCTGCCCCGGGAGAGCCCGGCCCCATGGCCCGGGCGCTCCGGCCTCCCGAAGCGGGACGCTTCCACTCTCCTGCGTGCTTCTCTCTCCGCACTCGTCTTTCCCCGGACGTCGTTCTCCCCGGAGCACGGTGTTGCTGTGAATTCAGGGCCCCGCTGTCTCGCTCTCGTGCCCGGCCCATGCTTCCAAAGTGCCTGACTCCCTGAAGCCCGCCGCCGGACCGGAGGCGCGGGCGGCACCCACACGTCCCCGGGGTGGAGGCCCGAGCCGGCAGAGCGTGGGCGTCCTCCACTGCGTCTGAGGGAAGGCTCTGGGACTGAGGGGAAGGGGGAGCTGACAGGGACCGCTCCGTGACGCGCGCAGAAGGAGCTGAGGGTCTGGCCCTTGCTCTGTGCTCCTAGGGGCCACAAGCGCTTCTCTCTTCCCGGGACGGAGTGGGGCTTGCTGGGCCACTGCCTCGTCCTGACGCTCTCCCTTGGCAGGAGCTCTGCGCTTCCACCGCCCGCTTCGGGCAGGGCTCCCTGCTCAGAGCCACCCCAGAGAGGCTGGTGGGAGGCCGGCGCAGCCGTTCGGCTCTCTCCGCGAGCCGGCTGTGCAGCCCGGGGCTTTCCGAACGCTTGCTCCGCTGGGGTCGTCCGAAGGCTCTCTGCAGCTGAGGGAAACGAGGCTGCTGTCAGACGTTCTCCCGCGCCCTCCGAACTAGGCCGTTTGTCCTGCTCCATGTGGCGCTTCACCGTCGCAGCAGGAGCCGCTTTCGCAGCCCTTCTGCGGGGCTACGGTGAGGCCGAGAGAAGGGGCCGACATCTCGGTCGGCCCCCGACCCCAGGCCCTGCAGGCAGCCTTCCCTGGGCTTCCGCCTCCACCCGCCGCGCCCACTCTCTCGCTCTCGGCCAGAGAGGCCTGCACGCCCAAGGCCGCTCGGCTCCAGGCTTCTCGCTCTGAGGGAAGGCTGTGGTGCTCACTCGAGCTTTCCAGGCTCAGCTTTCCGAAGGCATGCTTCTCCGTGGAGCGACGAGTGCGGGGTGGTGCTGTTGGCATGCCCCCCTCTCTTGTTTCTCCCAGGGAGCTCCAGGGGGCCGGAACGCGGGCCATGCCACAGAGGCCGAGGCAGCCACCAGCTTCCCACCTCCGCTTCGGAGCGCTGCCCCGGGAGAGCCCGGCCCCACGGCCCGGGCGCTCCGGCCTCCCGAAGCGGGACGCTTCCACTCTCCTGCGTGCTTCTCTCTCCGCACTCGTCTTTCCCCGGACGTCGTTCTCCCCGGAGCACGGTGTTGCTGTGAATTCAGGGCCCCGCTGTCTCGCTCTCGTGCCCGGCCCATGCTTCCAAAGTGCCTGACTCCCTGAAGCCCGCCGCCGGACCGGAGGCGCGGGCGGCACCCACAGGTCCCCGGGGTGGAGGCCCGAGCCGGCAGAGCGTGGGCGTCCTCCACTGCGTCTGAGGGAAGGCTCTGGGACTGAGGGGAAGGGGGAGCTGACAGGGACCGCTCCGTGACGCGCGCAGAAGGAGCTGAGGGTCTGGCCCTTGCTCTGTGCTCCTAGGGGCCACAAGCGCTTCTCTCTTCACGGGACGGAGTGGGGCTTGCTGGGCCACTGCCTCGTCCTGACGCTCTCCCTTGGCAGGAGCTCTGCGCTTCCACCGCCCGCTTCGGGCAGGGCTCCCTGCTCAGAGCCACCCCAGAGAGGCTGGTGGGAGGCCGGCGCGGCCGTTCGGCTCTCTCCGCGAGCCGGCTGTGCAGCCCGGGGCTTTCCGAACGCTTGCTCCGCTGGGTCGTCCGAAGGCTCTCTGCACCTGAGGGAAACGAGGCTGCTGTCTCACGTTCTCCCGCGCCCTCCCAACTAGGCCGTTTGTCCTGCTCCATGTGGCGCTTCACCGTCGCAGCAGGAGCCGCTTTCGCAGCCCTTCTGCGGGGCTACGGTGAGGCCGAGAGAAGGGGCCGACATCTCGGTCGGCCCCCGACCCCAGGCCCTGCAGGCAGCCTTCCCTGGGCTTCCGCCTCCACCCGCCGCGCCCACTCTCTCGCTCTCGGCCAGAGAGGCCTGCACGCCCAAGGCCGCTCGGCTCCAGGCTTCTCGCTCGGAGGGAAGGCTGTGGTGCTCACTCGAGCTTTCCAGGCTCAGCTTTCCGAAGGCATGCTTCTCCGTGGAGCGACGAGTGCGGGGTGGTGCTGTTGGCATGCCCCCCTCTCTTGTTTCTCCCAGGGAGCTCCAGGGGACCGGAACGCGGGCCATGCCACAGAGGCCGAGGCAGCCAACAGCTTCCCACCTCCGCTTCGGAGCGCTGCCCCGGGAGAGCCCGGCCCCACGGCCCGGGCGCTCCGGCCTCCCGAAGCGGGACGCTTCCACTCTCCTGCGTGCTTCTCTCTCCGCACTCGTCTTTCCCCGGACGTCGTTCTCCCCGGAGCACGGTGTTGCTGTGAATTCAGGGCCCCGCTGTCTCGCTCTCGTGCCCGGCCCATGCTTCCAAAGTGCCTGACTCCCTGAAGCCCGCCGCCGGACCGGAGGCGCGGGCGGCACCCACACGTCCCCGGGGTGGAGGCCCGAGCCAGCAGAGCGTGGGCGTCCTCCACTGCGTCTGAGGGAAGGCTCTGGGACTGAGGGGAAGGGGGAGCTGACAGGGACCGCTCCGTGACGCGCGCAGAAGGAGCTGAGGGTCTGGCCTTGCTCTGAGCTCCTAGGGGCCACAAGCGCTTCTCTCTTCACGGGACGGAGTGGGGCTTGCTGGGCCACTGCCTCGTCCTGACGCTCTCCCTTGGCAGGAGCTCTGCGCTTCCACCGCCCGCTTCGGGCAGGGCTCCCTGCTCAGAGCCACCCCAGAGAGGCTGGTGGGCGGCCGGCGGCCGTTCGGCTCTCTCCGCGAGCCGGCTGTGCAGCCCGGGGCTTTCTGAACGCTTGCTCCGCTGGGGTCGTCCGAAGGCTCTCTGCCGCTGAGGGAAACAAGGCTGCTGTCTGACGTTCTCCCGCGCCCTCCCAACTAGGCCGTTTGTCCTGCTCCATGTGGCGCTTCACCGTCGCAGCAGGAGCCGCTTTCGCAGCCCTTCTGCGGGGCTACGGTGAGGCCGAGAGAAGGGGCCGACATCTCAGTCGGCCCCCGACCCCAGGCCCTGCAGGCAGCCTTCCCCGGGCTTCTGCCTCCACCCGCCGCGCCCACTCTCTCGCTCTCGACCAGAGAGGCCTGCACGCCCAAGGACGCTCTGCTCCAGGCTTCTCGCTCGGAGGGAAGGCTGTGGTGCTCACTCGAGCTTTCCAGGCTCAGCTTTCCTAAGGCATGCTTCTCCGTGGAGCGACGAGTGCGGGGTGGTGCTGTTGGCATGCCCCCCTCTCTTGTTTCTCCCAGGGAGCTCCAGGGGGCCGGAACGCGGGCCATGCCACAGAGGCCGAGGCAGCCACCAGCTTCCCACCTCCGCTTCGGAGCGCTGCCCCGGGAGAGCCCGGCCCCACGGCCCGGGCGCTCCGGCCTCCCGAAGCGGGACGCTTCCACTCTCCTGCGTGCTTCTCTCTCCGCACTCGTCTTTCCCCGGACGTCGTTCTCCCCGGAGCACGGTGTTGCTGTGAATTCAGGGCCCCGCTGTCTCGCTCTCGTGCCCGGCCCATGCTTCCAAAGTGCCTGACTCCCTGAAGCCCGCCGCCGGACCGGAGGCGCGGGCGGCACCCACAGGTCCCCGGGGTGGAGGCCCGAGCCGGCAGAGCGTGGGCGTCCTCCACTGCGTCTGAGGGAAGGCTCTGGGACTGAGGGGAAGGGGGAGCTGACAGGGACCGCTCCGTGACGTGCGCAGAAGGAGCTGAGGGTCTGGCCCTTGCTCTGTGCTCCTAGGGGCCACAAGCGCTTCTCTCTTCCCGGGACGGAGTGGGGCTTGCTGGGCCACTGCCTCGTCCTGACGCTCTCCCTTGGCAGGAGCTCTGCGCTTCCACCGCCCGCTTCGGGCAGGGCTCCCTGCTCAGAGCCACCCCAGAGAGGCTGGTGGGAGGCCGGCGCGGCCGTTCGGCTCTCTCCGCGAGCCGGCTGTGCAGCCCGGGGCTTTCTGAACGCTTGCTCCGCTGGGGTCGTCCGAAGGCTCTCTGCAGCTGAGGGAAACGAGGCTGCTGTCAGACGTTCTCCCGCGCCCTCCGAACTAGGCCGTTTGTCCTGCTCCATGTGGCGCTTCACCGTCGCAGCAGGAGCCGCTTTCGCAGCCCTTCTGCGGGGCTACGGTGAGGCCGAGAGAAGGGGCCGACATCTCGGTCGGCCCCCGACCCCAGGCCCTGCAGGCAGCCTTCCCTGGGCTTCCGCCTCCACCCGCCGCGCCCACTCTCTCGCTCTCGGCCAGAGAGGCCTGCACGCCCAAGGCCGCTCGGCTCCAGGCTTCTCGCTCGGAGGGAAGGCTGTGGTGCTCACTCGAGCTTTCCAGGCTCAGCTTTCCGAAGGCATGCTTCTCCGTGGAGCGACGAGTGCGGGGTGGTGCTGTTGGCATGCCCCCCATTCTTGTTTCTCCCAGGGAGCTCCAGGGGGCCGGAACGCGGGCCATGCCACAGAGGCCGAGGCAGCCACCAGCTTCCCACCTCCGCTTCGGAGCGCTACCCTGGGAGAGCCCGGCCCCACGGCCCGGGCGCTCCGGCCTCCCGAAGCGGGACGCTTCCACTCTCCTGCGTGCTTCTCTCTCCGCACTCGTCTTTCCCCGGACGTCGTTCTCCCCGGAGCACGGTGTTGCTGTGAATTCAGGGCCCCGCTGTCTCGCTCTCGTGCCCGGCCCATGCTTCCAAAGTGCCTGACTCCCTGAAGCCCGCCGCCGGACCGGAGGCGCGGGCGGCACCCACACGTCCCCGGGGTGGAGGCCCGAGCCGGCAGAGCGTGGGCGTCCTCCACTGCGTCTGAGGGAAGGCTCTGGGACTGAGGGGAAGGGGGAGCTGACAGGGACCGCTCCGTGACGCGCGCAGAAGGAGCTGAGGGTCTGGCCCTTGCTCTGTGCTCCTAGGGGCCACAAGCGCTTCTCTCTTCACGGGACGGAGTGGGGCTTGCTGGGCCACTGCCTCGTCCTGACGCTCTCCCTTGGCAGGAGCTCTGCGCTTCCACCGCCCGCTTCGGGCAGGGCTCCCTGCTCAGAGCCACCCCAGAGAGGCTGGTGGGAGGCCCGCGCGGCCGTTCGGCTCTCTCCGCGAGCCGGCTGTGCAGCCCGGGGCTTTCCGAACGCTTGCTCCGCTGGGTCGTCCGAAGGCTCTCTGCAGCTGAGGGAAACGAGGCTGCTGTCAGACGTTCTCCCGCGCCCTCCCAACTAGGCCGTTTGTCCTGCTCCATGTGGCGCTTCACCGTCGCAGCAGGAGCCGCTTTCGCAGCCCTTCTGCGGGGCTACGGTGAGGCCGAGAGAAGGGGCCGACATCTCGGTCGGCCCCCGACCCCAGGCCCTGCAGGCAGCCTTCCCTGGGCTTCCGCCTCCACCCGCCGCGCCCACTCTCTCGCTCTCGGCCAGAGAGGCCTGCACGCCCAAGGCCGCTCGGCTCCAGTCTTCTCGCTCGGAGGGAAGGCTGTGGTGCTCACTCGAGCTTTCCAGGCTCAGCTTTCCGAAGGCATGCTTCTCCGTGGAGCGACGAGTGCGGGGTGGTGCTGTTGGCATGCCCCCCTCTCTTGTTTCTCCCAGGGAGCTCCAGGGGACCGGAACGCGGGCCATGCCACAGAGGCCGAGGCAGCCAACAGCTTCCCACCTCCGCTTCGGAGCGCTACCCTGGGAGAGCCCGGCCCCACGGCCCGGGCGCTCCGGCCTCCCGAAGCGGGACGCTTCCACTCTCCTGCGTGCTTCTCTCTCCGCACTCGTCTTTCCCCGGACGTCGTTCTCCCCGGAGCACGGTGTTGCTGTGAATTCAGGGCCCCGCTGTCTCGCTCTCGTGCCCGGCCCATGCTTCCAAAGTGCCTGACTCCCTGAAGCCCGCCGCCGGACCGGAGGCGCGGGCGGCACCCACACGTCCCCGGGGTGGAGGCCCGAGCCGGCAGAGCGTGGGCGTCCTCCACTGCGTCTGAGGGAAGGCTCTGGGACTGAGGGGAAGGGGAAGCTGACAGGGACCGCTCCGTGACGCGCGCAGAAGGAGCTGAGGGTCTGGCCCTTGCTCTGTGCTCGTAGGGGCCACAAGCGCTTCTCTCTTCACGGGACGGAGTGGGGCTTGCTGGGCCACTGCCTCGTCCTGACGCTCTCCCTTGGCAGGAGCTCTGCGCTTCCACCGCCCGCCTCGGGCAGGGCTCCCTACTCAGAGCCACCCCAGAGAGGCTGGCGGAAGGCCGGCGCGGCCGTTCGGCTCTCTCCGCGAGTCGGCTGTGCAGCCCGGGGCTTTCCGAACGCTTGCTCCGCTGGGGTCGTCCGAAGGCTCTCTGCAGCTGAGGGAAACGAGGCTGCTGTCAGACGTTCTCCCGCGCCCTCCCAACTAGGCCGTTTGTCCTGCTCCATGCGGCGCTTCACCGTCGCAGCAGGAGCCGCTTTCGCAGCCCTTCTGCGGGGCTACGGTGAGGCCGAGAGAAGGGGCCGACATCTCGGTCGGCCCCCGACCCCAGGCCCTGCAGGCAGCCTTCCCTGGGCTTCCGCCTCCACCCGCCGCGCCCACTCTCTCGCTCTCGGCCAGAGAGGCCTGCACGCCCAAGGCCGCTCGGCTCCAGGCTTCTCGCTCGGAGGGAAGGCTGTGGTGCTCACTCGAGCTTTCCAGGCTCAGCTTTCCTAAGGCATGCTTCTCCGTGGAGCGACGAGTGCGGGGTGGTGCTGTTGGCATGCCCCCCTCTCTTGTTTCTCCCAGGGAGCTCCAGGGGGCCGGAACGCGGGCCATGCCACAGAGGCCGAGGCAGCCACCAGCTTCCCACCTCCGCTTCGGAGCGCTGCCCCGGGAGAGCCCGGCCCCACGGCCCGGGCGCTCCGGCCTCCCGAAGCGGGACGCTTCCACTCTCCTGCGTGCTTCTCTCTCCGCACTCGTCTTTCCCCGGACGTCGTTCTCCCCGGAGCTCGGTGTTGCTGTGAATTCAGGGCCCCGCTGTCTCGCTCTCGTGCCCGGCCCATGCTTCCAAAGTGCCTGACTCCCTGAAGCCCACCGCCGGACCGGAGGCGCGGGCGGCACCCACACGTCCCCGGGGTGGAGGCCCGAGCCGGCAGAGCGTGGGCGTCCTCCACTGCGTCTGAGGGAAGGCTCTGGGACTGAGGGGAAGGGGGAGCTGACAGGGACCGCTCCGTGACGCGCGCAGAAGGAGCTGAGGGTCTGGCCCTTGCTCTGTGCTCCTAGGGGCCACAAGCGCTTCTCTCTTCCCGGGACGGAGTGGGGCTTGCTGGGCCACTGCCTCGTCCTGACGCTCTCCCTTGGCAGGAGCTCTGCGCTTCCACCGCCCGCTTCGGGCAGGGCTCCCTGCTCAGAGCCACCCCAGAGAGGCTGGTGGGAGGCCGGCGCAGCCGTTCGGCTCTCTCCGCGAGCCGGCTGTGCAGCCCGGGGCTTTCCGAACGCTTGCTCCGCTGGGGTCGTCCGAAGGCTCTCTGCAGCTGAGGGAAACGAGGCTGCTGTCAGACGTTCTCCCGCGCCCTCCGAATTAGGCCGTTTGTCCTGCTCCATGTGGCGCTTCACCGTCGCAGCAGGAGCCGCTTTCGCAGCCCTTCTGCGGGGCTACGGTGAGGCCGAGAGAAGGCGCCGACATCTCGGTCGGCCCCCGACCCCAGGCCATGCAGGCAGCCTTCCCTGGGCTTCCGCCTCCACCCGCCGCGCCCACTCTCTCGCTCTCGGCCAGAGAGGCCTGCACGCCCAAGGCCGCTCGGCTCCAGGCTTCTCGCTCGGAGGGAAGGCTGTGGTGCTCACTCGAGCTTTCCAGGCTCAGCTTTCCGAAGGCATGCTTCTCCGTGGAGCGACGAGTGCGGGGTGGTGCTGTTGGCATGCCCCCCTCTCTTGTTTCTCCCAGGGAGCTCCAGGGGGCCGGAACGCGGGCCATGCCACAGAGGCCGAGGCAGCCACCAGCTTCCCACCTCCGCTTCGGAGCGCTACCCTGGGAGAGCCCGGCCCCACGGCCCGGGCGCTCCGGCCTCCCGAAGCGGGACGCTTCCACTCTCCTGCGTGCTTCTCTCTCCGCACTCGTCTTTCCCCGGACGTCGTTCTCCCCGGAGCACGGTGTTGCTGTGAATTCAGGGCCCCGCTGTCTCGCTCTCGTGCCCGGCCCATGCTTCCAAAGTGCCTGACTCCCTGAAGCCCGCCGCCGGACCGGAGGCGCGGGCGGCACCCACAGGTCCCCGGGGTGGAGGCCCGAGCCGGCAGAGCGTGGGCGTCCTCCATTGCGTCTGAGGGAAGGCTCTGGGACTGAGGGGAAGGGGGAGCTGACAGGGACCGCTCCGTGACGCGCGCAGAAGGAGCTGAGGGTCTGGCCCTTGCTCTGTGCTCCTAGGGGCCACAAGCGCTTCTCTCTTCCCGGGACGGAGTGGGGCTTGCTGGGCCACTGCCTCGTCCTGACGCTCTCCCTTGGCAGGAGCTCTGCGCTTCCACCGCCCGTCTCGGGCAGGGCTCCCTGCTCAGAGCCACCCCAGAGAGGCTGGTGGAAGGCCGGCGCGGCCGTTCGGCTCTCTCCGCGAGCTGGCTGTGCAGCCCGGGGCTTTCCGAACGCTTGCTCCGCTGGGGTCGTCCGAAGGCTCTCTGCAGCTGAGGGAAACGAGGCTGCTGTCAGACGTTCTCCCGCGCCCTCCGAACTAGGCCGTTTGTCCTGCTCCATGCGGCGCTTCACCGTCGCAGCAGGAGCCGCTTTCGCAGCCCTTCTGCGGGGCTACGGTGAGGCCGAGAGAAGGGGCCAACATCTCGGTCGGCCACCGACCCCAGGCCCTGCAGGCAGCCTTCCCTGGGCTTCCGCCTCCACCCGCCGCGCCCACTCTCTCGCTCTCGGCCAGAGAGGTCTGCACGCCCAAGGCCGCTCGGCTCCAGGCTTCTCGCTCGGAGGGAAGGCTGTGGTGCTCACTCGAGCTTTCCAGGCTCAGCTTTCCGAAGGCATGCTTCTCCGTGGAGCGACGAGTGCGGGGTGGTGCTGTTGGCATGCCCCCCTCTCTTGTTTCTCCCAGGGAGCTCCAGGGGGCCGGAACGCGGGCCATGCCACAGAGGCCGAGACAGCCACCAGCTTCCCACCTCCGCTTCGGAGCGCTGCCCCGGGAGAGCCCGGCCCCACGGCCCGGGCGCTCCGGCCTCCCGAAGCGGGACGCTTCCACTCTCCTGCGTGCTTCTCTCTCCGCACTCGTCTTTCCCCGGACGTCGTTCTCCCCGGAGCACGGTGTTGCTGTGAATTCAGGGCCCCGCTGTCTCGCTCTCGTGCCCGGCCCATGCTTCCAAAGTGCCTGACTCCCTGAAGCCCGCCGCCGGACCGGAGGCGCGGGCGGCACCCACACGTCCCCGGGGTGGAGGCCCGAGCCGGCAGAGCGTGGGCGTCCTCCACTGCGTCTGAGGGAAGGCTCTGGGACTGAGGGGAAGGGGGAGCTGACAGGGACCGCTCCGTGACGCGCGCAGAAGGAGCTGAGGGTCTGGCCCTTGCTCTGTGCTCCTAGGGGCCACAAGCGCTTCTCTCTTCACGGGACGGAGTGGGGCTTGCTGGGCCACTGCCTCGTCCTGACGCTCTCCCTTGGCAGGAGCTCTGCGCTTCCACCGCCCGCTTCGGGCAGGGCTCCCTGCTCAGAGCCACCCCAGAGAGGCTGGTGGGAGGCCCGCGCGGCCGTTCGGCTCTCTCCGCGAGCCGGCTGTGCAGCCCGGGGCTTTCCGAACGCTTGCTCCGCTGGGTCGTCCGAAGGCTCTCTGCAGCTGAGGGAAACGAGGCTGCTGTCAGACGTTCTCCCGCGCCCTCCCAACTAGGCCGTTTGTCCTGCTCCATGTGGCGCTTCACCGTCGCAGCAGGAGCCGCTTTCGCAGCCCTTCTGCGGGGCTACGGTGAGGCCGAGAGAAGGGGCCGACATCTCGGTCGGCCCCCGACCCCAGGCCCTGCAGGCAGCCTTCCCTGGGCTTCCGCCTCCACCCGCCGCGCCCACTCTCTCGCTCTCGGCCAGAGAGGCCTGCACGCCCAAGGCCGCTCGGCTCCAGGCTTCTCGCTCGGAGGGAAGGCTGTGGTGCTCACTCGAGCTTTCCAGGCTCAGCTTTCCTAAGGCATGCTTCTCCGTGGAGCGACGAGTGCGGGGTGGTGCTGTTGGCATGCCCCCCTCTCTTGTTTCTCCCAGGGAGCTCCAGGGGGCCGGAACGCGGGCCATGCCACAGAGGCCGAGGCAGCCACCAGCTTCCCACCTCCGCTTCGGAGCGCTGCCCCGGGAGAGCCCGGCCCCACGGCCCGGGCGCTCCGGCCTCCCGAAGCGGGACGCTTCCACTCTCCTGCGTGCTTCTCTCTCCGCACTCGTCTTTCCCCGGACGTCGTTCTCCCCGGAGCTCGGTGTTGCTGTGAATTCAGGGCCCCGCTGTCTCGCTCTCGTGCCCGGCCCATGCTTCCAAAGTGCCTGACTCCCTGAAGCCCACCGCCGGACCGGAGGCGCGGGCGGCACCCACACGTCCCCGGGGTGGAGGCCCGAGCCGGCAGAGCGTGGGCGTCCTCCACTGCGTCTGAGGGAAGGCTCTGGGACTGAGGGGAAGGGGGAGCTGACAGGGACCGCTCCGTGACGCGCGCAGAAGGAGCTGAGGGTCTGGCCCTTGCTCTGTGCTCCTAGGGGCCACAAGCGCTTCTCTCTTCCCGGGACGGAGTGGGGCTTGCTGGGCCACTGCCTCGTCCTGACGCTCTCCCTTGGCAGGAGCTCTGCGCTTCCACCGCCCGCTTCGGGCAGGGCTCCCTGCTCAGAGCCACCCCAGAGAGGCTGGTGGGAGGCCGGCGCAGCCGTTCGGCTCTCTCCGCGAGCCGGCTGTGCAGCCCGGGGCTTTCCGAACGCTTGCTCCGCTGGGGTCGTCCGAAGGCTCTCTGCAGCTGAGGGAAACGAGGCTGCTGTCAGACGTTCTCCCGCGCCCTCCGAATTAGGCCGTTTGTCCTGCTCCATGTGGCGCTTCACCGTCGCAGCAGGAGCCGCTTTCGCAGCCCTTCTGCGGGGCTACGGTGAGGCCGAGAGAAGGGGCCGACATCTCGGTCGGCCCCCGACCCCAGGCCCTGCAGGCAGCCTTCCCTGGGCTTCCGCCTCCACCCGCCGCGCCCACTCTCTCGCTCTCGGCCAGAGAGGCCTGCACGCCCAAGGCCGCTCGGCTCCAGGCTTCTCGCTCGGAGGGAAGGCTGTGGTGCTCACTCGAGCTTTCCAGGCTCAGCTTTCCGAAGGCATGCTTCTCCGTGGAGCGACGAGTGCGGGGTGGTGCTGTTGGCATGCCCCCCTCTCTTGTTTCTCCCAGGGAGCTCCAGGGGGCCGGAACGCGGGCCATGCCACAGAGGCCGAGGCAGCCACCAGCTTCCCACCTCCGCTTCGGAGCGCTACCCTGGGAGAGCCCGGCCCCACGGCCCGGGCGCTCCGGCCTCCCGAAGCGGGACGCTTCCACTCTCCTGCGTGCTTCTCTCTCCGCACTCGTCTTTCCCCGGACGTCGTTCTCCCCGGAGCACGGTGTTGCTGTGAATTCAGGGCCCCGCTGTCTCGCTCTCATGCCCGGCCCATGCTTCCAAAGTGCCTGACTCCCTGAAGCCCGCCGCCGGACCGGAGGCGCGGGCGGCACCCACAGGTCCCCGGGGTGGAGGCCCGAGCCGGCAGAGCGTGGGCGTCCTCCACTGCGTCTGAGGGAAGTCTCTGGGACTGAGGGGAAGGGGGAGCTGACAGGGACCGCTCCGTGACGCGCGCAGAAGGAGCTGAGGGTCTGGCCCTTGCTCTGTGCTCCTAGGGGCCACAAGCGCTTCTCTCTTCCCGGGACGGAGTGGGGCTTGCTGGGCCACTGCCTCGTCCTGACGCTCTCCCTTGGCAGGAGCTCTGCGCTTCCACCGCCCGTCTCGGGCAGGGCTCCCTGCTCAGAGCCACCCCAGAGAGGCTGGTGGAAGGCCGGCGCGGCCGTTCGGCTCTCTCCGCGAGCTGGCTGTGCAGCCCGGGGCTTTCCGAACGCTTGCTCCGCTGGGGACGTCCGAAGGCTCTCTGCAGCTGAGGGAAACGAGGCTGCTGTCAGACGTTCTCCCGCGCCCTCCGAACTAGGCCGTTTGTCCTGCTCCATGCGGCGCTTCACCGTCGCAGCAGGAGCCGCTTTCGCAGCCCTTCTGCGGGGCTACGGTGTGGCCGAGAGAAGGGGCCAACATCTCGGTCGGCCACCGACCCCAGGCCCTGCAGGCAGCCTTCCCTGGGCTTCCGCCTCCACCCGCCGCGCCCACTCTCTCGCTCTCGGCCAGAGAGGTCTGCACGCCCAAGGCCGCTCGGCTCCAGGCTTCTCGCTCGGAGGGAAGGCTGTGGTGCTCACTCGAGCTTTCCAGGCTCAGCTTTCCGAAGGCATGCTTCTCCGTGGAGCGACGAGTGCGGGGTGGTGCTGTTGGCATGCCCCCCTCTCTTGTTTCTCCCAGGGAGCTCCAGGGGGCCGGAACGCGGGCCATGCCACAGAGGCCGAGACAGCCACCAGCTTCCCACCTCCGCTTCGGAGCGCTGCCCCGGGAGAGCCCGGCCCCACGGCCCGGGCGCTCCGGCCTCCCGAAGCGGGACGCTTCCACTCTCCTGCGTGCTTCTCTCTCCGCACTCGTCTTTCCCCGGACGTCGTTCTCCCCGGAGCACGGTGTTGCTGTGAATTCAGGGCCCCGCTGTCTCGCTCTCGTGCCCGGCCCATGCTTCCAAAGTGCCTGACTCCCTGAAGCCCGCCGCCGGACCGGAGGCGCGGGCGGCACCCACACGTCCCCGGGGTGGAGGCCCGAGCCGGCAGAGCGTGGGCGTCCTCCACTGCGTCTGAGGGAAGGCTCTGGGACTGAGGGGAAGGGGGAGCTGACAGGGACCGCTCCGTGACGCGCGCAGAAGGAGCTGAGGGTCTGGCCCTTGCTCTGTGCTCCTAGGGGCCACAAGCGCTTCTCTCTTCACGGGACGGAGTGGGGCTTGCTGGGCCACTGCCTCGTCCTGACGCTCTCCCTTGGCAGGAGCTCTGCGCTTCCACCGCCCGCTTCCGGCAGGGCTCCCTGCTCAGAGCCACCCCAGAGAGGCTGGTGGGAGGCCGGCGTAGCCTTTCGGCTCTCTCCGCGAGCCGGCGGTGCAACCCGGGGCTTTCCGAACGCTTGCTCCGCTGGGGTCTTCCGAAGGCTCTCTGCAGCTGAGGGAAACGAGGCTGCTGTCAGACGTTCTCCCGCGCCCTCCGAACTAGGCCGTTTGTCCTGCTCCATGTGGCGCTTCACCGTCGCAGCAGGAGCCGCTTTCGCAGCCCTTCTGCGGGGCTACGGTGAGGCCGAGAGAAGGGGCCGACATCTCGGTCGGCCCCCGACCCCAGGCCCTGCAGGCAGCCTTCCCTGGGCTTCCGCCTCCACCCGCCGCGCCCACTCTCTCGCTCTCGGCCAGAGAGGCCTGCTCGCCCAAGGCCGCTCGGCTCCAGGCTTCTCGCTCGGAGGGAAGGCTGTGGTGCTCACTCGAGCTTTCCAGGCTCAGCTTTCCTAAGGCATGCTTCTCCGTGGAGCGACGAGTGCGGGGTGGTGCTGTTGGCATGCCCCCCTCTCTTGTTTCTCCCAGGGAGCTCCAGGGGGCCGGAACGCGGGCCATGCCACAGAGGCCGAGGCAGCCACCAGCTTCCCACCTCCGCTTCGGAGCGCTGCCCCGGGAGAGCCCGGCCCCACGGCCCGGGCGCTCCGGCCTCCCGAAGCGGGACGCTTCCACTCTCCTGCGTGCTTCTCTCTCCGCACTCGTCTTTCCCCGGACGTCGTTCTCCCCGGAGCACGGTGTTGCTGTGAATTCAGGGCCCCGCTGTCTCGCTCTCGTGCCCGGCCCATGCTTCCAAAGTGCCTGACTCCCTGAAGCCCGCCGCCGGACCGGAGGCGCGGGCGGCACCCACACGTCCCCGGGGTGGAGGCCCGAGCCGGCAGAGCGTGGGCGTCCTCCACTGCGTCTGAGGGAAGGCTCTGGGACTGAGGGGAAGGGGGAGCTGACAGGGACCGCTCCGTGACGCGCGCAGAAGGAGCTGAGGGTCTGGCCCTTGCTCTGTGCTCCTAGGGGCCACAAGCGCTTCTCTCTTCACGGGACGGAGTGGGGCTTGCTGGGCCACTGCCTCGTCCTGACGCTCTCCCTTGGCAGGAGCTCTGCGCTTCCACCGACCGCTTCGGGCAGGGCTTCCTGCTCAGAGCCACCCCAGAGAGGCTGGTGGGAGGCCGGCGCGGCCGTTCGGCTCTCTCCGCGAGCCGGCTGTGCAGCCCGGGGCTTTCCGAACGCTTGCTCCGCTGGGTCGTCCGAAGGCTCTCTGCACCTGAGGGAAACGAGGCTGCTGTCAGACGTTCTCCCGCGCCCTCCGAACTAGGCCGTTTGTCCTGCTCCATGTGGCGCTTCACCGTGGCAGCAGGAGCCGCTTTCGCAGCCCTTCTGCGGGGCTACGGTGAGGCCGAGAGAAGGGGCCGACATCTCGGTCGGCCCCCGACCCCAGGCCCTGCAGGCAGCCTTCCCTGGGCTTCCGCCTCCACCCGCCGCGCCCACTCTCTCGCTCTCGGCCAGAGAGGCCTGCACGCCCAAGGCCGCTCGGCTCCAGGCTTCTCGCTCGGAGGGAAGGCTGTGGTGCTCACTCGAGCTTTCCAGGCTCAGCTTTCCGAAGGCATGCTTCTCCGTGGAGCGACGAGTGCGGGGTGGTGCTGTTGGCATGCCCCCCTCTCTTGTTTCTCCCAGGGAGCTCCAGGGGGCCGGAACGCGGGCCATGCCACAGAGGCCGAGGCAGCCACCAGCTTCCCACTTCCGCTTCGGAACGCTACCCTGGGAGAGCCCGGCCCCACGGCCCGGGCGCTCCGGCCTCCCGAAGCGGGACGCTTCCACTCTCCTGCGTGCTTCTCTCTCCGCACTCGTCTTTCCCCGGACGTCGTTCTCCCCGGAGCACGGTGTTGCTGTGAATTCAGGGCCCCGCTGTCTCGCTCTCGTGCCCGGCCCATGCTTCCAAAGTGCCTGACTCCCTGAAGCCCGCCGCCGGACCGGAGGCGCGGGAGGCACCCACAGGTCCCCGGGGTGGAGGCCCGAGCCGGCAGAGCGTGGGCGTCCTCCATTGCGTCTGAGGGAAGGCTCTGGGACTGAGGGGAAGGGGGAGCTGACAGGGACCGCTCCGTGACGCGCGCAGAAGGAGCTGAGGGTCTGGCCCTTGCTCTGTGCTCCTAGGGGCCACAAGCGCTTCTCTCTTCCCGGGACGGAGTGGGGCTTGCTGGGCCACTGCCTCGTCCTGACGCTCTCCCTTGGCAGGAGCTCTGCGCTTCCACCGCCCGTCTCGGGCAGGGCTCCCTGCTCAGAGCCACCCCAGAGAGGCTGGTGGGAGGCCGGCGCGGCCGTTCGGCTCTCTCCGCGAGCCGGCTGTGCAGCCCGGGGCTTTCCGAACGCTTGCTCCGCTGGGTCGTCCGAAGGCTCTCTGCACCTGAGGGAAACGAGGCTGCTGTCAGACGTTCTCCCGCGCCCTCCGAACTAGGCCGTTTGTCCTGCTCCATGTGGCGCTTCACCGTGGCAGCAGGAGCCGCTTTCGCAGCCCTCTGCGGGGCTACGGTGAGGCCGAGAGAAGGGGCCGACATCTCGGTCGGCCCCCGACCCCAGGCCCTGCAGGCAGCCTTCCCTGGGCTTCCGCCTCCACCCGCCGCGCCCACTCTCTCGCTCTCGGCCAGAGAGGCCTGCACGCCCAAGGCCGCTCGGCTCCAGGCTTCTCGCTCGGAGGGAAGGCTGTGGTGCTCACTCGAGCTTTCCAGGCTCAGCTTTCCGAAGGCATGCTTCTCCGTGGAGCGACGAGTGCGGGGTGGTGCTGTTGGCATGCCCCCCTCTCTTGTTTCTCCCAGGGAGCTCCAGGGGGCCGGAACGCGGGCCATGCCACAGAGGCCGAGGCAGCCACCAGCTTCCCACCTCCGCTTCGGAGCGCTACCCTGGGAGAGCCCGGCCCCACGGCCCGGGCGCTCCGGCCTCCCGAAGCGGGACGCTTCCACTCTCCTGCGTGCTTCTCTCTCCGCACTCGTCTTTCCCCGGACGTCGTTCTCCCCGGAGCACGGTGTTGCTGTGAATTCAGGGCCCCGCTGTCTCGCTCTCGTGCCCGGCCCATGCTTCCAAAGTGCCTGACTCCCTGAAGCCCGCCGCCAGACCGGAGGCGCGGGCGGCACCCACAGGTCCCCGGGGTGGAGGCCCGAGCCGGCAGAGCGTGGGCGTCCTCCATTGCGTCTGAGGGAAGGCTCTCGGACTGAGGGGAAGGGGGAGCTGACAGGGACCGCTCCGTGACGCGCGCAGAAGGAGCTGAGGGTCTGGCCCTTGCTCTGTGCTCCTAGGGGCCACAAGCGCTTCTCTCTTCCCGGGACGGAGTGGGGCTTGCTGGGCCACTGCCTCGTCCTGACGCTCTCCCTTGGCAGGAGCTCTGCGCTTCCACCGCCCGTCTCGGGCAGGGCTCCCTGCTCAGAGCCACCCCAGAGAGGCTGGTGGAAGGCCGGCGCGGCCGTTCGGCTCTCTCCGCGAGCTGGCTGTGCAGCCCGGGGCTTTCCGAACGCTTGCTCCGCTGGGGTCGTCCGAAGGCTCTCTGCAGCTGAGGGAAACGAGGCTGCTGTCAGACGTTCTCCCGCGCCCTCCGAACTAGGCCGTTTGTCCTGCTCCATGCGGCGCTTCACCGTCGCAGCAGGAGCCGCTTTCGCAGCCCTTCTGCGGGGCTACGGTGAGGCCGAGAGAAGGGGCCAACATCTCGGTCGGCCACCGACCCCAGGCCCTGCAGGCAGCCTTCCCTGGGCTTCCGCCTCCACCCGCCGCGCCCACTCTCTCGCTCTCGGCCAGAGAGGTCTGCACGCCCAAGGCCGCTCGGCTCCAGGCTTCTCGCTCGGAGGGAAGGCTGTGGTGCTCACTCGAGCTTTCCAGGCTCAGCTTTCCGAAGGCATGCTTCTCCGTGGAGCGACGAGTGCGGGGTGGTGCTGTTGGCATGCCCCCCTCTCTTGTTTCTCCCAGGGAGCTCCAGGGGGCCGGAACGCGGGCCATGCCACAGAGGCCGAGGCAGCCACCAGCTTCCCACCTCCGCTTCGGAGCGCTGCCCCGGGAGAGCCCGGCCCCACGGCCCGGGCGCTCCGGCCTCCCGAAGCGGGACGCTTCCACTCTCCTGCGTGCTTCTCTCTCCGCACTCGTCTTTCCCCGGACGTCGTTCTCCCCGGAGCACGGTGTTGCTGTGAATTCAGGGCCCCGCTGTCTCGCTCTCGTGCCCGGCCCATGCTTCCAAAGTGCCTGACTCCCTGAAGCCCGCCGAGGGACCGTAGGGGCGGGCGACACCCACACGTCCCCGGGGTGGAGGCCCGAGCCGGCAGAGCGTGGGCGTCCTCCACTGCGTCTGAGGGAAGGCTCTGGGACTGAGGGGAAGGGGGAGCTGACAGGGACCGCTCCGTGACGCGCGCAGAAGGAGCTGAGGGTCTGGCCCTTGCTCTGTGCTCCTAGGGGCCACAAGCGCTTCTCTCTTCCCGGGACGGAGTGGGGCTTGCTGGGCCACTGCCTCGTCCTGACGCTCTTCCTTGGCAGGAGCTCTGCGCTTCCACCGCCCGCTTCGGGCAGGGCTCCCTGCTCAGAGCCACCCCAGAGAGGCTGGTGGGAGGCCGGCGCGGCCGTTCGGCTCTCTCCGCGAGCCGGCTGTGCAGCCCGGGGCTTTCCGAACGCTTGCTCCGCTGGGGTCGTCCGAAGGCTCTCTGCAGCTGAGGGAAAAGAGGCTGCTGTCAGACGTTCTCCCGCGCCCTCCGAACTAGGCCGTTTGGCCTGCTCCATGTGGCGCTTCACCGTGGCAGCAGGAGCCGCTTTCGCAGCCCTTCTGCGGGGCTACGGTGAGGCCGAGAGAAGGGGCCGACATCTCGGTCGGCCACCGACCCCAGGCCCTGCAGGCAGCCTTCCCTGGGCTTCCGCCTCCACCCGCCGCGCCCACTCTCTCGCTCTCGGCCAGAGAGGTCTGCACGCCCAAGGCCGCTCGGCTCCAGGCTTCTCGCTCGGAGGGAAGGCTGTGGTGCTCACTCGAGCTTTCCAGGCTCAGCTTTCGGAAGGCATGCTTCTCCGTGGAGCGACGAGTGCGGGGTGGTGCTGTTGGCATGCCCCCCTCTCTTGTTTCTTCCAGGGAGCTCCAGGGGGCCGGAACGCGGGCCATGCCACAGAGGCCGAGGCAGCCACCAGCTTCCCACCTCCGCTTCGGAGCGCTGCCCCGGGAGAGCCCGGCCCCACGGCCCGGGCGCTCCGGCCTCCCGAAGCGGGACGCTTCCACTCTCCTGCGTGCTTCTCTCTCCGCACTCGTCTTTCCCCGGACGTCGTTCTCCCCGGAGCACGGTGTTGCTGTGAATTCAGGGCCCCGCTGTCTCGCTCTCGTGCCCGGCCCATGCTTCCAAAGTGCCTGACTCCCTGAAGCCCGCCGCCGGACCGGAGGCGCGGGCGGCACCCACACGTCCCCGGGGTGGAGGCCCGAGCCGGCAGAGCGTGGGCGTCCTCCACTGCGTCTGAGGGAAGGCTCTGGGACTGAGGGGAAGGGGGAGCTGACAGGGACCGCTCCGTGACGCGCGCAGAAGGAGCTGAGGGTCTGGCCCTTGCTCTGTGCTCCTAGGGGCCACAAGCGCTTCTCTCTTCCCGGGACGGAGTGGGGCTTGCTGGGCCACTGCCTCGTCCTGACGCTCTCCCTTGGCAGGAGCTCTGCGCTTCCACCGCCCGTCTCGGGCAGGGCTCCCTGCTCAGAGCCATCCCAGAGAGGCTGGTGGAAGGCCGGCGCGGCCGTTCGGCTCTCTCCGCGAGCTGGCTGTGCAGCCCGGGGCTTTCCGAACGCTTGCTCCGCTGGGGTCGTCCGAAGGCTCTCTGCAGCTGAGGGAAACGAGGCTGCTGTCAGACGTTCTCCCGCGCCCTCCGAACTAGGCCGTTTGTCCTGCTCCATGTGGCGCTTCACCGTCGCAGCAGGAGCCGCTTTCGCAGCCCTTCTGCGGGGCTACGGTGAGGCCGAGAGAAGGGGCCGACATCTCGGTCGGCCCCCGACCCCAGGCCCTGCAGGCAGCCTTCCCTGGGCTTCCGCCTCCACCCGCCGCGCCCACTCTCTCGCTCTCGGCCAGAGAGGCCTGCACGCCCAAGGCCGCTCGGCTCCAGGCTTCTCGCTCGGAGGGAAGGCTGTGGTGCTCACTCGAGCTTTCCAGGCTCAGCTTTCCGAAGGCATGCTTCTCCGTGGAGCGACGAGTGCGGGGTGGTGCTGTTGGCATGCCCCCCTCTCTTGTTTCTCCCAGGGAGCTCCAGGGGGCCGGAACGCGGGCCATGCCACAGAGGCCGAGGCAGCCAACAGCTTCCCACCTCCGCTTCGGAGCGCTGCCCCGGGAGAGCCCGGCCCCATGGCCCGGGCGCTCCGGCCTCCCGAAGCGGGACGCTTCCACTCTCCTGCGTGCTTCTCTCTCCGCACTCGTCTTTCCCCGGACGTCGTTCTCCCCGGAGCACGGTGTTGCTGTGAATTCAGGGCCCCGCTGTCTCGCTCTCGTGCCCGGCCCATGCTTCCAAAGTGCCTGACTCCCTGAAGCCCGCCGCCGGACCGGAGGCGCGGGCGGCACCCACACGTCCCCGGGGTGGAGGCCCGAGCCGGCAGAGCGTGGGCGTCCTCCACTGCGTCTGAGGGAAGGCTCTGGGACTGAGGGGAAGGGGGAGCTGACAGGGACCGCTCCGTGACGCGCGCAGAAGGAGCTGAGGGTCTGGCCCTTGCTCTGTGCTCCTAGGGGCCACAAGCGCTTCTCTCTTCCCGGGACGGAGTGGGGCTTGCTGGGCCACTGCCTCGTCCTGACGCTCTCCCTTGGCAGGAGCTCTGCGCTTCCACCGCCCGCTTCGGGCAGGGCTCCCTGCTCAGAGCCACCCCAGAGAGGCTGGTGGGAGGCCGGCGCAGCCGTTCGGCTCTCTCCGCGAGCCGGCTGTGCAGCCCGGGGCTTTCCGAACGCTTGCTCCGCTGGGGTCGTCCGAAGGCTCTCTGCAGCTGAGGGAAACGAGGCTGCTGTCAGACGTTCTCCCGCGCCCTCCGAACTAGGCCGTTTGTCCTGCTCCATGTGGCGCTTCACCGTCGCAGCAGGAGCCGCTTTCGCAGCCCTTCTGCGGGGCTACGGTGAGGCCGAGAGAAGGGGCCGACATCTCGGTCGGCCCCCGACCCCAGGCCCTGCAGGCAGCCTTCCCTGGGCTTCCGCCTCCACCCGCCGCGCCCACTCTCTCGCTCTCGGCCAGAGAGGCCTGCACGCCCAAGGCCGCTCGGCTCCAGGCTTCTCGCTCGGAGGGAAGGCTGTGGTGCTCACTCGAGCTTTCCAGGCTCAGCTTTCCGAAGGCATGCTTCTCCGTGGAGCGACGAGTGCGGGGTGGTGCTGTTGGCATGCCCCCCTCTCTTGTTTCTCCCAGGGAGCTCCAGGGGGCCGGAACGCGGGCCATGCCACAGAGGCCGAGGCAGCCACCAGCTTCCCACCTCCGCTTCGGAGCGCTGCCCCGGGAGAGCCCGGCCCCACGGCCCGGGCGCTCCGGCCTCCCGAAGCGGGACGCTTCCACTCTCCTGCGTGCTTCTCTCTCCGCACTCGTCTTTCCCCGGACGTCGTTCTCCCCGGAGCACGGTGTTGCTGTGAATTCAGGGCCCCGCTGTCTCGCTCTCGTGCCCGGCCCATGCTTCCAAAGTGCCTGACTCCCTGAAGCCCGCCGCCGGACCGGAGGCGCGGGCGGCACCCACAGGTCCCCGGGGTGGAGGCCCGAGCCGGCAGAGCGTGGGCGTCCTCCACTGCGTCTGAGGGAAGGCTCTGGGACTGAGGGGAAGGGGGAGCTGACAGGGACCGCTCCGTGACGCGCGCAGAAGGAGCTGAGGGTCTGGCCCTTGCTCTGTGCTCCTAGGGGCCACAAGCGCTTCTCTCTTCACGGGACGGAGTGGGGCTTGCTGGGCCACTGCCTCGTCCTGACGCTCTCCCTTGGCAGGAGCTCTGCGCTTCCACCGCCCGCTTCGGGCAGGGCTCCCTGCTCAGAGCCACCCCAGAGAGGCTGGTGGGAGGCCGGCGCGGCCGTTCGGCTCTCTCCGCGAGCCGGCTGTGCAGCCCGGGGCTTTCCGAACGCTTGCTCCGCTGGGTCGTCCGAAGGCTCTCTGCACCTGAGGGAAACGAGGCTGCTGTCTCACGTTCTCCCGCGCCCTCCCAACTAGGCCGTTTGTCCTGCTCCATGTGGCGCTTCACCGTCGCAGCAGGAGCCGCTTTCGCAGCCCTTCTGCGGGGCTACGGTGAGGCCGAGAGAAGGGGCCGACATCTCGGTCGGCCCCCGACCCCAGGCCCTGCAGGCAGCCTTCCCTGGGCTTCCGCCTCCACCCGCCGCGCCCACTCTCTCGCTCTCGGCCAGAGAGGCCTGCACGCCCAAGGCCGCTCGGCTCCAGGCTTCTCGCTCGGAGGGAAGGCTGTGGTGCTCACTCGAGCTTTCCAGGCTCAGCTTTCCGAAGGCATGCTTCTCCGTGGAGCGACGAGTGCGGGGTGGTGCTGTTGGCATGCCCCCCTCTCTTGTTTCTCCCAGGGAGCTCCAGGGGACCGGAACGCGGGCCATGCCACAGAGGCCGAGGCAGCCAACAGCTTCCCACCTCCGCTTCGGAGCGCTGCCCCGGGAGAGCCCGGCCCCACGGCCCGGGCGCTCCGGCCTCCCGAAGCGGGACGCTTCCACTCTCCTGCGTGCTTCTCTCTCCGCACTCGTCTTTCCCCGGACGTCGTTCTCCCCGGAGCACGGTGTTGCTGTGAATTCAGGGCCCCGCTGTCTCGCTCTCGTGCCCGGCCCATGCTTCCAAAGTGCCTGACTCCCTGAAGCCCGCCGCCGGACCGGAGGCGCGGGCGGCACCCACACGTCCCCGGGGTGGAGGCCCGAGCCAGCAGAGCGTGGGCGTCCTCCACTGCGTCTGAGGGAAGGCTCTGGGACTGAGGGGAAGGGGGAGCTGACAGGGACCGCTCCGTGACGCGCGCAGAAGGAGCTGAGGGTCTGGCCTTGCTCTGAGCTCCTAGGGGCCACAAGCGCTTCTCTCTTCACGGGACGGAGTGGGGCTTGCTGGGCCACTGCCTCGTCCTGACGCTCTCCCTTGGCAGGAGCTCTGCGCTTCCACCGCCCGCTTCGGGCAGGGCTCCCTGCTCAGAGCCACCCCAGAGAGGCTGGTGGGCGGCCGGCGGCCGTTCGGCTCTCTCCGCGAGCCGGCTGTGCAGCCCGGGGCTTTCTGAACGCTTGCTCCGCTGGGGTCGTCCGAAGGCTCTCTGCCGCTGAGGGAAACAAGGCTGCTGTCTGACGTTCTCCCGCGCCCTCCCAACTAGGCCGTTTGTCCTGCTCCATGTGGCGCTTCACCGTCGCAGCAGGAGCCGCTTTCGCAGCCCTTCTGCGGGGCTACGGTGAGGCCGAGAGAAGGGGCCGACATCTCAGTCGGCCCCCGACCCCAGGCCCTGCAGGCAGCCTTCCCCGGGCTTCTGCCTCCACCCGCCGCGCCCACTCTCTCGCTCTCGACCAGAGAGGCCTGCACGCCCAAGGACGCTCTGCTCCAGGCTTCTCGCTCGGAGGGAAGGCTGTGGTGCTCACTCGAGCTTTCCAGGCTCAGCTTTCCTAAGGCATGCTTCTCCGTGGAGCGACGAGTGCGGGGTGGTGCTGTTGGCATGCCCCCCTCTCTTGTTTCTCCCAGGGAGCTCCAGGGGGCCGGAACGCGGGCCATGCCACAGAGGCCGAGGCAGCCACCAGCTTCCCACCTCCGCTTCGGAGCGCTGCCCCGGGAGAGCCCGGCCCCACGGCCCGGGCGCTCCGGCCTCCCGAAGCGGGACGCTTCCACTCTCCTGCGTGCTTCTCTCTCCGCACTCGTCTTTCCCCGGACGTCGTTCTCCCCGGAGCACGGTGTTGCTGTGAATTCAGGGCCCCGCTGTCTCGCTCTCGTGCCCGGCCCATGCTTCCAAAGTGCCTGACTCCCTGAAGCCCGCCGCCGGACCGGAGGCGCGGGCGGCACCCACAGGTCCCCGGGGTGGAGGCCCGAGCCGGCAGAGCGTGGGCGTCCTCCACTGCGTCTGAGGGAAGGCTCTGGGACTGAGGGGAAGGGGGAGCTGACAGGGACCGCTCCGTGACGTGCGCAGAAGGAGCTGAGGGTCTGGCCCTTGCTCTGTGCTCCTAGGGGCCACAAGCGCTTCTCTCTTCCCGGGACGGAGTGGGGCTTGCTGGGCCACTGCCTCGTCCTGACGCTCTCCCTTGGCAGGAGCTCTGCGCTTCCACCGCCCGCTTCGGGCAGGGCTCCCTGCTCAGAGCCACCCCAGAGAGGCTGGTGGGAGGCCGGCGCGGCCGTTCGGCTCTCTCCGCGAGCCGGCTGTGCAGCCCGGGGCTTTCTGAACGCTTGCTCCGCTGGGGTCGTCCGAAGGCTCTCTGCAGCTGAGGGAAACGAGGCTGCTGTCAGACGTTCTCCCGCGCCCTCCGAACTAGGCCGTTTGTCCTGCTCCATGTGGCGCTTCACCGTCGCAGCAGGAGCCGCTTTCGCAGCCCTTCTGCGGGGCTACGGTGAGGCCGAGAGAAGGGGCCGACATCTCGGTCGGCCCCCGACCCCAGGCCCTGCAGGCAGCCTTCCCTGGGCTTCCGCCTCCACCCGCCGCGCCCACTCTCTCGCTCTCGGCCAGAGAGGCCTGCACGCCCAAGGCCGCTCGGCTCCAGGCTTCTCGCTCGGAGGGAAGGCTGTGGTGCTCACTCGAGCTTTCCAGGCTCAGCTTTCCGAAGGCATGCTTCTCCGTGGAGCGACGAGTGCGGGGTGGTGCTGTTGGCATGCCCCCCTCTCTTGTTTCTCCCAGGGAGCTCCAGGGGGCCGGAACGCGGGCCATGCCACAGAGGCCGAGGCAGCCACCAGCTTCCCACCTCCGCTTCGGAGCGCTACCCTGGGAGAGCCCGGCCCCACGGCCCGGGCGCTCCGGCCTCCCGAAGCGGGACGCTTCCACTCTCCTGCGTGCTTCTCTCTCCGCACTCGTCTTTCCCCGGACGTCGTTCTCCCCGGAGCACGGTGTTGCTGTGAATTCAGGGCCCCGCTGTCTCGCTCTCGTGCCCGGCCCATGCTTCCAAAGTGCCTGACTCCCTGAAGCCCGCCGCCGGACCGGAGGCGCGGGCGGCACCCACACGTCCCCGGGGTGGAGGCCCGAGCCGGCAGAGCGTGGGCGTCCTCCACTGCGTCTGAGGGAAGGCTCTGGGACTGAGGGGAAGGGGGAGCTGACAGGGACCGCTCCGTGACGCGCGCAGAAGGAGCTGAGGGTCTGGCCCTTGCTCTGTGCTCCTAGGGGCCACAAGCGCTTCTCTCTTCACGGGACGGAGTGGGGCTTGCTGGGCCACTGCCTCGTCCTGACGCTCTCCCTTGGCAGGAGCTCTGCGCTTCCACCGCCCGCTTCGGGCAGGGCTCCCTGCTCAGAGCCACCCCAGAGAGGCTGGTGGGAGGCCCGCGCGGCCGTTCGGCTCTCTCCGCGAGCCGGCTGTGCAGCCCGGGGCTTTCCGAACGCTTGCTCCGCTGGGTCGTCCGAAGGCTCTCTGCAGCTGAGGGAAACGAGGCTGCTGTCAGACGTTCTCCCGCGCCCTCCCAACTAGGCCGTTTGTCCTGCTCCATGTGGCGCTTCACCGTCGCAGCAGGAGCCGCTTTCGCAGCCCTTCTGCGGGGCTACGGTGAGGCCGAGAGAAGGGGCCGACATCTCGGTCGGCCCCCGACCCCAGGCCCTGCAGGCAGCCTTCCCTGGGCTTCCGCCTCCACCCGCCGCGCCCACTCTCTCGCTCTCGGCCAGAGAGGCCTGCACGCCCAAGGCCGCTCGGCTCCAGTCTTCTCGCTCGGAGGGAAGGCTGTGGTGCTCACTCGAGCTTTCCAGGCTCAGCTTTCCGAAGGCATGCTTCTCCGTGGAGCGACGAGTGCGGGGTGGTGCTGTTGGCATGCCCCCCTCTCTTGTTTCTCCCAGGGAGCTCCAGGGGACCGGAACGCGGGCCATGCCACAGAGGCCGAGGCAGCCAACAGCTTCCCACCTCCGCTTCGGAGCGCTACCCTGGGAGAGCCCGGCCCCACGGCCCGGGCGCTCCGGCCTCCCGAAGCGGGACGCTTCCACTCTCCTGCGTGCTTCTCTCTCCGCACTCGTCTTTCCCCGGACGTCGTTCTCCCCGGAGCACGGTGTTGCTGTGAATTCAGGGCCCCGCTGTCTCGCTCTCGTGCCCGGCCCATGCTTCCAAAGTGCCTGACTCCCTGAAGCCCGCCGCCGGACCGGAGGCGCGGGCGGCACCCACACGTCCCCGGGGTGGAGGCCCGAGCCGGCAGAGCGTGGGCGTCCTCCACTGCGTCTGAGGGAAGGCTCTGGGACTGAGGGGAAGGGGAAGCTGACAGGGACCGCTCCGTGACGCGCGCAGAAGGAGCTGAGGGTCTGGCCCTTGCTCTGTGCTCGTAGGGGCCACAAGCGCTTCTCTCTTCACGGGACGGAGTGGGGCTTGCTGGGCCACTGCCTCGTCCTGACGCTCTCCCTTGGCAGGAGCTCTGCGCTTCCACCGCCCGCCTCGGGCAGGGCTCCCTACTCAGAGCCACCCCAGAGAGGCTGGCGGAAGGCCGGCGCGGCCGTTCGGCTCTCTCCGCGAGTCGGCTGTGCAGCCCGGGGCTTTCCGAACGCTTGCTCCGCTGGGGTCGTCCGAAGGCTCTCTGCAGCTGAGGGAAACGAGGCTGCTGTCAGACGTTCTCCCGCGCCCTCCCAACTAGGCCGTTTGTCCTGCTCCATGCGGCGCTTCACCGTCGCAGCAGGAGCCGCTTTCGCAGCCCTTCTGCGGGGCTACGGTGAGGCCGAGAGAAGGGGCCGACATCTCGGTCGGCCCCCGACCCCAGGCCCTGCAGGCAGCCTTCCCTGGGCTTCCGCCTCCACCCGCCGCGCCCACTCTCTCGCTCTCGGCCAGAGAGGCCTGCACGCCCAAGGCCGCTCGGCTCCAGGCTTCTCGCTCGGAGGGAAGGCTGTGGTGCTCACTCGAGCTTTCCAGGCTCAGCTTTCCTAAGGCATGCTTCTCCGTGGAGCGACGAGTGCGGGGTGGTGCTGTTGGCATGCCCCCCTCTCTTGTTTCTCCCAGGGAGCTCCAGGGGGCCGGAACGCGGGCCATGCCACAGAGGCCGAGGCAGCCAACAGCTTCCCACCTCCGCTTCGGAGCGCTGCCCCGGGAGAGCCCGGCCCCACGGCCCGGGCGCTCCGGCCTCCCGAAGCGGGACGCTTCCACTCTCCTGCGTGCTTCTCTCTCCGCACTCGTCTTTCCCCGGACGTCGTTCTCCCCGAAGCTCGGTGTTGCTGTGAATTCAGGGCCCCGCTGTCTCGCTCTCGTGCCCGGCCCATGCTTCCAAAGTGCCTGACTCCCTGAAGCCCACCGCCGGACCGGAGGCGCGGGCGGCACCCACACGTCCCCGGGGTGGAGGCCCGAGCCGGCAGAGCGTGGGCGTCCTCCACTGCGTCTGAGGGAAGGCTCTGGGACTGAGGGGAAGGGGGAGCTGACAGGGACCGCTCCGTGACGCGCGCAGAAGGAGCTGAGGGTCTGGCCCTTGCTCTGTGCTCCTAGGGGCCACAAGCGCTTCTCTCTTCCCGGGACGGAGTGGGGCTTGCTGGGCCACTGCCTCGTCCTGACGCTCTCCCTTGGCAGGAGCTCTGCGCTTCCACCGCCCGCTTCGGGCAGGGCTCCCTGCTCAGAGCCACCCCAGAGAGGCTGGTGGGAGGCCGGCGCAGCCGTTCGGCTCTCTCCGCGAGCCGGCTGTGCAGCCCGGGGCTTTCCGAACGCTTGCTCCGCTGGGGTCGTCCGAAGGCTCTCTGCAGCTGAGGGAAACGAGGCTGCTGTCAGACGTTCTCCCGCGCCCTCCGAATTAGGCCGTTTGTCCTGCTCCATGTGGCGCTTCACCGTCGCAGCAGGAGCCGCTTTCGCAGCCCTTCTGCGGGGCTACGGTGAGGCCGAGAGAAGGCGCCGACATCTCGGTCGGCCCCCGACCCCAGGCCATGCAGGCAGCCTTCCCTGGGCTTCCGCCTCCACCCGCCGCGCCCACTCTCTCGCTCTCGGCCAGAGAGGCCTGCACGCCCAAGGCCGCTCGGCTCCAGGCTTCTCGCTCGGAGGGAAGGCTGTGGTGCTCACTCGAGCTTTCCAGGCTCAGCTTTCCGAAGGCATGCTTCTCCGTGGAGCGACGAGTGCGGGGTGGTGCTGTTGGCATGCCCCCCTCTCTTGTTTCTCCCAGGGAGCTCCAGGGGGCCGGAACGCGGGCCATGCCACAGAGGCCGAGGCAGCCACCAGCTTCCCACCTCCGCTTCGGAGCGCTACCCTGGGAGAGCCCGGCCCCACGGCCCGGGCGCTCCGGCCTCCCGAAGCGGGACGCTTCCACTCTCCTGCGTGCTTCTCTCTCCGCACTCGTCTTTCCCCGGACGTCGTTCTCCCCGGAGCACGGTGTTGCTGTGAATTCAGGGCCCCGCTGTCTCGCTCTCGTGCCCGGCCCATGCTTCCAAAGTGCCTGACTCCCTGAAGCCCGCCGCCGGACCGGAGGCGCGGGCGGCACCCACAGGTCCCCGGGGTGGAGGCCCGAGCCGGCAGAGCGTGGGCGTCCTCCATTGCGTCTGAGGGAAGGCTCTGGGACTGAGGGGAAGGGGGAGCTGACAGGGACCGCTCCGTGACGCGCGCAGAAGGAGCTGAGGGTCTGGCCCTTGCTCTGTGCTCCTAGGGGCCACAAGCGCTTCTCTCTTCCCGGGACGGAGTGGGGCTTGCTGGGCCACTGCCTCGTCCTGACGCTCTCCCTTGGCAGGAGCTCTGCGCTTCCACCGCCCGTCTCGGGCAGGGCTCCCTGCTCAGAGCCACCCCAGAGAGGCTGGTGGAAGGCCGGCGCGGCCGTTCGGCTCTCTCCGCGAGCTGGCTGTGCAGCCCGGGGCTTTCCGAACGCTTGCTCCGCTGGGGTCGTCCGAAGGCTCTCTGCAGCTGAGGGAAACGAGGCTGCTGTCAGACGTTCTCCCGCGCCCTCCGAACTAGGCCGTTTGTCCTGCTCCATGCGGCGCTTCACCGTCGCAGCAGGAGCCGCTTTCGCAGCCCTTCTGCGGGGCTACGGTGAGGCCGAGAGAAGGGGCCAACATCTCGGTCGGCCACCGACCCCAGGCCCTGCAGGCAGCCTTCCCTGGGCTTCCGCCTCCACCCGCCGCGCCCACTCTCTCGCTCTCGGCCAGAGAGGTCTGCACGCCCAAGGCCGCTCGGCTCCAGGCTTCTCGCTCGGAGGGAAGGCTGTGGTGCTCACTCGAGCTTTCCAGGCTCAGCTTTCCGAAGGCATGCTTCTCCGTGGAGCGACGAGTGCGGGGTGGTGCTGTTGGCATGCCCCCCTCTCTTGTTTCTCCCAGGGAGCTCCAGGGGGCCGGAACGCGGGCCATGCCACAGAGGCCGAGACAGCCACCAGCTTCCCACCTCCGCTTCGGAGCGCTGCCCCGGGAGAGCCCGGCCCCACGGCCCGGGCGCTCCGGCCTCCCGAAGCGGGACGCTTCCACTCTCCTGCGTGCTTCTCTCTCCGCACTCGTCTTTCCCCGGACGTCGTTCTCCCCGGAGCACGGTGTTGCTGTGAATTCAGGGCCCCGCTGTCTCGCTCTCGTGCCCGGCCCATGCTTCCAAAGTGCCTGACTCCCTGAAGCCCGCCGCCGGACCGGAGGCGCGGGCGGCACCCACACGTCCCCGGGGTGGAGGCCCGAGCCGGCAGAGCGTGGGCGTCCTCCACTGCGTCTGAGGGAAGGCTCTGGGACTGAGGGGAAGGGGGAGCTGACAGGGACCGCTCCGTGACGCGCGCAGAAGGAGCTGAGGGTCTGGCCCTTGCTCTGTGCTCCTAGGGGCCACAAGCGCTTCTCTCTTCACGGGACGGAGTGGGGCTTGCTGGGCCACTGCCTCGTCCTGACGCTCTCCCTTGGCAGGAGCTCTGCGCTTCCACCGCCCGCTTCGGGCAGGGCTCCCTGCTCAGAGCCACCCCAGAGAGGCTGGTGGGAGGCCCGCGCGGCCGTTCGGCTCTCTCCGCGAGCCGGCTGTGCAGCCCGGGGCTTTCCGAACGCTTGCTCCGCTGGGTCGTCCGAAGGCTCTCTGCAGCTGAGGGAAACGAGGCTGCTGTCAGACGTTCTCCCGCGCCCTCCCAACTAGGCCGTTTGTCCTGCTCCATGTGGCGCTTCACCGTCGCAGCAGGAGCCGCTTTCGCAGCCCTTCTGCGGGGCTACGGTGAGGCCGAGAGAAGGGGCCGACATCTCGGTCGGCCCCCGACCCCAGGCCCTGCAGGCAGCCTTCCCTGGGCTTCCGCCTCCACCCGCCGCGCCCACTCTCTCGCTCTCGGCCAGAGAGGCCTGCACGCCCAAGGCCGCTCGGCTCCAGGCTTCTCGCTCGGAGGGAAGGCTGTGGTGCTCACTCGAGCTTTCCAGGCTCAGCTTTCCTAAGGCATGCTTCTCCGTGGAGCGACGAGTGCGGGGTGGTGCTGTTGGCATGCCCCCCTCTCTTGTTTCTCCCAGGGAGCTCCAGGGGACCGGAACGCGGGCCATGCCACAGAGGCCGAGGCAGCCACCAGCTTCCCACCTCCGCTTCGGAGCGCTGCCCCGGGAGAGCCCGGCCCCACGGCCCGGGCGCTCCGGCCTCCCGAAGCGGGACGCTTCCACTCTCCTGCGTGCTTCTCTCTCCGCACTCGTCTTTCCCCGGACGTCGTTCTCCCCGGAGCTCGGTGTTGCTGTGAATTCAGGGCCCCGCTGTCTCGCTCTCGTGCCCGGCCCATGCTTCCAAAGTGCCTGACTCCCTGAAGCCCACCGCCGGACCGGAGGCGCGGGCGGCACCCACACGTCCCCGGGGTGGAGGCCCGAGCCGGCAGAGCGTGGGCGTCCTCCACTGCGTCTGAGGGAAGGCTCTGGGACTGAGGGGAAGGGGGAGCTGACAGGGACCGCTCCGTGACGCGCGCAGAAGGAGCTGAGGGTCTGGCCCTTGCTCTGTGCTCCTAGGGGCCACAAGCGCTTCTCTCTTCCCGGGACGGAGTGGGGCTTGCTGGGCCACTGCCTCGTCCTGACGCTCTCCCTTGGCAGGAGCTCTGCGCTTCCACCGCCCGCTTCGGGCAGGGCTCCCTGCTCAGAGCCACCCCAGAGAGGCTGGTGGGAGGCCGGCGCAGCCGTTCGGCTCTCTCCGCGAGCCGGCTGTGCAGCCCGGGGCTTTCCGAACGCTTGCTCCGCTGGGGTCGTCCGAAGGCTCTCTGCAGCTGAGGGAAACGAGGCTGCTGTCAGACGTTCTCCCGCGCCCTCCGAATTAGGCCGTTTGTCCTGCTCCATGTGGCGCTTCACCGTCGCAGCAGGAGCCGCTTTCGCAGCCCTTCTGCGGGGCTACGGTGAGGCCGAGAGAAGGGGCCGACATCTCGGTCGGCCCCCGACCCCAGGCCCTGCAGGCAGCCTTCCCTGGGCTTCCGCCTCCACCCGCCGCGCCCACTCTCTCGCTCTCGGCCAGAGAGGCCTGCACGCCCAAGGCCGCTCGGCTCCAGGCTTCTCGCTCGGAGGGAAGGCTGTGGTGCTCACTCGAGCTTTCCAGGCTCAGCTTTCCGAAGGCATGCTTCTCCGTGGAGCGACGAGTGCGGGGTGGTGCTGTTGGCATGCCCCCCTCTCTTGTTTCTCCCAGGGAGCTCCAGGGGGCCGGAACGCGGGCCATGCCACAGAGGCCGAGGCAGCCACCAGCTTCCCACCTCCGCTTCGGAGCGCTACCCTGGGAGAGCCCGGCCCCATGGCCCGGGCGCTCCGGCCTCCCGAAGCGGGACGCTTCCACTCTCCTGCGTGCTTCTCTCTCCGCACTCGTCTTTCCCCGGACGTCGTTCTCCCCGGAGCACGGTGTTGCTGTGAATTCAGGGCCCCGCTGTCTCGCTCTCATGCCCGGCCCATGCTTCCAAAGTGCCTGACTCCCTGAAGCCCGCCGCCGGACCGGAGGCGCGGGCGGCACCCACAGGTCCCCGGGGTGGAGGCCCGAGCCGGCAGAGCGTGGGCGTCCTCCACTGCGTCTGAGGGAAGTCTCTGGGACTGAGGGGAAGGGGGAGCTGACAGGGACCGCTCCGTGACGCGCGCAGAAGGAGCTGAGGGTCTGGCCCTTGCTCTGTGCTCCTAGGGGCCACAAGCGCTTCTCTCTTCCCGGGACGGAGTGGGGCTTGCTGGGCCACTGCCTCCTCCTGACACTCTCCCTTGACAGGAGCTCTGCGCTTCCACCGACCGCTTCGGGCAGGGCTTCCTGCTCAGAGCCACCCCAGAGAGGCTGGTGGGAGGCCGGCGCGGCCGTTCGGCTCTCTCCGCGAGCCGGCTGTGCAGCCCGGGGCTTTCCGAACGCTTGCTCCGCTGGGGTCGTCCGAAGGCTCTCTGCAGCTGAGGGAAACGAGGCTGCTGTCAGACGTTCTCCCGCGCCCTACGAACTAGGCCGTTTGTCCTGCTCCATGCGGCGCTTCACCGTCGCAGCAGGAGCCGCTTTCGCAGCCCTTCTGCGGGGCTACGGTGAGGCCGAGAGAAGGGGCCAACATCTCGGTCGGCCACCGACCCCAGGCCCTGCAGGCAGCCTTCCCTGGGCTTCCGCCTCCACCCGCCGCGCCCACTCTCTCGCTCTCGGCCAGAGAGGTCTGCACGCCCAAGGCCGCTCGGCTCCAGGCTTCTCGCTCGGAGGGAAGGCTGTGGTGCTCACTCGAGCTTTCCAGGCTCAGCTTTCCGAAGGCATGCTTCTCCGTGGAGCGACGAGTGCGGGGTGGTGCTGTTGGCATGCCCCCCTCTCTTGTTTCTCCCAGGGAGCTCCAGGGGGCCGGAACGCGGGCCATGCCACAGAGGCCGAGACAGCCACCAGCTTCCCACCTCCGCTTCGGAGCGCTGCCCCGGGAGAGCCCGGCCCCACGGCCCGGGCGCTCCGGCCTCCCGAAGCGGGACGCTTCCACTCTCCTGCGTGCTTCTCTCTCCGCACTCGTCTTTCCCCGGACGTCGTTCTCCCCGGAGCACGGTGTTGCTGTGAATTCAGGGCCCCGCTGTCTCGCTCTCGTGCCCGGCCCATGCTTCCAAAGTGCCTGACTCCCTGAAGCCCGCCGAGGGACCGTAGGGGCGGGCGACACCCACACGTCCCCGGGGTGGAGGCCCGAGCCGGCAGAGCGTGGGTGTCCTCCACTGCGTCTGAGGGAAGGCTCTGGGACTGAGGGGAAGGGGGAGCTGACAGGGACCGCTCCGTGACGCGCGCAGAAGGAGCTGAGGGTCTGGCCCTTGCTCTGTGCTCCTAGGGGCCACAAGCGCTTCTCTCTTCCCGGGACGGAGTGGGGCTTGCTGGGCCACTGCCTCGTCCTGACGCTCTCCCTTGGCAGGAGCTCTGCGCTTCCACCGCCCGTCTCGGGCAGGGCTCCCTGCTCAGAGCCACCCCAGAGAGGCTGGTGGAAGGCCGGCGCGGCCGTTCGGCTCTCTCCGCGAGCTGGCTGTGCAGCCCGGGGCTTTCCGAACGCTTGCTCCGCTGGGGTCGTCCGAAGGCTCTCTGCAGCTGAGGGAAACGAGGCTGCTGTCAGACGTTCTCCCGCGCCCTCCGAACTAGGCCGTTTGTCCTGCTCCATGCGGCGCTTCACCGTCGCAGCAGGAGCCGCTTTCGCAGCCCTTCTGCGGGGCTACGGTGAGGCCGAGAGAAGGGGCCAACATCTCGGTCGGCCACCGACCCCAGGCCCTGCAGGCAGCCTTCCCTGGGCTTCCGCCTCCACCCGCCGCGCCCACTCTCTCGCTCTCGGCCAGAGAGGTCTGCACGCCCAAGGCCGCTCGGCTCCAGGCTTCTCGCTCGGAGGGAAGGCTGTGGTGCTCACTCGAGCTTTCCAGGCTCAGCTTTCCGAAGGCATGCTTCTCCGTGGAGCGACGAGTGCGGGGTGGTGCTGTTGGCATGCCCCCCTCTCTTGTTTCTCCCAGGGAGCTCCAGGGGGCCGGAACGCGGGCCATGCCACAGAGGCCGAGGCAGCCACCAGCTTCCCACCTCCGCTTCGGAGCGCTGCCCCGGGAGAGCCCGGCCCCACGGCCCGGGCGCTCCGGCCTCCCGAAGCGGGACGCTTCCACTCTCCTGCGTGCTTCTCTCTCCGCACTCGTCTTTCCCCGGACGTCGTTCTCCCCGGAGCACGGTGTTGCTGTGAATTCAGGGCCCCGCTGTCTCGCTCTCGTGCCCGGCCCATGCTTCCAAAGTGCCTGACTCCCTGAAGCCCGCCGAGGGACCGTAGGGGCGGGCGACACCCACACGTCCCCGGGGTGGAGGCCCGAGCCGGCAGAGCGTGGGCGTCCTCCACTGCGTCTGAGGGAAGGCTCTGGGACTGAGGGGAAGGGGGAGCTGACAGGGACCGCTCCGTGACGCGCGCAGAAGGAGCTGAGGGTCTGGCCCTTGCTCTGTGCTCCTAGGGGCCACAAGCGCTTCTCTCTTCCCGGGACGGAGTGGGGCTTGCTGGGCCACTGCCTCGTCCTGACGCTCTTCCTTGGCAGGAGCTCTGCGCTTCCACCGCCCGCTTCGGGCAGGGCTCCCTGCTCAGAGCCACCCCAGAGAGGCTGGTGGGAGGCCGGCGCGGCCGTTCGGCTCTCTCCGCGAGCCGGCTGTGCAGCCCGGGGCTTTCCGAACGCTTGCTCCGCTGGGGTCGTCCGAAGGCTCTCTGCAGCTGAGGGAAACGAGGCTGCTGTCAGACGTTCTCCCGCGCCCTCCGAACTAGGCCGTTTGGCCTGCTCCATGTGGCGCTTCACCGTGGCAGCAGGAGCCGCTTTCGCAGCCCTTCTGCGGGGCTACGGTGAGGCCGAGAGAAGGGGCCGACATCTCGGTCGGCCACCGACCCCAGGCCCTGCAGGCAGCCTTCCCTGGGCTTCCGCCTCCACCCGCCGCGCCCACTCTCTCGCTCTCGGCCAGAGAGGTCTGCACGCCCAAGGCCGCTCGGCTCCAGGCTTCTCGCTCGGAGGGAAGGCTGTGGTGCTCACTCGAGCTTTCCAGGCTCAGCTTTCGGAAGGCATGCTTCTCCGTGGAGCGACGAGTGCGGGGTGGTGCTGTTGGCATGCCCCCCTCTCTTGTTTCTTCCAGGGAGCTCCAGGGGGCCGGAACGCGGGCCATGCCACAGAGGCCGAGGCAGCCACCAGCTTCCCACCTCCGCTTCGGAGCGCTGCCCCGGGAGAGCCCGGCCCCACGGCCCGGGCGCTCCGGCCTCCCGAAGCGGGACGCTTCCACTCTCCTGCGTGCTTCTCTCTCCGCACTCGTCTTTCCCCGGACGTCGTTCTCCCCGGAGCACGGTGTTGCTGTGAATTCAGGGCCCCGCTGTCTCGCTCTCGTGCCCGGCCCATGCTTCCAAAGTGCCTGACTCCCTGAAGCCCGCCGCCGGACCGGAGGCGCGGGCGGCACCCACACGTCCCCGGGGTGGAGGCCCGAGCCGGCAGAGCGTGGGCGTCCTCCACTGCGTCTGAGGGAAGGCTCTGGGACTGAGGGGAAGGGGGAGCTGACAGGGACCGCTCCGTGACGCGCGCAGAAGGAGCTGAGGGTCTGGCCCTTGCTCTGTGCTCCTAGGGGCCACAAGCGCTTCTCTCTTCCCGGGACGGAGTGGGGCTTGCTGGGCCACTGCCTCGTCCTGACGCTCTCCCTTGGCAGGAGCTCTGCGCTTCCACCGCCCGTCTCGGGCAGGGCTCCCTGCTCAGAGCCATCCCAGAGAGGCTGGTGGAAGGCCGGCGCGGCCGTTCGGCTCTCTCCGCGAGCTGGCTGTGCAGCCCGGGGCTTTCCGAACGCTTGCTCCGCTGGGGTCGTCCGAAGGCTCTCTGCAGCTGAGGGAAACGAGGCTGCTGTCAGACGTTCTCCCGCGCCCTCCGAACTAGGCCGTTTGTCCTGCTCCATGTGGCGCTTCACCGTCGCAGCAGGAGCCGCTTTCGCAGCCCTTCTGCGGGGCTACGGTGAGGCCGAGAGAAGGGGCCGACATCTCGGTCGGCCCCCGACCCCAGGCCCTGCAGGCAGCCTTCCCTGGGCTTCCGCCTCCACCCGCCGCGCCCACTCTCTCGCTCTCGGCCAGAGAGGCCTGCACGCCCAAGGCCGCTCGGCTCCAGGCTTCTCGCTCGGAGGGAAGGCTGTGGTGCTCACTCGAGCTTTCCAGGCTCAGCTTTCCGAAGGCATGCTTCTCCGTGGAGCGACGAGTGCGGGGTGGTGCTGTTGGCATGCCCCCCCTCTTGTTTCTCCCAGGGAGCTCCAGGGGGCCGGAACGCGGGCCATGCCACAGAGGCCGAGGCAGCCAACAGCTTCCCACCTCCGCTTCGGAGCGCTGCCCCGGGAGAGCCCGGCCCCATGGCCCGGGCGCTCCGGCCTCCCGAAGCGGGACGCTTCCACTCTCCTGCGTGCTTCTCTCTCCGCACTCGTCTTTCCCCGGACGTCGTTCTCCCCGGAGCACGGTGTTGCTGTGAATTCAGGGCCCCGCTGTCTCGCTCTCGTGCCCGGCCCATGCTTCCAAAGTGCCTGACTCCCTGAAGCCCGCCGCCGGACCGGAGGCGCGGGCGGCACCCACACGTCCCCGGGGTGGAGGCCCGAGCCGGCAGAGCGTGGGCGTCCTCCACTGCGTCTGAGGGAAGGCTCTGGGACTGAGGGGAAGGGGGAGCTGACAGGGACCGCTCCGTGACGCGCGCAGAAGGAGCTGAGGGTCTGGCCCTTGCTCTGTGCTCCTAGGGGCCACAAGCGCTTCTCTCTTCCCGGGACGGAGTGGGGCTTGCTGGGCCACTGCCTCGTCCTGACGCTCTCCCTTGGCAGGAGCTCTGCGCTTCCACCGCCCGCTTCGGGCAGGGCTCCCTGCTCAGAGCCACCCCAGAGAGGCTGGTGGGAGGCCGGCGCAGCCGTTCGGCTCTCTCCGCGAGCCGGCTGTGCAGCCCGGGGCTTTCCGAACGCTTGCTCCGCTGGGGTCGTCCGAAGGCTCTCTGCAGCTGAGGGAAACGAGGCTGCTGTCAGACGTTCTCCCGCGCCCTCCGAACTAGGCCGTTTGTCCTGCTCCATGTGGCGCTTCACCGTCGCAGCAGGAGCCGCTTTCGCAGCCCTTCTGCGGGGCTACGGTGAGGCCGAGAGAAGGGGCCGACATCTCGGTCGGCCCCCGACCCCAGGCCCTGCAGGCAGCCTTCCCTGGGCTTCCGCCTCCACCCGCCGCGCCCACTCTCTCGCTCTCGGCCAGAGAGGCCTGCACGCCCAAGGCCGCTCGGCTCCAGGCTTCTCGCTCGGAGGGAAGGCTGTGGTGCTCACTCGAGCTTTCCAGGCTCAGCTTTCCGAAGGCATGCTTCTCCGTGGAGCGACGAGTGCGGGGTGGTGCTGTTGGCATGCCCCCCTCTCTTGTTTCTCCCAGGGAGCTCCAGGGGGCCGGAACGCGGGCCATGCCACAGAGGCCGAGGCAGCCACCAGCTTCCCACCTCCGCTTCGGAGCGCTGCCCCGGGAGAGCCCGGCCCCACGGCCCGGGCGCTCCGGCCTCCCGAAGCGGGACGCTTCCACTCTCCTGCGTGCTTCTCTCTCCGCACTCGTCTTTCCCCGGACGTCGTTCTCCCCGGAGCACGGTGTTGCTGTGAATTCAGGGCCCCGCTGTCTCGCTCTCGTGCCCGGCCCATGCTTCCAAAGTGCCTGACTCCCTGAAGCCCGCCGCCGGACCGGAGGCGCGGGCGGCACCCACAGGTCCCCGGGGTGGAGGCCCGAGCCGGCAGAGCGTGGGCGTCCTCCACTGCGTCTGAGGGAAGGCTCTGGGACTGAGGGGAAGGGGGAGCTGACAGGGACCGCTCCGTGACGCGCGCAGAAGGAGCTGAGGGTCTGGCCCTTGCTCTGTGCTCCTAGGGGCCACAAGCGCTTCTCTCTTCACGGGACGGAGTGGGGCTTGCTGGGCCACTGCCTCGTCCTGACGCTCTCCCTTGGCAGGAGCTCTGCGCTTCCACCGCCCGCTTCGGGCAGGGCTCCCTGCTCAGAGCCACCCCAGAGAGGCTGGTGGGAGGCCGGCGCGGCCGTTCGGCTCTCTCCGCGAGCCGGCTGTGCAGCCCGGGGCTTTCCGAACGCTTGCTCCGCTGGGTCGTCCGAAGGCTCTCTGCACCTGAGGGAAACGAGGCTGCTGTCTCACGTTCTCCCGCGCCCTCCCAACTAGGCCGTTTGTCCTGCTCCATGTGGCGCTTCACCGTCGCAGCAGGAGCCGCTTTCGCAGCCCTTCTGCGGGGCTACGGTGAGGCCGAGAGAAGGGGCCGACATCTCGGTCGGCCCCCGACCCCAGGCCCTGCAGGCAGCCTTCCCTGGGCTTCCGCCTCCACCCGCCGCGCCCACTCTCTCGCTCTCGGCCAGAGAGGCCTGCACGCCCAAGGCCGCTCGGCTCCAGGCTTCTCGCTCGGAGGGAAGGCTGTGGTGCTCACTCGAGCTTTCCAGGCTCAGCTTTCCGAAGGCATGCTTCTCCGTGGAGCGACGAGTGCGGGGTGGTGCTGTTGGCATGCCCCCCTCTCTTGTTTCTCCCAGGGAGCTCCAGGGGACCGGAACGCGGGCCATGCCACAGAGGCCGAGGCAGCCAACAGCTTCCCACCTCCGCTTCGGAGCGCTGCCCCGGGAGAGCCCGGCCCCACGGCCCGGGCGCTCCGGCCTCCCGAAGCGGGACGCTTCCACTCTCCTGCGTGCTTCTCTCTCCGCACTCGTCTTTCCCCGGACGTCGTTCTCCCCGGAGCACGGTGTTGCTGTGAATTCAGGGCCCCGCTGTCTCGCTCTCGTGCCCGGCCCATGCTTCCAAAGTGCCTGACTCCCTGAAGCCCGCCGCCGGACCGGAGGCGCGGGCGGCACCCACACGTCCCCGGGGTGGAGGCCCGAGCCAGCAGAGCGTGGGCGTCCTCCACTGCGTCTGAGGGAAGGCTCTGGGACTGAGGGGAAGGGGGAGCTGACAGGGACCGCTCCGTGACGCGCGCAGAAGGAGCTGAGGGTCTGGCCTTGCTCTGAGCTCCTAGGGGCCACAAGCGCTTCTCTCTTCACGGGACGGAGTGGGGCTTGCTGGGCCACTGCCTCGTCCTGACGCTCTCCCTTGGCAGGAGCTCTGCGCTTCCACCGCCCGCTTCGGGCAGGGCTCCCTGCTCAGAGCCACCCCAGAGAGGCTGGTGGGCGGCCGGCGGCCGTTCGGCTCTCTCCGCGAGCCGGCTGTGCAGCCCGGGGCTTTCTGAACGCTTGCTCCGCTGGGGTCGTCCGAAGGCTCTCTGCCGCTGAGGGAAACAAGGCTGCTGTCTGACGTTCTCCCGCGCCCTCCCAACTAGGCCGTTTGTCCTGCTCCATGTGGCGCTTCACCGTCGCAGCAGGAGCCGCTTTCGCAGCCCTTCTGCGGGGCTACGGTGAGGCCGAGAGAAGGGGCCGACATCTCAGTCGGCCCCCGACCCCAGGCCCTGCAGGCAGCCTTCCCCGGGCTTCTGCCTCCACCCGCCGCGCCCACTCTCTCGCTCTCGACCAGAGAGGCCTGCACGCCCAAGGACGCTCTGCTCCAGGCTTCTCGCTCGGAGGGAAGGCTGTGGTGCTCACTCGAGCTTTCCAGGCTCAGCTTTCCTAAGGCATGCTTCTCCGTGGAGAGACGAGTGCGGGGTGGTGCTGTTGGCATGCCCCCCTCTCTTGTTTCTCCCAGGGAGCTCCAGGGGGCCGGAACGCGGGCCATGCCACAGAGGCCGAGGCAGCCACCAGCTTCCCACCTCCGCTTCGGAGCGCTGCCCCGGGAGAGCCCGGCCCCACGGCCCGGGCGCTCCGGCCTCCCGAAGCGGGACGCTTCCACTCTCCTGCGTGCTTCTCTCTCCGCACTCGTCTTTCCCCGGACGTCGTTCTCCCCGGAGCACGGTGTTGCTGTGAATTCAGGGCCCCGCTGTCTCGCTCTCGTGCCCGGCCCATGCTTCCAAAGTGCCTGACTCCCTGAAGCCCGCCGCCGGACCGGAGGCGCGGGCGGCACCCACAGGTCCCCGGGGTGGAGGCCCGAGCCGGCAGAGCGTGGGCGTCCTCCACTGCGTCTGAGGGAAGGCTCTGGGACTGAGGGGAAGGGGGAGCTGACAGGGACCGCTCCGTGACGTGCGCAGAAGGAGCTGAGGGTCTGGCCCTTGCTCTGTGCTCCTAGGGGCCACAAGCGCTTCTCTCTTCCCGGGACGGAGTGGGGCTTGCTGGGCCACTGCCTCGTCCTGACGCTCTCCCTTGGCAGGAGCTCTGCGCTTCCACCGCCCGCTTCGGGCAGGGCTCCCTGCTCAGAGCCACCCCAGAGAGGCTGGTGGGAGGCCGGCGCGGCCGTTCGGCTCTCTCCGCGAGCCGGCTGTGCAGCCCGGGGCTTTCTGAACGCTTGCTCCGCTGGGGTCGTCCGAAGGCTCTCTGCAGCTGAGGGAAACGAGGCTGCTGTCAGACGTTCTCCCGCGCCCTCCGAACTAGGCCGTTTGTCCTGCTCCATGTGGCGCTTCACCGTCGCAGCAGGAGCCGCTTTCGCAGCCCTTCTGCGGGGCTACGGTGAGGCCGAGAGAAGGGGCCGACATCTCGGTCGGCCCCCGACCCCAGGCCCTGCAGGCAGCCTTCCCTGGGCTTCCGCCTCCACCCGCCGCGCCCACTCTCTCGCTCTCGGCCAGAGAGGCCTGCACGCCCAAGTCCGCTCGGCTCCAGGCTTCTCGCTCGGAGGGAAGGCTGTGGTGCTCACTCGAGCTTTCCAGGCTCAGCTTTCCGAAGGCATGCTTCTCCGTGGAGCGACGAGTGCGGGGTGGTGCTGTTGGCATGCCCCCCTCTCTTGTTTCTCCCATGGAGCTCCAGGGGGCCGGAACGCGGGCCATGCCACAGAGGCCGAGGCAGCCACCAGCTTCCCACCTCCGCTTCGGAGCGCTACCCTGGGAGAGCCCGGCCCCACGGCCCGGGCGCTCCGGCCTCCCGAAGCGGGACGCTTCCACTCTCCTGCGTGCTTCTCTCTCCGCACTCGTCTTTCCCCGGACGTCGTTCTCCCCGGAGCACGGTGTTGCTGTGAATTCAGGGCCCCGCTGTCTCGCTCTCGTGCCCGGCCCATGCTTCCAAAGTGCCTGACTCCCTGAAGCCCGCCGCCGGACCGGAGGCGCGGGCGGCACCCACACGTCCCCGGGGTGGAGGCCCGAGCCGGCAGAGCGTGGGCGTCCTCCACTGCGTCTGAGGGAAGGCTCTGGGACTGAGGGGAAGGGGGAGCTGACAGGGACCGCTCCGTGACGCGCGCAGAAGGAGCTGAGGGTCTGGCCCTTGCTCTGTGCTCCTAGGGGCCACAAGCGCTTCTCTCTTCACGGGACGGAGTGGGGCTTGCTGGGCCACTGCCTCGTCCTGACGCTCTCCCTTGGCAGGAGCTCTGCGCTTCCACCGCCCGCTTCGGGCAGGGCTCCCTGCTCAGAGCCACCCCAGAGAGGCTGGTGGGAGGCCCGCGCGGCCGTTCGGCTCTCTCCGCGAGCCGGCTGTGCAGCCCGGGGCTTTCCGAACGCTTGCTCCGCTGGGTCGTCCGAAGGCTCTCTGCAGCTGAGGGAAACGAGGCTGCTGTCAGACGTTCTCCCGCGCCCTCCCAACTAGGCCGTTTGTCCTGCTCCATGTGGCGCTTCACCGTCGCAGCAGGAGCCGCTTTCGCAGCCCTTCTGCGGGGCTACGGTGAGGCCGAGAGAAGGGGCCGACATCTCGGTCGGCCCCCGACCCCAGGCCCTGCAGGCAGCCTTCCCTGGGCTTCCGCCTCCACCCGCCGCGCCCACTCTCTCGCTCTCGGCCAGAGAGGCCTGCACGCCCAAGGCCGCTCGGCTCCAGTCTTCTCGCTCGGAGGGAAGGCTGTGGTGCTCACTCGAGCTTTCCAGGCTCAGCTTTCCGAAGGCATGCTTCTCCGTGGAGCGACGAGTGCGGGGTGGTGCTGTTGGCATGCCCCCCTCTCTTGTTTCTCCCAGGGAGCTCCAGGGGACCGGAACGCGGGCCATGCCACAGAGGCCGAGGCAGCCAACAGCTTCCCACCTCCGCTTCGGAGCGCTACCCTGGGAGAGCCCGGCCCCACGGCCCGGGCGCTCCGGCCTCCCGAAGCGGGACGCTTCCACTCTCCTGCGTGCTTCTCTCTCCGCACTCGTCTTTCCCCGGACGTCGTTCTCCCCGGAGCACGGTGTTGCTGTGAATTCAGGGCCCCGCTGTCTCGCTCTCGTGCCCGGCCCATGCTTCCAAAGTGCCTGACTCCCTGAAGCCCGCCGCCGGACCGGAGGCGCGGGCGGCACCCACACGTCCCCGGGGTGGAGGCCCGAGCCGGCAGAGCGTGGGCGTCCTCCACTGCGTCTGAGGGAAGGCTCTGGGACTGAGGGGAAGGGGAAGCTGACAGGGACCGCTCCGTGACGCGCGCAGAAGGAGCTGAGGGTCTGGCCCTTGCTCTGTGCTCGTAGGGGCCACAAGCGCTTCTCTCTTCACGGGACGGAGTGGGGCTTGCTGGGCCACTGCCTCGTCCTGACGCTCTCCCTTGGCAGGAGCTCTGCGCTTCCACCGCCCGCCTCGGGCAGGGCTCCCTACTCAGAGCCACCCCAGAGAGGCTGGCGGAAGGCCGGCGCGGCCGTTCGGCTCTCTCCGCGAGTCGGCTGTGCAGCCCGGGGCTTTCCGAACGCTTGCTCCGCTGGGGTCGTCCGAAGGCTCTCTGCAGCTGAGGGAAACGAGGCTGCTGTCAGACGTTCTCCCGCGCCCTCCCAACTAGGCCGTTTGTCCTGCTCCATGCGGCGCTTCACCGTCGCAGCAGGAGCCGCTTTCGCAGCCCTTCTGCGGGGCTACGGTGAGGCCGAGAGAAGGGGCCGACATCTCGGTCGGCCCCCGACCCCAGGCCCTGCAGGCAGCCTTCCCTGGGCTTCCGCCTCCACCCGCCGCGCCCACTCTCTCGCTCTCGGCCAGAGAGGCCTGCACGCCCAAGGCCGCTCGGCTCCAGGCTTCTCGCTCGGAGGGAAGGCTGTGGTGCTCACTCGAGCTTTCCAGGCTCAGCTTTCCTAAGGCATGCTTCTCCGTGGAGCGACGAGTGCGGGGTGGTGCTGTTGGCATGCCCCCCTCTCTTGTTTCTCCCAGGGAGCTCCAGGGGGCCGGAACGCGGGCCATGCCACAGAGGCCGAGGCAGCCACCAGCTTCCCACCTCCGCTTCGGAGCGCTGCCCCGGGAGAGCCCGGCCCCACGGCCCGGGCGCTCCGGCCTCCCGAAGCGGGACGCTTCCACTCTCCTGCGTGCTTCTCTCTCCGCACTCGTCTTTCCCCGGACGTCGTTCTCCCCGGAGCTCGGTGTTGCTGTGAATTCAGGGCCCCGCTGTCTCGCTCTCGTGCCCGGCCCATGCTTCCAAAGTGCCTGACTCCCTGAAGCCCACCGCCGGACCGGAGGCGCGGGCGGCACCCACACGTCCCCGGGGTGGAGGCCCGAGCCGGCAGAGCGTGGGCGTCCTCCACTGCGTCTGAGGGAAGGCTCTGGGACTGAGGGGAAGGGGGAGCTGACAGGGACCGCTCCGTGACGCGCGCAGAAGGAGCTGAGGGTCTGGCCCTTGCTCTGTGCTCCTAGGGGCCACAAGCGCTTCTCTCTTCCCGGGACGGAGTGGGGCTTGCTGGGCCACTGCCTCGTCCTGACGCTCTCCCTTGGCAGGAGCTCTGCGCTTCCACCGCCCGCTTCGGGCAGGGCTCCCTGCTCAGAGCCACCCCAGAGAGGCTGGTGGGAGGCCGGCGCAGCCGTTCGGCTCTCTCCGCGAGCCGGCTGTGCAGCCCGGGGCTTTCCGAACGCTTGCTCCGCTGGGGTCGTCCGAAGGCTCTCTGCAGCTGAGGGAAACGAGGCTGCTGTCAGACGTTCTCCCGCGCCCTCCGAATTAGGCCGTTTGTCCTGCTCCATGTGGCGCTTCACCGTCGCAGCAGGAGCCGCTTTCGCAGCCCTTCTGCGGGGCTACGGTGAGGCCGAGAGAAGGCGCCGACATCTCGGTCGGCCCCCGACCCCAGGCCATGCAGGCAGCCTTCCCTGGGCTTCCGCCTCCACCCGCCGCGCCCACTCTCTCGCTCTCGGCCAGAGAGGCCTGCACGCCCAAGGCCGCTCGGCTCCAGGCTTCTCGCTCGGAGGGAAGGCTGTGGTGCTCACTCGAGCTTTCCAGGCTCAGCTTTCCGAAGGCATGCTTCTCCGTGGAGCGACGAGTGCGGGGTGGTGCTGTTGGCATGCCCCCCTCTCTTGTTTCTCCCAGGGAGCTCCAGGGGGCCGGAACGCGGGCCATGCCACAGAGGCCGAGGCAGCCACCAGCTTCCCACCTCCGCTTCGGAGCGCTACCCTGGGAGAGCCCGGCCCCACGGCCCGGGCGCTCCGGCCTCCCGAAGCGGGACGCTTCCACTCTCCTGCGTGCTTCTCTCTCCGCACTCGTCTTTCCCCGGACGTCGTTCTCCCCGGAGCACGGTGTTGCTGTGAATTCAGGGCCCCGCTGTCTCGCTCTCGTGCCCGGCCCATGCTTCCAAAGTGCCTGACTCCCTGAAGCCCGCCGCCGGACCGGAGGCGCGGGCGGCACCCACAGGTCCCCGGGGTGGAGGCCCGAGCCGGCAGAGCGTGGGCGTCCTCCATTGCGTCTGAGGGAAGGCTCTGGGACTGAGGGGAAGGGGGAGCTGACAGGGACCGCTCCGTGACGCGCGCAGAAGGAGCTGAGGGTCTGGCCCTTGCTCTGTGCTCCTAGGGGCCACAAGCGCTTCTCTCTTCCCGGGACGGAGTGGGGCTTGCTGGGCCACTGCCTCGTCCTGACGCTCTCCCTTGGCAGGAGCTCTGCGCTTCCACCGCCCGTCTCGGGCAGGGCTCCCTGCTCAGAGCCACCCCAGAGAGGCTGGTGGAAGGCCGGCGCGGCCGTTCGGCTCTCTCCGCGAGCTGGCTGTGCAGCCCGGGGCTTTCCGAACGCTTGCTCCGCTGGGGTCGTCCGAAGGCTCTCTGCAGCTGAGGGAAACGAGGCTGCTGTCAGACGTTCTCCCGCGCCCTCCGAACTAGGCCGTTTGTCCTGCTCCATGCGGCGCTTCACCGTCGCAGCAGGAGCCGCTTTCGCAGCCCTTCTGCGGGGCTACGGTGAGGCCGAGAGAAGGGGCCAACATCTCGGTCGGCCACCGACCCCAGGCCCTGCAGGCAGCCTTCCCTGGGCTTCCGCCTCCACCCGCCGCGCCCACTCTCTCGCTCTCGGCCAGAGAGGTCTGCACGCCCAAGGCCGCTCGGCTCCAGGCTTCTCGCTCGGAGGGAAGGCTGTGGTGCTCACTCGAGCTTTCCAGGCTCAGCTTTCCGAAGGCATGCTTCTCCGTGGAGCGACGAGTGCGGGGTGGTGCTGTTGGCATGCCCCCCTCTCTTGTTTCTCCCAGGGAGCTCCAGGGGGCCGGAACGCGGGCCATGCCACAGAGGCCGAGACAGCCACCAGCTTCCCACCTCCGCTTCGGAGCGCTGCCCCGGGAGAGCCCGGCCCCACGGCCCGGGCGCTCCGGCCTCCCGAAGCGGGACGCTTCCACTCTCCTGCGTGCTTCTCTCTCCGCACTCGTCTTTCCCCGGACGTCGTTCTCCCCGGAGCACGGTGTTGCTGTGAATTCAGGGCCCCGCTGTCTCGCTCTCGTGCCCGGCCCATGCTTCCAAAGTGCCTGACTCCCTGAAGCCCGCCGCCGGACCGGAGGCGCGGGCGGCACCCACACGTCCCCGGGGTGGAGGCCCGAGCCGGCAGAGCGTGGGCGTCCTCCACTGCGTCTGAGGGAAGGCTCTGGGACTGAGGGGAAGGGGGAGCTGACAGGGACCGCTCCGTGACGCGCGCAGAAGGAGCTGAGGGTCTGGCCCTTGCTCTGTGCTCCTAGGGGCCACAAGCGCTTCTCTCTTCACGGGACGGAGTGGGGCTTGCTGGGCCACTGCCTCGTCCTGACGCTCTCCCTTGGCAGGAGCTCTGCGCTTCCACCGCCCGCTTCGGGCAGGGCTCCCTGCTCAGAGCCACCCCAGAGAGGCTGGTGGGAGGCCCGCGCGGCCGTTCGGCTCTCTCCGCGAGCCGGCTGTGCAGCCCGGGGCTTTCCGAACGCTTGCTCCGCTGGGTCGTCCGAAGGCTCTCTGCAGCTGAGGGAAACGAGGCTGCTGTCAGACGTTCTCCCGCGCCCTCCCAACTAGGCCGTTTGTCCTGCTCCATGTGGCGCTTCACCGTCGCAGCAGGAGCCGCTTTCGCAGCCCTTCTGCGGGGCTACGGTGAGGCCGAGAGAAGGGGCCGACATCTCGGTCGGCCCCCGACCCCAGGCCCTGCAGGCAGCCTTCCCTGGGCTTCCGCCTCCACCCGCCGCGCCCACTCTCTCGCTCTCGGCCAGAGAGGCCTGCACGCCCAAGGCCGCTCGGCTCCAGGCTTCTCGCTCGGAGGGAAGGCTGTGGTGCTCACTCGAGCTTTCCAGGCTCAGCTTTCCTAAGGCATGCTTCTCCGTGGAGCGACGAGTGCGGGGTGGTGCTGTTGGCATGCCCCCCTCTCTTGTTTCTCCCAGGGAGCTCCAGGGGGCCGGAACGCGGGCCATGCCACAGAGGCCGAGGCAGCCACCAGCTTCCCACCTCCGCTTCGGAGCGCTGCCCCGGGAGAGCCCGGCCCCACGGCCCGGGCGCTCCGGCCTCCCGAAGCGGGACGCTTCCACTCTCCTGCGTGCTTCTCTCTCCGCACTCGTCTTTCCCCGGACGTCGTTCTCCCCGGAGCTCGGTGTTGCTGTGAATTCAGGGCCCCGCTGTCTCGCTCTCGTGCCCGGCCCATGCTTCCAAAGTGCCTGACTCCCTGAAGCCCACCGCCGGACCGGAGGCGCGGGCGGCACCCACACGTCCCCGGGGTGGAGGCCCGAGCCGGCAGAGCGTGGGCGTCCTCCACTGCGTCTGAGGGAAGGCTCTGGGACTGAGGGGAAGGGGGAGCTGACAGGGACCGCTCCGTGACGCGCGCAGAAGGAGCTGAGGGTCTGGCCCTTGCTCTGTGCTCCTAGGGGCCACAAGCGCTTCTCTCTTCCCGGGACGGAGTGGGGCTTGCTGGGCCACTGCCTCGTCCTGACGCTCTCCCTTGGCAGGAGCTCTGCGCTTCCACCGCCCGCTTCGGGCAGGGCTCCCTGCTCAGAGCCACCCCAGAGAGGCTGGTGGGAGGCCGGCGCAGCCGTTCGGCTCTCTCCGCGAGCCGGCTGTGCAGCCCGGGGCTTTCCGAACGCTTGCTCCGCTGGGGTCGTCCGAAGGCTCTCTGCAGCTGAGGGAAACGAGGCTGCTGTCAGACGTTCTCCCGCGCCCTCCGAATTAGGCCGTTTGTCCTGCTCCATGTGGCGCTTCACCGTCGCAGCAGGAGCCGCTTTCGCAGCCCTTCTGCGGGGCTACGGTGAGGCCGAGAGAAGGGGCCGACATCTCGGTCGGCCCCCGACCCCAGGCCCTGCAGGCAGCCTTCCCTGGGCTTCCGCCTCCACCCGCCGCGCCCACTCTCTCGCTCTCGGCCAGAGAGGCCTGCACGCCCAAGGCCGCTCGGCTCCAGGCTTCTCGCTCGGAGGGAAGGCTGTGGTGCTCACTCGAGCTTTCCAGGCTCAGCTTTCCGAAGGCATGCTTCTCCGTGGAGCGACGAGTGCGGGGTGGTGCTGTTGGCATGCCCCCCTCTCTTGTTTCTCCCAGGGAGCTCCAGGGGGCCGGAACGCGGGCCATGCCACAGAGGCCGAGGCAGCCACCAGCTTCCCACCTCCGCTTCGGAGCGCTACCCTGGGAGAGCCCGGCCCCACGGCCCGGGCGCTCCGGCCTCCCGAAGCGGGACGCTTCCACTCTCCTGCGTGCTTCTCTCTCCGCACTCGTCTTTCCCCGGACGTCGTTCTCCCCGGAGCACGGTGTTGCTGTGAATTCAGGGCCCCGCTGTCTCGCTCTCATGCCCGGCCCATGCTTCCAAAGTGCCTGACTCCCTGAAGCCCGCCGCCGGACCGGAGGCGCGGGCGGCACCCACAGGTCCCCGGGGTGGAGGCCCGAGCCGGCAGAGCGTGGGCGTCCTCCACTGCGTCTGAGGGAAGTCTCTGGGACTGAGGGGAAGGGGGAGCTGACAGGGACCGCTCCGTGACGCGCGCAGAAGGAGCTGAGGGTCTGGCCCTTGCTCTGTGCTCCTAGGGGCCACAAGCGCTTCTCTCTTCCCGGGACGGAGTGGGGCTTGCTGGGCCACTGCCTCGTCCTGACGCTCTCCCTTGGCAGGAGCTCTGCGCTTCCACCGCCCGTCTCGGGCAGGGCTCCCTGCTCAGAGCCACCCCAGAGAGGCTGGTGGAAGGCCGGCGCGGCCGTTCGGCTCTCTCCGCGAGCTGGCTGTGCAGCCCGGGGCTTTCCGAACGCTTGCTCCGCTGGGGACGTCCGAAGGCTCTCTGCAGCTGAGGGAAACGAGGCTGCTGTCAGACGTTCTCCCGCGCCCTCCGAACTAGGCCGTTTGTCCTGCTCCATGCGGCGCTTCACCGTCGCAGCAGGAGCCGCTTTCGCAGCCCTTCTGCGGGGCTACGGTGTGGCCGAGAGAAGGGGCCAACATCTCGGTCGGCCACCGACCCCAGGCCCTGCAGGCAGCCTTCCCTGGGCTTCCGCCTCCACCCGCCGCGCCCACTCTCTCGCTCTCGGCCAGAGAGGTCTGCACGCCCAAGGCCGCTCGGCTCCAGGCTTCTCGCTCGGAGGGAAGGCTGTGGTGCTCACTCGAGCTTTCCAGGCTCAGCTTTCCGAAGGCATGCTTCTCCGTGGAGCGACGAGTGCGGGGTGGTGCTGTTGGCATGCCCCCCTCTCTTGTTTCTCCCAGGGAGCTCCAGGGGGCCGGAACGCGGGCCATGCCACAGAGGCCGAGACAGCCACCAGCTTCCCACCTCCGCTTCGGAGCGCTGCCCCGGGAGAGCCCGGCCCCACGGCCCGGGCGCTCCGGCCTCCCGAAGCGGGACGCTTCCACTCTCCTGCGTGCTTCTCTCTCCGCACTCGTCTTTCCCCGGACGTCGTTCTCCCCGGAGCACGGTGTTGCTGTGAATTCAGGGCCCCGCTGTCTCGCTCTCGTGCCCGGCCCATGCTTCCAAAGTGCCTGACTCCCTGAAGCCCGCCGCCGGACCGGAGGCGCGGGCGGCACCCACACGTCCCCGGGGTGGAGGCCCGAGCCGGCAGAGCGTGGGCGTCCTCCACTGCGTCTGAGGGAAGGCTCTGGGACTGAGGGGAAGGGGGAGCTGACAGGGACCGCTCCGTGACGCGCGCAGAAGGAGCTGAGGGTCTGGCCCTTGCTCTGTGCTCCTAGGGGCCACAAGCGCTTCTCTCTTCACGGGACGGAGTGGGGCTTGCTGGGCCACTGCCTCGTCCTGACGCTCTCCCTTGGCAGGAGCTCTGCGCTTCCACCGCCCGCTTCCGGCAGGGCTCCCTGCTCAGAGCCACCCCAGAGAGGCTGGTGGGAGGCCGGCGTAGCCTTTCGGCTCTCTCCGCGAGCCGGCGGTGCAACCCGGGGCTTTCCGAACGCTTGCTCCGCTGGGGTCTTCCGAAGGCTCTCTGCAGCTGAGGGAAACGAGGCTGCTGTCAGACGTTCTCCCGCGCCCTCCGAACTAGGCCGTTTGTCCTGCTCCATGTGGCGCTTCACCGTCGCAGCAGGAGCCGCTTTCGCAGCCCTTCTGCGGGGCTACGGTGAGGCCGAGAGAAGGGGCCGACATCTCGGTCGGCCCCCGACCCCAGGCCCTGCAGGCAGCCTTCCCTGGGCTTCCGCCTCCACCCGCCGCGCCCACTCTCTCGCTCTCGGCCAGAGAGGCCTGCTCGCCCAAGGCCGCTCGGCTCCAGGCTTCTCGCTCGGAGGGAAGGCTGTGGTGCTCACTCGAGCTTTCCAGGCTCAGCTTTCCTAAGGCATGCTTCTCCGTGGAGCGACGAGTGCGGGGTGGTGCTGTTGGCATGCCCCCCTCTCTTGTTTCTCCCAGGGAGCTCCAGGGGGCCGGAACGCGGGCCATGCCACAGAGGCCGAGGCAGCCACCAGCTTCCCACCTCCGCTTCGGAGCGCTGCCCCGGGAGAGCCCGGCCCCACGGCCCGGGCGCTCCGGCCTCCCGAAGCGGGACGCTTCCACTCTCCTGCGTGCTTCTCTCTCCGCACTCGTCTTTCCCCGGACGTCGTTCTCCCCGGAGCACGGTGTTGCTGTGAATTCAGGGCCCCGCTGTCTCGCTCTCGTGCCCGGCCCATGCTTCCAAAGTGCCTGACTCCCTGAAGCCCGCCGCCGGACCGGAGGCGCGGGCGGCACCCACACGTCCCCGGGGTGGAGGCCCGAGCCGGCAGAGCGTGGGCGTCCTCCACTGCGTCTGAGGGAAGGCTCTGGGACTGAGGGGAAGGGGGAGCTGACAGGGACCGCTCCGTGACGCGCGCAGAAGGAGCTGAGGGTCTGGCCCTTGCTCTGTGCTCCTAGGGGCCACAAGCGCTTCTCTCTTCACGGGACGGAGTGGGGCTTGCTGGGCCACTGCCTCGTCCTGACGCTCTCCCTTGGCAGGAGCTCTGCGCTTCCACCGACCGCTTCGGGCAGGGCTTCCTGCTCAGAGCCACCCCAGAGAGGCTGGTGGGAGGCCGGCGCGGCCGTTCGGCTCTCTCCGCGAGCCGGCTGTGCAGCCCGGGGCTTTCCGAACGCTTGCTCCGCTGGGTCGTCCGAAGGCTCTCTGCACCTGAGGGAAACGAGGCTGCTGTCAGACGTTCTCCCGCGCCCTCCGAACTAGGCCGTTTGTCCTGCTCCATGTGGCGCTTCACCGTGGCAGCAGGAGCCGCTTTCGCAGCCCTTCTGCGGGGCTACGGTGAGGCCGAGAGAAGGGGCCGACATCTCGGTCGGCCCCCGACCCCAGGCCCTGCAGGCAGCCTTCCCTGGGCTTCCGCCTCCACCCGCCGCGCCCACTCTCTCGCTCTCGGCCAGAGAGGCCTGCACGCCCAAGGCCGCTCGGCTCCAGGCTTCTCGCTCGGAGGGAAGGCTGTGGTGCTCACTCGAGCTTTCCAGGCTCAGCTTTCCGAAGGCATGCTTCTCCGTGGAGCGACGAGTGCGGGGTGGTGCTGTTGGCATGCCCCCCTCTCTTGTTTCTCCCAGGGAGCTCCAGGGGGCCGGAACGCGGGCCATGCCACAGAGGCCGAGGCAGCCACCAGCTTCCCACCTCCGCTTCGGAGCGCTACCCTGGGAGAGCCCGGCCCCACGGCCCGGGCGCTCCGGCCTCCCGAAGCGGGACGCTTCCACTCTCCTGCGTGCTTCTCTCTCCGCACTCGTCTTTCCCCGGACGTCGTTCTCCCCGGAGCACGGTGTTGCTGTGAATTCAGGGCCCCGCTGTCTCGCTCTCGTGCCCGGCCCATGCTTCCAAAGTGCCTGACTCCCTGAAGCCCGCCGCCAGACCGGAGGCGCGGGCGGCACCCACAGGTCCCCGGGGTGGAGGCCCGAGCCGGCAGAGCGTGGGCGTCCTCCATTGCGTCTGAGGGAAGGCTCTCGGACTGAGGGGAAGGGGGAGCTGACAGGGACCGCTCCGTGACGCGCGCAGAAGGAGCTGAGGGTCTGGCCCTTGCTCTGTGCTCCTAGGGGCCACAAGCGCTTCTCTCTTCCCGGGACGGAGTGGGGCTTGCTGGGCCACTGCCTCGTCCTGACGCTCTCCCTTGGCAGGAGCTCTGCGCTTCCACCGCCCGTCTCGGGCAGGGCTCCCTGCTCAGAGCCACCCCAGAGAGGCTGGTGGAAGGCCGGCGCGGCCGTTCGGCTCTCTCCGCGAGCTGGCTGTGCAGCCCGGGGCTTTCCGAACGCTTGCTCCGCTGGGGTCGTCCGAAGGCTCTCTGCAGCTGAGGGAAACGAGGCTGCTGTCAGACGTTCTCCCGCGCCCTCCGAACTAGGCCGTTTGTCCTGCTCCATGCGGCGCTTCACCGTCGCAGCAGGAGCCGCTTTCGCAGCCCTTCTGCGGGGCTACGGTGAGGCCGAGAGAAGGGGCCAACATCTCGGTCGGCCACCGACCCCAGGCCCTGCAGGCAGCCTTCCCTGGGCTTCCGCCTCCACCCGCCGCGCCCACTCTCTCGCTCTCGGCCAGAGAGGTCTGCACGCCCAAGGCCGCTCGGCTCCAGGCTTCTCGCTCGGAGGGAAGGCTGTGGTGCTCACTCGAGCTTTCCAGGCTCAGCTTTCCGAAGGCATGCTTCTCCGTGGAGCGACGAGTGCGGGGTGGTGCTGTTGGCATGCCCCCCTCTCTTGTTTCTCCCAGGGAGCTCCAGGGGGCCGGAACGCGGGCCATGCCACAGAGGCCGAGGCAGCCACCAGCTTCCCACCTCCGCTTCGGAGCGCTGCCCCGGGAGAGCCCGGCCCCACGGCCCGGGCGCTCCGGCCTCCCGAAGCGGGACGCTTCCACTCTCCTGCGTGCTTCTCTCTCCGCACTCGTCTTTCCCCGGACGTCGTTCTCCCCGGAGCACGGTGTTGCTGTGAATTCAGGGCCCCGCTGTCTCGCTCTCGTGCCCGGCCCATGCTTCCAAAGTGCCTGACTCCCTGAAGCCCGCCGAGGGACCGTAGGGGCGGGCGACACCCACACGTCCCCGGGGTGGAGGCCCGAGCCGGCAGAGCGTGGGCGTCCTCCACTGCGTCTGAGGGAAGGCTCTGGGACTGAGGGGAAGGGGGAGCTGACAGGGACCGCTCCGTGACGCGCGCAGAAGGAGCTGAGGGTCTGGCCCTTGCTCTGTGCTCCTAGGGGCCACAAGCGCTTCTCTCTTCCCGGGACGGAGTGGGGCTTGCTGGGCCACTGCCTCGTCCTGACGCTCTTCCTTGGCAGGAGCTCTGCGCTTCCACCGCCCGCTTCGGGCAGGGCTCCCTGCTCAGAGCCACCCCAGAGAGGCTGGTGGGAGGCCGGCGCGGCCGTTCGGCTCTCTCCGCGAGCCGGCTGTGCAGCCCGGGGCTTTCCGAACGCTTGCTCCGCTGGGGTCGTCCGAAGGCTCTCTGCAGCTGAGGGAAACGAGGCTGCTGTCAGACGTTCTCCCGCGCCCTCCGAACTAGGCCGTTTGGCCTGCTCCATGTGGCGCTTCACCGTGGCAGCAGGAGCCGCTTTCGCAGCCCTTCTGCGGGGCTACGGTGAGGCCGAGAGAAGGGGCCGACATCTCGGTCGGCCACCGACCCCAGGCCCTGCAGGCAGCCTTCCCTGGGCTTCCGCCTCCACCCGCCGCGCCCACTCTCTCGCTCTCGGCCAGAGAGGTCTGCACGCCCAAGGCCGCTCGGCTCCAGGCTTCTCGCTCGGAGGGAAGGCTGTGGTGCTCACTCGAGCTTTCCAGGCTCAGCTTTCGGAAGGCATGCTTCTCCGTGGAGCGACGAGTGCGGGGTGGTGCTGTTGGCATGCCCCCCTCTCTTGTTTCTTCCAGGGAGCTCCAGGGGGCCGGAACGCGGGCCATGCCACAGAGGCCGAGGCAGCCACCAGCTTCCCACCTCCGCTTCGGAGCGCTGCCCCGGGAGAGCCCGGCCCCACGGCCCGGGCGCTCCGGCCTCCCGAAGCGGGACGCTTCCACTCTCCTGCGTGCTTCTCTCTCCGCACTCGTCTTTCCCCGGACGTCGTTCTCCCCGGAGCACGGTGTTGCTGTGAATTCAGGGCCCCGCTGTCTCGCTCTCGTGCCCGGCCCATGCTTCCAAAGTGCCTGACTCCCTGAAGCCCGCCGCCGGACCGGAGGCGCGGGCGGCACCCACACGTCCCCGGGGTGGAGGCCCGAGCCGGCAGAGCGTGGGCGTCCTCCACTGCGTCTGAGGGAAGGCTCTGGGACTGAGGGGAAGGGGGAGCTGACAGGGACCGCTCCGTGACGCGCGCAGAAGGAGCTGAGGGTCTGGCCCTTGCTCTGTGCTCCTAGGGGCCACAAGCGCTTCTCTCTTCCCGGGACGGAGTGGGGCTTGCTGGGCCACTGCCTCGTCCTGACGCTCTCCCTTGGCAGGAGCTCTGCGCTTCCACCGCCCGTCTCGGGCAGGGCTCCCTGCTCAGAGCCATCCCAGAGAGGCTGGTGGAAGGCCGGCGCGGCCGTTCGGCTCTCTCCGCGAGCTGGCTGTGCAGCCCGGGGCTTTCCGAACGCTTGCTCCGCTGGGGTCGTCCGAAGGCTCTCTGCAGCTGAGGGAAACGAGGCTGCTGTCAGACGTTCTCCCGCGCCCTCCGAACTAGGCCGTTTGTCCTGCTCCATGTGGCGCTTCACCGTCGCAGCAGGAGCCGCTTTCGCAGCCGTTCTGCGGGGCTACGGTGAGGCCGAGAGAAGGGGCCGACATCTCGGTCGGCCCCCGACCCCAGGCCCTGCAGGCAGCCTTCCCTGGGCTTCCGCCTCCACCCGCCGCGCCCACTCTCTCGCTCTCGGCCAGAGAGGCCTGCACGCCCAAGGCCGCTCGGCTCCAGGCTTCTCGCTCGGAGGGAAGGCTGTGGTGCTCACTCGAGCTTTCCAGGCTCAGCTTTCCGAAGGCATGCTTCTCCGTGGAGCGACGAGTGCGGGGTGGTGCTGTTGGCATGCCCCCCTCTCTTGTTTCTCCCAGGGAGCTCCAGGGGGCCGGAACGCGGGCCATGCCACAGAGGCCGAGGCAGCCAACAGCTTCCCACCTCCGCTTCGGAGCGCTGCCCCGGGAGAGCCCGGCCCCATGGCCCGGGCGCTCCGGCCTCCCGAAGCGGGACGCTTCCACTCTCCTGCGTGCTTCTCTCTCCGCACTCGTCTTTCCCCGGACGTCGTTCTCCCCGGAGCACGGTGTTGCTGTGAATTCAGGGCCCCGCTGTCTCGCTCTCGTGCCCGGCCCATGCTTCCAAAGTGCCTGACTCCCTGAAGCCCGCCGCCGGACCGGAGGCGCGGGCGGCACCCACACGTCCCCGGGGTGGAGGCCCGAGCCGGCAGAGCGTGGGCGTCCTCCACTGCGTCTGAGGGAAGGCTCTGGGACTGAGGGGAAGGGGGAGCTGACAGGGACCGCTCCGTGACGCGCGCAGAAGGAGCTGAGGGTCTGGCCCTTGCTCTGTGCTCCTAGGGGCCACAAGCGCTTCTCTCTTCCCGGGACGGAGTGGGGCTTGCTGGGCCACTGCCTCGTCCTGACGCTCTCCCTTGGCAGGAGCTCTGCGCTTCCACCGCCCGCTTCGGGCAGGGCTCCCTGCTCAGAGCCACCCCAGAGAGGCTGGTGGGAGGCCGGCGCAGCCGTTCGGCTCTCTCCGCGAGCCGGCTGTGCAGCCCGGGGCTTTCCGAACGCTTGCTCCGCTGGGGTCGTCCGAAGGCTCTCTGCAGCTGAGGGAAACGAGGCTGCTGTCAGACGTTCTCCCGCGCCCTCCGAACTAGGCCGTTTGTCCTGCTCCATGTGGCGCTTCACCGTCGCAGCAGGAGCCGCTTTCGCAGCCCTTCTGCGGGGCTACGGTGAGGCCGAGAGAAGGGGCCGACATCTCGGTCGGCCCCCGACCCCAGGCCCTGCAGGCAGCCTTCCCTGGGCTTCCGCCTCCACCCGCCGCGCCCACTCTCTCGCTCTCGGCCAGAGAGGCCTGCACGCCCAAGGCCGCTCGGCTCCAGGCTTCTCGCTCGGAGGGAAGGCTGTGGTGCTCACTCGAGCTTTCCAGGCTCAGCTTTCCGAAGGCATGCTTCTCCGTGGAGCGACGAGTGCGGGGTGGTGCTGTTGGCATGCCCCCCTCTCTTGTTTCTCCCAGGGAGCTCCAGGGGGCCGGAACGCGGGCCATGCCACAGAGGCCGAGGCAGCCACCAGCTTCCCACCTCCGCTTCGGAGCGCTGCCCCGGGAGAGCCCGGCCCCACGGCCCGGGCGCTCCGGCCTCCCGAAGCGGGACGCTTCCACTCTCCTGCGTGCTTCTCTCTCCGCACTCGTCTTTCCCCGGACGTCGTTCTCCCCGGAGCACGGTGTTGCTGTGAATTCAGGGCCCCGCTGTCTCGCTCTCGTGCCCGGCCCATGCTTCCAAAGTGCCTGACTCCCTGAAGCCCGCCGCCGGACCGGAGGCGCGGGCGGCACCCACACGTCCCCGGGGTGGAGGCCCGAGCCGGCAGAGCGTGGGCGTCCTCCACTGCGTCTGAGGGAAGGCTCTGGGACTGAGGGGAAGGGGGAGCTGACAGGGACCGCTCCGTGACGCGCGCAGAAGGAGCTGAGGGTCTGGCCCTTGCTCTGTGCTCCTAGGGGCCACAAGCGCTTCTCTCTTCACGGGACGGAGTGGGGCTTGCTGGGCCACTGCCTCGTCCTGACGCTCTCCCTTGGCAGGAGCTCTGCGCTTCCACCGCCCGCTTCGGGCAGGGCTCCCTGCTCAGAGCCACCCCAGAGAGGCTGGTGGGAGGCCGGCGCGGCCGTTCGGCTCTCTCCGCGAGCCGGCTGTGCAGCCCGGGGCTTTCCGAACGCTTGCTCCGCTGGGTCGTCCGAAGGCTCTCTGCACCTGAGGGAAACGAGGCTGCTGTCTCACGTTCTCCCGCGCCCTCCCAACTAGGCCGTTTGTCCTGCTCCATGTGGCGCTTCACCGTCGCAGCAGGAGCCGCTTTCGCAGCCCTTCTGCGGGGCTACGGTGAGGCCGAGAGAAGGGGCCGACATCTCGGTCGGCCCCCGACCCCAGGCCCTGCAGGCAGCCTTCCCTGGGCTTCCGCCTCCACCCGCCGCGCCCACTCTCTCGCTCTCGGCCAGAGAGGCCTGCACGCCCAAGGCCGCTCGGCTCCAGGCTTCTCGCTCGGAGGGAAGGCTGTGGTGCTCACTCGAGCTTTCCAGGCTCAGCTTTCCGAAGGCATGCTTCTCCGTGGAGCGACGAGTGCGGGGTGGTGCTGTTGGCATGCCCCCCTCTCTTGTTTCTCCCAGGGAGCTCCAGGGGACCGGAACGCGGGCCATGCCACAGAGGCCGAGGCAGCCAACAGCTTCCCACCTCCGCTTCGGAGCGCTGCCCCGGGAGAGCCCGGCCCCACGGCCCGGGCGCTCCGGCCTCCCGAAGCGGGACGCTTCCACTCTCCTGCGTGCTTCTCTCTCCGCACTCGTCTTTCCCCGGACGTCGTTCTCCCCGGAGCACGGTGTTGCTGTGAATTCAGGGCCCCGCTGTCTCGCTCTCGTGCCCGGCCCATGCTTCCAAAGTGCCTGACTCCCTGAAGCCCGCCGCCGGACCGGAGGCGCGGGCGGCACCCACACGTCCCCGGGGTGGAGGCCCGAGCCAGCAGAGCGTGGGCGTCCTCCACTGCGTCTGAGGGAAGGCTCTGGGACTGAGGGGAAGGGGGAGCTGACAGGGACCGCTCCGTGACGCGCGCAGAAGGAGCTGAGGGTCTGGCCTTGCTCTGAGCTCCTAGGGGCCACAAGCGCTTCTCTCTTCACGGGACGGAGTGGGGCTTGCTGGGCCACTGCCTCGTCCTGACGCTCTCCCTTGGCAGGAGCTCTGCGCTTCCACCGCCCGCTTCGGGCAGGGCTCCCTGCTCAGAGCCACCCCAGAGAGGCTGGTGGGCGGCCGGCGGCCGTTCGGCTCTCTCCGCGAGCCGGCTGTGCAGCCCGGGGCTTTCTGAACGCTTGCTCCGCTGGGGTCGTCCGAAGGCTCTCTGCCGCTGAGGGAAACAAGGCTGCTGTCTGACGTTCTCCCGCGCCCTCCCAACTAGGCCGTTTGTCCTGCTCCATGTGGCGCTTCACCGTCGCAGCAGGAGCCGCTTTCGCAGCCCTTCTGCGGGGCTACGGTGAGGCCGAGAGAAGGGGCCGACATCTCAGTCGGCCCCCGACCCCAGGCCCTGCAGGCAGCCTTCCCCGGGCTTCTGCCTCCACCCGCCGCGCCCACTCTCTCGCTCTCGACCAGAGAGGCCTGCACGCCCAAGGACGCTCTGCTCCAGGCTTCTCGCTCGGAGGGAAGGCTGTGGTGCTCACTCGAGCTTTCCAGGCTCAGCTTTCCTAAGGCATGCTTCTCCGTGGAGCGACGAGTGCGGGGTGGTGCTGTTGGCATGCCCCCCTCTCTTGTTTCTCCCAGGGAGCTCCAGGGGGCCGGAACGCGGGCCATGCCACAGAGGCCGAGGCAGCCACCAGCTTCCCACCTCCGCTTCGGAGCGCTGCCCCGGGAGAGCCCGGCCCCACGGCCCGGGCGCTCCGGCCTCCCGAAGCGGGACGCTTCCACTCTCCTGCGTGCTTCTCTCTCCGCACTCGTCTTTCCCCGGACGTCGTTCTCCCCGGAGCACGGTGTTGCTGTGAATTCAGGGCCCCGCTGTCTCGCTCTCGTGCCCGGCCCATGCTTCCAAAGTGCCTGACTCCCTGAAGCCCGCCGCCGGACCGGAGGCGCGGGCGGCACCCACAGGTCCCCGGGGTGGAGGCCCGAGCCGGCAGAGCGTGGGCGTCCTCCACTGCGTCTGAGGGAAGGCTCTGGGACTGAGGGGAAGGGGGAGCTGACAGGGACCGCTCCGTGACGTGCGCAGAAGGAGCTGAGGGTCTGGCCCTTGCTCTGTGCTCCTAGGGGCCACAAGCGCTTCTCTCTTCCCGGGACGGAGTGGGGCTTGCTGGGCCACTGCCTCGTCCTGACGCTCTCCCTTGGCAGGAGCTCTGCGCTTCCACCGCCCGCTTCGGGCAGGGCTCCCTGCTCAGAGCCACCCCAGAGAGGCTGGTGGGAGGCCGGCGCGGCCGTTCGGCTCTCTCCGCGAGCCGGCTGTGCAGCCCGGGGCTTTCTGAACGCTTGCTCCGCTGGGGTCGTCCGAAGGCTCTCTGCAGCTGAGGGAAACGAGGCTGCTGTCAGACGTTCTCCCGCGCCCTCCGAACTAGGCCGTTTGTCCTGCTCCATGTGGCGCTTCACCGTCGCAGCAGGAGCCGCTTTCGCAGCCCTTCTGCGGGGCTACGGTGAGGCCGAGAGAAGGGGCCGACATCTCGGTCGGCCCCCGACCCCAGGCCCTGCAGGCAGCCTTCCCTGGGCTTCCGCCTCCACCCGCCGCGCCCACTCTCTCGCTCTCGGCCAGAGAGGCCTGCACGCCCAAGGCCGCTCGGCTCCAGGCTTCTCGCTCGGAGGGAAGGCTGTGGTGCTCACTCGAGCTTTCCAGGCTCAGCTTTCCGAAGGCATGCTTCTCCGTGGAGCGACGAGTGCGGGGTGGTGCTGTTGGCATGCCCCCCTCTCTTGTTTCTCCCAGGGAGCTCCAGGGGGCCGGAACGCGGGCCATGCCACAGAGGCCGAGGCAGCCACCAGCTTCCCACCTCCGCTTCGGAGCGCTACCCTGGGAGAGCCCGGCCCCACGGCCCGGGCGCTCCGGCCTCCCGAAGCGGGACGCTTCCACTCTCCTGCGTGCTTCTCTCTCCGCACTCGTCTTTCCCCGGACGTCGTTCTCCCCGGAGCACGGTGTTGCTGTGAATTCAGGGCCCCGCTGTCTCGCTCTCGTGCCCGGCCCATGCTTCCAAAGTGCCTGACTCCCTGAAGCCCGCCGCCGGACCGGAGGCGCGGGCGGCACCCACACGTCCCCGGGGTGGAGGCCCGAGCCGGCAGAGCGTGGGCGTCCTCCACTGCGTCTGAGGGAAGGCTCTGGGACTGAGGGGAAGGGGGAGCTGACAGGGACCGCTCCGTGACGCGCGCAGAAGGAGCTGAGGGTCTGGCCCTTGCTCTGTGCTCCTAGGGGCCACAAGCGCTTCTCTCTTCACGGGACGGAGTGGGGCTTGCTGGGCCACTGCCTCGTCCTGACGCTCTCCCTTGGCAGGAGCTCTGCGCTTCCACCGCCCGCTTCGGGCAGGGCTCCCTGCTCAGAGCCACCCCAGAGAGGCTGGTGGGAGGCCCGCGCGGCCGTTCGGCTCTCTCCGCGAGCCGGCTGTGCAGCCCGGGGCTTTCCGAACGCTTGCTCCGCTGGGTCGTCCGAAGGCTCTCTGCAGCTGAGGGAAACGAGGCTGCTGTCAGACGTTCTCCCGCGCCCTCCCAACTAGGCCGTTTGTCCTGCTCCATGTGGCGCTTCACCGTCGCAGCAGGAGCCGCTTTCGCAGCCCTTCTGCGGGGCTACGGTGAGGCCGAGAGAAGGGGCCGACATCTCGGTCGGCCCCCGACCCCAGGCCCTGCAGGCAGCCTTCCCTGGGCTTCCGCCTCCACCCGCCGCGCCCACTCTCTCGCTCTCGGCCAGAGAGGCCTGCACGCCCAAGGCCGCTCGGCTCCAGGCTTCTCGCTCGGAGGGAAGGCTGTGGTGCTCACTCGAGCTTTCCAGGCTCAGCTTTCCTAAGGCATGCTTCTCCGTGGAGCGACGAGTGCGGGGTGGTGCTGTTGGCATGCCCCCCTCTCTTGTTTCTCCCAGGGAGCTCCAGGGGGCCGGAACGCGGGCCATGCCACAGAGGCCGAGGCAGCCACCAGCTTCCCACCTCCGCTTCGGAGCGCTGCCCCGGGAGAGCCCGGCCCCACGGCCCGGGCGCTCCGGCCTCCCGAAGCGGGACGCTTCCACTCTCCTGCGTGCTTCTCTCTCCGCACTCGTCTTTCCCCGGACGTCGTTCTCCCCGGAGCTCGGTGTTGCTGTGAATTCAGGGCCCCGCTGTCTCGCTCTCGTGCCCGGCCCATGCTTCCAAAGTGCCTGACTCCCTGAAGCCCACCGCCGGACCGGAGGCGCGGGCGGCACCCACACGTCCCCGGGGTGGAGGCCCGAGCCGGCAGAGCGTGGGCGTCCTCCACTGCGTCTGAGGGAAGGCTCTGGGACTGAGGGGAAGGGGGAGCTGACAGGGACCGCTCCGTGACGCGCGCAGAAGGAGCTGAGGGTCTGGCCCTTGCTCTGTGCTCCTAGGGGCCACAAGCGCTTCTCTCTTCCCGGGACGGAGTGGGGCTTGCTGGGCCACTGCCTCGTCCTGACGCTCTCCCTTGGCAGGAGCTCTGCGCTTCCACCGCCCGCTTCGGGCAGGGCTCCCTGCTCAGAGCCACCCCAGAGAGGCTGGTGGGAGGCCGGCGCAGCCGTTCGGCTCTCTCCGCGAGCCGGCTGTGCAGCCCGGGGCTTTCCGAACGCTTGCTCCGCTGGGGTCGTCCGAAGGCTCTCTGCAGCTGAGGGAAACGAGGCTGCTGTCAGACGTTCTCCCGCGCCCTCCGAATTAGGCCGTTTGTCCTGCTCCATGTGGCGCTTCACCGTCGCAGCAGGAGCCGCTTTCGCAGCCCTTCTGCGGGGCTACGGTGAGGCCGAGAGAAGGCGCCGACATCTCGGTCGGCCCCCGACCCCAGGCCATGCAGGCAGCCTTCCCTGGGCTTCCGCCTCCACCCGCCGCGCCCACTCTCTCGCTCTCGGCCAGAGAGGCCTGCACGCCCAAGGCCGCTCGGCTCCAGGCTTCTCGCTCGGAGGGAAGGCTGTGGTGCTCACTCGAGCTTTCCAGGCTCAGCTTTCCGAAGGCATGCTTCTCCGTGGAGCGACGAGTGCGGGGTGGTGCTGTTGGCATGCCCCCCTCTCTTGTTTCTCCCAGGGAGCTCCAGGGGGCCGGAACGCGGGCCATGCCACAGAGGCCGAGGCAGCCACCAGCTTCCCACCTCCGCTTCGGAGCGCTACCCTGGGAGAGCCCGGCCCCACGGCCCGGGCGCTCCGGCCTCCCGAAGCGGGACGCTTCCACTCTCCTGCGTGCTTCTCTCTCCGCACTCGTCTTTCCCCGGACGTCGTTCTCCCCGGAGCACGGTGTTGCTGTGAATTCAGGGCCCCGCTGTCTCGCTCTCGTGCCCGGCCCATGCTTCCAAAGTGCCTGACTCCCTGAAGCCCGCCGCCGGACCGGAGGCGCGGGCGGCACCCACACGTCCCCGGGGTGGAGGCCCGAGCCGGCAGAGCGTGGGCGTCCTCCACTGCGTCTGAGGGAAGGCTCTGGGACTGAGGGGAAGGGGGAGCTGACAGGGACCGCTCCGTGACGCGCGCAGAAGGAGCTGAGGGTCTGGCCCTTGCTCTGTGCTCCTAGGGGCCACAAGCGCTTCTCTCTTCACGGGACGGAGTGGGGCTTGCTGGGCCACTGCCTCGTCCTGACGCTCTCCCTTGGCAGGAGCTCTGCGCTTCCACCGCCCGCTTCGGGCAGGGCTCCCTGCTCAGAGCCACCCCAGAGAGGCTGGTGGGAGGCCCGCGCGGCCGTTCGGCTCTCTCCGCGAGCCGGCTGTGCAGCCCGGGGCTTTCCGAACGCTTGCTCCGCTGGGTCGTCCGAAGGCTCTCTGCAGCTGAGGGAAACGAGGCTGCTGTCAGACGTTCTCCCGCGCCCTCCCAACTAGGCCGTTTGTCCTGCTCCATGTGGCGCTTCACCGTCGCAGCAGGAGCCGCTTTCGCAGCCCTTCTGCGGGGCTACGGTGAGGCCGAGAGAAGGGGCCGACATCTCGGTCGGCCCCCGACCCCAGGCCCTGCAGGCAGCCTTCCCTGGGCTTCCGCCTCCACCCGCCGCGCCCACTCTCTCGCTCTCGGCCAGAGAGGCCTGCACGCCCAAGGCCGCTCGGCTCCAGGCTTCTCGCTCGGAGGGAAGGCTGTGGTGCTCACTCGAGCTTTCCAGGCTCAGCTTTCCTAAGGCATGCTTCTCCGTGGAGCGACGAGTGCGGGGTGGTGCTGTTGGCATGCCCCCCTCTCTTGTTTCTCCCAGGGAGCTCCAGGGGGCCGGAACGCGGGCCATGCCACAGAGGCCGAGGCAGCCACCAGCTTCCCACCTCCGCTTCGGAGCGCTGCCCCGGGAGAGCCCGGCCCCACGGCCCGGGCGCTCCGGCCTCCCGAAGCGGGACGCTTCCACTCTCCTGCGTGCTTCTCTCTCCGCACTCGTCTTTCCCCGGACGTCGTTCTCCCCGGAGCTCGGTGTTGCTGTGAATTCAGGGCCCCGCTGTCTCGCTCTCGTGCCCGGCCCATGCTTCCAAAGTGCCTGACTCCCTGAAGCCCACCGCCGGACCGGAGGCGCGGGCGGCACCCACACGTCCCCGGGGTGGAGGCCCGAGCCGGCAGAGCGTGGGCGTCCTCCACTGCGTCTGAGGGAAGGCTCTGGGACTGAGGGGAAGGGGGAGCTGACAGGGACCGCTCCGTGACGCGCGCAGAAGGAGCTGAGGGTCTGGCCCTTGCTCTGTGCTCCTAGGGGCCACAAGCGCTTCTCTCTTCCCGGGACGGAGTGGGGCTTGCTGGGCCACTGCCTCGTCCTGACGCTCTCCCTTGGCAGGAGCTCTGCGCTTCCACCGCCCGCTTCGGGCAGGGCTCCCTGCTCAGAGCCACCCCAGAGAGGCTGGTGGGAGGCCGGCGCAGCCGTTCGGCTCTCTCCGCGAGCCGGCTGTGCAGCCCGGGGCTTTCCGAACGCTTGCTCCGCTGGGGTCGTCCGAAGGCTCTCTGCAGCTGAGGGAAACGAGGCTGCTGTCAGACGTTCTCCCGCGCCCTCCGAATTAGGCCGTTTGTCCTGCTCCATGTGGCGCTTCACCGTCGCAGCAGGAGCCGCTTTCGCAGCCCTTCTGCGGGGCTACGGTGAGGCCGAGAGAAGGGGCCGACATCTCGGTCGGCCCCCGACCCCAGGCCCTGCAGGCAGCCTTCCCTGGGCTTCCGCCTCCACCCGCCGCGCCCACTCTCTCGCTCTCGGCCAGAGAGGCCTGCACGCCCAAGGCCGCTCGGCTCCAGGCTTCTCGCTCGGAGGGAAGGCTGTGGTGCTCACTCGAGCTTTCCAGGCTCAGCTTTCCGAAGGCATGCTTCTCCGTGGAGCGACGAGTGCGGGGTGGTGCTGTTGGCATGCCCCCCTCTCTTGTTTCTCCCAGGGAGCTCCAGGGGGCCGGAACGCGGGCCATGCCACAGAGGCCGAGGCAGCCACCAGCTTCCCACCTCCGCTTCGGAGCGCTACCCTGGGAGAGCCCGGCCCCATGGCCCGGGCGCTCCGGCCTCCCGAAGCGGGACGCTTCCACTCTCCTGCGTGCTTCTCTCTCCGCACTCGTCTTTCCCCGGACGTCGTTCTCCCCGGAGCACGGTGTTGCTGTGAATTCAGGGCCCCGCTGTCTCGCTCTCATGCCCGGCCCATGCTTCCAAAGTGCCTGACTCCCTGAAGCCCGCCGCCGGACCGGAGGCGCGGGCGGCACCCACAGGTCCCCGGGGTGGAGGCCCGAGCCGGCAGAGCGTGGGCGTCCTCCACTGCGTCTGAGGGAAGTCTCTGGGACTGAGGGGAAGGGGGAGCTGACAGGGACCGCTCCGTGACGCGCGCAGAAGGAGCTGAGGGTCTGGCCCTTGCTCTGTGCTCCTAGGGGCCACAAGCGCTTCTCTCTTCCCGGGACGGAGTGGGGCTTGCTGGGCCACTGCCTCGTCCTGACGCTCTCCCTTGGCAGGAGCTCTGCGCTTCCACCGCCCGTCTCGGGCAGGGCTCCCTGCTCAGAGCCACCCCAGAGAGGCTGGTGGAAGGCCGGCGCGGCCGTTCGGCTCTCTCCGCGAGCTGGCTGTGCAGCCCGGGGCTTTCCGAACGCTTGCTCCGCTGGGGACGTCCGAAGGCTCTCTGCAGCTGAGGGAAACGAGGCTGCTGTCAGACGTTCTCCCGCGCCCTCCGAACTAGGCCGTTTGTCCTGCTCCATGCGGCGCTTCACCGTCGCAGCAGGAGCCGCTTTCGCAGCCCTTCTGCGGGGCTACGGTGTGGCCGAGAGAAGGGGCCAACATCTCGGTCGGCCACCGACCCCAGGCCCTGCAGGCAGCCTTCCCTGGGCTTCCGCCTCCACCCGCCGCGCCCACTCTCTCGCTCTCGGCCAGAGAGGTCTGCACGCCCAAGGCCGCTCGGCTCCAGGCTTCTCGCTCGGAGGGAAGGCTGTGGTGCTCACTCGAGCTTTCCAGGCTCAGCTTTCCGAAGGCATGCATCTCCGTGGAGCGACGAGTGCGGGGTGGTGCTGTTGGCATGCCCCCCTCTCTTGTTTCTCCCAGGGAGCTCCAGGGGGCCGGAACGCGGGCCATGCCACAGAGGCCGAGACAGCCACCAGCTTCCCACCTCCGCTTCGGAGCGCTGCCCCGGGAGAGCCCGGCCCCACGGCCCGGGCGCTCCGGCCTCCCGAAGCGGGACGCTTCCACTCTCCTGCGTGCTTCTCTCTCCGCACTCGTCTTTCCCCGGACGTCGTTCTCCCCGGAGCACGGTGTTGCTGTGAATTCAGGGCCCCGCTGTCTCGCTCTCGTGCCCGGCCCATGCTTCCAAAGTGCCTGACTCCCTGAAGCCCGCCGCCGGACCGGAGGCGCGGGCGGCACCCACAGGTCCCCGGGGTGGAGGCCCGAGCCGGCAGAGCGTGGGCGTCCTCCACTGCGTCTGAGGGAAGTCTCTGGGACTGAGGGGAAGGGGGAGCTGACAGGGACCGCTCCGTGACGCGCGCAGAAGGAGCTGAGGGTCTGGCCCTTGCTCTGTGCTCCTAGGGGCCACAAGCGCTTCTCTCTTCCCGGGACGGAGTGGGGCTTGCTGGGCCACTGCCTCGTCCTGACGCTCTCCCTTGGCAGGAGCTCTGCGCTTCCACCGCCCGTCTCGGGCAGGGCTCCCTGCTCAGAGCCACCCCAGAGAGGCTGGTGGAAGGCCGGCGCGGCCGTTCGGCTCTCTCCGCGAGCTGGCTGTGCAGCCCGGGGCTTTCCGAACGCTTGCTCCGCTGGGGACGTCCGAAGGCTCTCTGCAGCTGAGGGAAACGAGGCTGCTGTCAGACGTTCTCCCGCGCCCTCCGAACTAGGCCGTTTGTCCTGCTCCATGCGGCGCTTCACCGTCGCAGCAGGAGCCGCTTTCGCAGCCCTTCTGCGGGGCTACGGTGTGGCCGAGAGAAGGGGCCAACATCTCGGTCGGCCACCGACCCCAGGCCCTGCAGGCAGCCTTCCCTGGGCTTCCGCCTCCACCCGCCGCGCCCACTCTCTCGCTCTCGGCCAGAGAGGTCTGCACGCCCAAGGCCGCTCGGCTCCAGGCTTCTCGCTCGGAGGGAAGGCTGTGGTGCTCACTCGAGCTTTCCAGGCTCAGCTTTCCGAAGGCATGCTTCTCCGTGGAGCGACGAGTGCGGGGTGGTGCTGTTGGCATGCCCCCCTCTCTTGTTTCTCCCAGGGAGCTCCAGGGGGCCGGAACGCGGGCCATGCCACAGAGGCCGAGACAGCCACCAGCTTCCCACCTCCGCTTCGGAGCGCTGCCCCGGGAGAGCCCGGCCCCACGGCCCGGGCGCTCCGGCCTCCCGAAGCGGGACGCTTCCACTCTCCTGCGTGCTTCTCTCTCCGCACTCGTCTTTCCCCGGACGTCGTTCTCCCCGGAGCACGGTGTTGCTGTGAATTCAGGGCCCCGCTGTCTCGCTCTCGTGCCCGGCCCATGCTTCCAAAGTGCCTGACTCCCTGAAGCCCGCCGCCGGACCGGAGGCGCGGGCGGCACCCACACGTCCCCGGGGTGGAGGCCCGAGCCGGCAGAGCGTGGGCGTCCTCCACTGCGTCTGAGGGAAGGCTCTGGGACTGAGGGGAAGGGGGAGCTGACAGGGACCGCTCCGTGACGCGCGCAGAAGGAGCTGAGGGTCTGGCCCTTGCTCTGTGCTCCTAGGGGCCACAAGCGCTTCTCTCTTCACGGGACGGAGTGGGGCTTGCTGGGCCACTGCCTCGTCCTGACGCTCTCCCTTGGCAGGAGCTCTGCGCTTCCACCGCCCGCTTCCGGCAGGGCTCCCTGCTCAGAGCCACCCCAGAGAGGCTGGTGGGAGGCCGGCGTAGCCTTTCGGCTCTCTCCGCGAGCCGGCGGTGCAACCCGGGGCTTTCCGAACGCTTGCTCCGCTGGGGTCTTCCGAAGGCTCTCTGCAGCTGAGGGAAACGAGGCTGCTGTCAGACGTTCTCCCGCGCCCTCCGAACTAGGCCGTTTGTCCTGCTCCATGTGGCGCTTCACCGTCGCAGCAGGAGCCGCTTTCGCAGCCCTTCTGCGGGGCTACGGTGAGGCCGAGAGAAGGGGCCGACATCTCGGTCGGCCCCCGACCCCAGGCCCTGCAGGCAGCCTTCCCTGGGCTTCCGCCTCCACCCGCCGCGCCCACTCTCTCGCTCTCTGCCAGAGAGGCCTGCTCGCCCAAGGCCGCTCGGCTCCAGGCTTCTCGCTCGGAGGGAAGGCTGTGGTGCTCACTCGAGCTTTCCAGGCTCAGCTTTCCTAAGGCATGCTTCTCCGTGGAGCGACGAGTGCGGGGTGGTGCTGTTGGCATGCCCCCCTCTCTTGTTTCTCCCAGGGAGCTCCAGGGGGCCGGAACGCGGGCCATGCCACAGAGGCCGAGGCAGCCACCAGCTTCCCACCTCCGCTTCGGAGCGCTGCCCCGGGAGAGCCCGGCCCCACGGCCCGGGCGCTCCGGCCTCCCGAAGCGGGACGCTTCCACTCTCCTGCGTGCTTCTCTCTCCGCACTCGTCTTTCCCCGGACGTCGTTCTCCCCGGAGCACGGTGTTGCTGTGAATTCAGGGCCCCGCTGTCTCGCTCTCGTGCCCGGCCCATGCTTCCAAAGTGCCTGACTCCCTGAAGCCCGCCGCCGGACCGGAGGCGCGGGCGGCACCCACACGTCCCCGGGGTGGAGGCCCGAGCCGGCAGAGCGTGGGCGTCCTCCACTGCGTCTGAGGGAAGGCTCTGGGACTGAGGGGAAGGGGGAGCTGACAGGGACCGCTCCGTGACGCGCGCAGAAGGAGCTGAGGGTCTGGCCCTTGCTCTGTGCTCCTAGGGGCCACAAGCGCTTCTCTCTTCACGGGACGGACTGGGGCTTGCTGGGCCACTGCCTCCTCCTGACACTCTCCCTTGACAGGAGCTCTGCGCTTCCACCGACCGCTTCGGGCAGGGCTTCCTGCTCAGAGCCACCCCAGAGAGGCTGGTGGGAGGCCGGCGCGGCCGTTCGGCTCTCTCCGCGAGCCGGCTGTGCAGCCCGGGGCTTTCCGAACGCTTGCTCCGCTGGGTCGTCCGAAGGCTCTCTGCACCTGAGGGAAACGAGGCTGCTGTCAGACGTTCTCCCGCGCCCTCCGAACTAGGCCGTTTGTCCTGCTCCATGTGGCGCTTCACCGTGGCAGCAGGAGCCGCTTTCGCAGCCCTTCTGCGGGGCTACGGTGAGGCCGAGAGAAGGGGCCGACATCTCGGTCGGCCCCCGACCCCAGGCCCTGCAGGCAGCCTTCCCTGGGCTTCCGCCTCCACCCGCCGCGCCCACTCTCTCGCTCTCGGCCAGAGAGGCCTGCACGCCCAAGGCCGCTCGGCTCCAGGCTTCTCGCTCGGAGGGAAGGCTGTGGTGCTCACTCGAGCTTTCCAGGCTCAGCTTTCCGAAGGCATGCTTCTCCGTGGAGCGACGAGTGCGGGGTGGTGCTGTTGGCATGCCCCCCTCTCTTGTTTCTCCCAGGGAGCTCCAGGGGGCCGGAACGCGGGCCATGCCACAGAGGCCGAGGCAGCCACCAGCTTCCCACCTCCGCTTCGGAGCGCTACCCTGGGAGAGCCCGGCCCCACGGCCCGGGCGCTCCGGCCTGCCGAAGCGGGACGCTTCCACTCTCCTGCGTGCTTCTCTCTCCGCACTCGTCTTTCCCCGGACGTCGTTCTCCCCGGAGCACGGTGTTGCTGTGAATTCAGGGCCCAGCTGTCTCGCTCTCGTGCCCGGCCCATGCTTCCAAAGTGCCTGACTCCCTGAAGCCCGCCGACGGACCGGAGGCGCGGGCGGCACCCACAGGTCCCCGGGGTGGAGGCCCGAGCCGGCAGAGCGTGGGCGTCCTCCATTGCGTCTGAGGGAAGGCTCTCGGACTGAGGGGAAGGGGGAGCTGACAGGGACCGCTCCGTGACGCGCGCAGAAGGAGCTGAGGGTCTGGCCCTTGCTCTGTGCTCCTAGGGGCCACAAGCGCTTCTCTCTTCCCGGGACGGAGTGGGGCTTGCTGGGCCACTGCCTCGTCCTGACGCTCTCCCTTGGCAGGAGCTCTGCGCTTCCACCGCCCGTCTCGGGCAGGGCTCCCTGCTCAGAGCCACCCCAGAGAGGCTGGTGGAAGGCCGGCGCGGCCGTTCGGCTCTCTCCGCGAGCTGGCTGTGCAGCCCGGGGCTTTCCGAACGCTTGCTCCGCTGGGGTCGTCCGAAGGCTCTCTGCAGCTGAGGGAAACGAGGCTGCTGTCAGACGTTCTCCCGCGCCCTCCGAACTAGGCCGTTTGTCCTGCTCCATGCGGCACTTCACCGTCGCAGCAGGAGCCGCTTTCGCAGCCCTTCTGCGGGGCTACGGTGAGGCCGAGAGAAGGGGCCAACATCTCGGTCGGCCACCGACCCCAGGCCCTGCAGGCAGCCTTCCCTGGGCTTCCGCCTCCACCCGCCGCGCCCACTCTCTCGCTCTCGGCCAGAGAGGTCTGCACGCCCAAGGCCGCTCGGCTCCAGGCTTCTCGCTCGGAGGGAAGGCTGTGGTGCTCACTCGAGCTTTCCAGGCTCAGCTTTCCGAAGGCATGCTTCTCCGTGGAGCGACGAGTGCGGGGTGGTGCTGTTGGCATGCCCCCCTCTCTTGTTTCTCCCAGGGAGCTCCAGGGGGCCGGAACGCGGGCCATGCCACAGAGGCCGAGACAGCCACCAGCTTCCCACCTCCGCTTCGGAGCGCTGCCCCGGGAGAGCCCGGCCCCACGGCCCGGGCGCTCCGGCCTCCCGAAGCGGGACGCTTCCACTCTCCTGCGTGCTTCTCTCTCCGCACTCGTCTTTCCCCGGACGTCGTTCTCCCCGGAGCACGGTGTTGCTGTGAATTCAGGGCCCCGCTGTCTCGCTCTCGTGCCCGGCCCATGCTTCCAAAGTGCCTGACTCCCTGAAGCCCGCCGAGGGACCGTAGGGGCGGGCGACACCCACACGTCCCCGGGGTGGAGGCCCGAGCCGGCAGAGCGTGGGCGTCCTCCACTGCGTCTGAGGGAAGGCTCTGGGACTGAGGGGAAGGGGGAGCTGACAGGGACCGCTCCGTGACGCGCGCAGAAGGAGCTGAGGGTCTGGCCCTTGCTCTGTGCTCCTAGGGGCCACAAGCGCTTCTCTCTTCACGGGACGGAGTGGGGCTTGCTGGGCCACTGCCTCGTCCTGACGCTCTTCCTTGGCAGGAGCTCTGCGCTTCCACCGCCCGCTTCGGGCAGGGCTCCCTGCTCAGAGCCACCCCAGAGAGGCTGGTGGGAGGCCGGCGCAGCCGTTCGGCTCTCTCCGCGAGCCGGCTGTGCAGCCCGGGGCTTTCCGAACGCTTGCTCCGCTGGGGTCGTCCGAAGGCTCTCTGCAGCTGAGGGAAACGAGGCTGCTGTCAGACGTTCTCCCGCGCCCTCCGAACTAGGCCGTTTGGCCTGCTCCATGTGGCGCTTCACCGTGGCAGCAGGAGCCGCTTTCGCAGCCCTTCTGCGGGGCTACGGTGAGGCCGAGAGAAGGGGCCGACATCTCGGTCGGCCACCGACCCCAGGCCCTGCAGGCAGCCTTCCCTGGGCTTCCGCCTCCACCCGCCGCGCCCACTCTCTCGCTCTCGGCCAGAGAGGTCTGCACGCCCAAGGCCGCTCGGCTCCAGGCTTCTCGCTCGGAGGGAAGGCTGTGGTGCTCACTCGAGCTTTCCAGGCTCAGCTTTCGGAAGGCATGCTTCTCCGTGGAGCGACGAGTGCGGGGTGGTGCTGTTGGCATGCCCCCCTCTCTTGTTTCTTCCAGGGAGCTCCAGGGGGCCGGAACGCGGGCCATGCCACAGAGGCCGAGGCAGCCACCAGCTTCCCACCTCCGCTTCGGAGCGCTGCCCCGGGAGAGCCCGGCCCCACGGCCCGGGCGCTCCGGCCTCCCGAAGCGGGACGCTTCCACTCTCCTGCGTGCTTCTCTCTCCGCACTCGTCTTTCCCCGGACGTCGTTCTCCCCGGAGCACGGTGTTGCTGTGAATTCAGGGCCCCGCTGTCTCGCTCTCGTGCCCGGCCCATGCTTCCAAAGTGCCTGACTCCCTGAAGCCCGCCGCCGGACCGGAGGCGCGGGCGGCACCCACACGTCCCCGGGGTGGAGGCCCGAGCCGGCAGAGCGTGGGCGTCCTCCACTGCGTCTGAGGGAAGGCTCTGGGACTGAGGGGAAGGGGGAGCTGACAGGGACCGCTCCGTGACGCGCGCAGAAGGAGCTGAGGGTCTGGCCCTTGCTCTGTGCTCCTAGGGGCCACAAGCGCTTCTCTCTTCACGGGACGGATTGGGGCTTGCTGGGCCACTGCCTCGTCCTGACGCTCTCCCTTGGCAGGAGCTCTGCGCTTCCACCGCCCGCTTCCGGCAGGGCTCCCTGCTCAGAGCCACCCCAGAGAGGCTGGTGGGAGGCCGGCGCGGCCGTTCGGCTCTCTCCGCGAGCCGGCTGTGCAGCCCGGGGCTTTCCGAACGCTTGCTCCGCTGGGTCGTCCGAAGGCTCTCTGCAGCTGAGGGAAACGAGGCTGCTGTCAGACGTTCTCCCGCGCCCTCCGAACTAGGCCGTTTGTCCTGCTCCATGTGGCGCTTCACCGTCGCAGCAGGAGCCGCTTTCGCAGCCCTTCTGCGGGGCTACGGTGAGGCCGAGAGAAGGGGCCGACATCTCGGTCGGCCCCCGACCCCAGGCCCTGCAGGCAGCCTTCCCTGGGCTTCTGCCTCCACCCGCCGCGCCCACTCTCTCGCTCTCGGCCAGAGAGGCCTGCACGCCCAAGGCCGCTCGGCTCCAGGCTTCTCGCTCGGAGGGAAGGCTGTGGTGCTCACTCGAGCTTTCCAGGCTCAGCTTTCCGAAGGCATGCTTCTCCGTGGAGCGACGAGTGCGGGGTGGTGCTGTTGGCATGCCCCCCTCTCTTGTTTCTCCCAGGGAGCTCCAGGGGGCCGGAACGCGGGCCATGCCACAGAGGCAGAGGCAGCCAACAGCTTCCCACCTCCGCTTCGGAGCGCTGCCCCGGGAGAGCCCGGCCCCATGGCCCGGGCGCTCCGGCCTCCCGAAGCGGGACGCTTCCACTCTCCTGCGTGCTTCTCTCTCCGCACTCGTCTTTCCCCGGACGTCGTTCTCCCCGGAGCACGGTGTTGCTGTGAATTCAGGGCCCCGCTGTCTCGCTCTCGTGCCCGGCCCATGCTTCCAAAGTGCCTGACTCCCTGAAGCCCGCCGCCGGACCGGAGGCGCGGGCGGCACCCACACGTCCCCGGGGTGGAGGCCCGAGCCGGCAGAGCGTGGGCGTCCTCCACTGCGTCTGAGGGAAGGCTCTGGGACTGAGGGGAAGGGGGAGCTGACAGGGACCGCTCCGTGACGCGCGCAGAAGGAGCTGAGGGTCTGGCCCTTGCTCTGTGCTCCTAGGGGCCACAAGCGCTTCTCTCTTCCCGGGACGGAGTGGGGCTTGCTGGGCCACTGCCTCGTCCTGACGCTCTCCCTTGGCAGGAGCTCTGCGCTTCCACCGCCCGCTTCGGGCAGGGCTCCCTGCTCAGAGCCACCCCAGAGAGGCTGGTGGGAGGCCGGCGCAGCCGTTCGGCTCTCTCCGCGAGCCGGCTGTGCAGCCCGGGGCTTTCCGAACGCTTGCTCCGCTGGGGTCGTCCGAAGGCTCTCTGCAGCTGAGGGAAACGAGGCTGCTGTCAGACGTTCTCCCGCGCCCTCCGAACTAGGCCGTTTGTCCTGCTCCATGTGGCGCTTCACCGTCGCAGCAGGAGCCGCTTTCGCAGCCCTTCTGCGGGGCTACGGTGAGGCCGAGAGAAGGGGCCGACATCTCGGTCGGCCCCCGACCCCAGGCCCTGCAGGCAGCCTTCCCTGGGCTTCCGCCTCCACCCGCCGCGCCCACTCTCTCGCTCTCGGCCAGAGAGGCCTGCACGCCCAAGGCCGCTCGGCTCCAGGCTTCTCGCTCGGAGGGAAGGCTGTGGTGCTCACTCGAGCTTTCCAGGCTCAGCTTTCCGAAGGCATGCTTCTCCGTGGAGCGACGAGTGCGGGGTGGTGCTGTTGGCATGCCCCCCTCTCTTGTTTCTCCCAGGGAGCTCCAGGGGGCCGGAACGCGGGCCATGCCACAGAGGCCGAGGCAGCCACCAGCTTCCCACCTCCGCTTCGGAGCGCTGCCCCGGGAGAGCCCGGCCCCACGGCCCGGGCGCTCCGGCCTCCCGAAGCGGGACGCTTCCACTCTCCTGCGTGCTTCTCTCTCCGCACTCGTCTTTCCCCGGACGTCGTTCTCCCCGGAGCACGGTGTTGCTGTGAATTCAGGGCCCCGCTGTCTCGCTCTCGTGCCCGGCCCATGCTTCCAAAGTGCCTGACTCCCTGAAGCCCGCCGCCGGACCGGAGGCGCGGGCGGCACCCACACGTCCCCGGGGTGGAGGCCCGAGCCGGCAGAGCGTGGGCGTCCTCCACTGCGTCTGAGGGAAGGCTCTGGGACTGAGGGGAAGGGGGAGCTGACAGGGACCGCTCCGTGACGCGCGCAGAAGGAGCTGAGGGTCTGGCCCTTGCTCTGTGCTCCTAGGGGCCACAAGCGCTTCTCTCTTCACGGGACGGAGTGGGGCTTGCTGGGCCACTGCCTCGTCCTGACGCTCTCCCTTGGCAGGAGCTCTGCGCTTCCACCGCCCGCTTCGGGCAGGGCTCCCTGCTCAGAGCCACCCCAGAGAGGCTGGTGGGAGGCCGGCGCGGCCGTTCGGCTCTCTCCGCGAGCCGGCTGTGCAGCCCGGGGCTTTCCGAACGCTTGCTCCGCTGGGTCGTCCGAAGGCTCTCTGCACCTGAGGGAAACGAGGCTGCTGTCTGACGTTCTCCCGCGCCCTCCCAACTAGGCCGTTTGTCCTGCTCCATGTGGCGCTTCACCGTCGCAGCAGGAGCCGCTTTCGCAGCCCTTCTGCGGGGCTACGGTGAGGCCGAGAGAAGGGGCCGACATCTCGGTCGGCCCCCGACCCCAGGCCCTGCAGGCAGCCTTCCCTGGGCTTCCGCCTCCACCCGCCGCGCCCACTCTCTCGCTCTCGGCCAGAGAGGCCTGCACGCCCAAGGCCGCTCGGCTCCAGGCTTCTCGCTCGGAGGGAAGGCTGTGGTGCTCACTCGAGCTTTCCAGGCTCAGCTTTCCGAAGGCATGCTTCTCCGTGGAGCGACGAGTGCGGGGTGGTGCTGTTGGCATGCCCCCCTCTCTTGTTTCTCCCAGGGAGCTCCAGGGGACCGGAACGCGGGCCATGCCACAGAGGCCGAGGCAGCCAACAGCTTCCCACCTCCGCTTCGGAGCGCTGCCCCGGGAGAGCCCGGCCCCACGGCCCGGGCGCTCCGGCCTCCCGAAGCGGGACGCTTCCACTCTCCTGCGTGCTTCTCTCTCCGCACTCGTCTTTCCCCGGACGTCGTTCTCCCCGGAGCACGGTGTTGCTGTGAATTCAGGGCCCCGCTGTCTCGCTCTCGTGCCCGGCCCATGCTTCCAAAGTGCCTGACTCCCTGAAGCCCGCCGCCGGACCGGAGGCGCGGGCGGCACCCACACGTCCCCGGGGTGGAGGCCCGAGCCAGCAGAGCGTGGGCGTCCTCCACTGCGTCTGAGGGAAGGCTCTGGGACTGAGGGGAAGGGGGAGCTGACAGGGACCGCTCCGTGACGCGCGCAGAAGGAGCTGAGGGTCTGGCCTTGCTCTGAGCTCCTAGGGGCCACAAGCGCTTCTCTCTTCACGGGACGGAGTGGGGCTTGCTGGGCCACTGCCTCGTCCTGACGCTCTCCCTTGGCAGGAGCTCTGCGCTTCCACCGCCCGCTTCAGGCAGGGCTCCCTGCTCAGAGCCACCCCAGAGAGGCTGGTGGGCGGCCGGCGGCCGTTCGGCTCTCTCCGCGAGCCGGCTGTGCAGCCCGGGGCTTTCTGAACGCTTGCTCCGCTGGGTCGTCCGAAGGCTCTCTGCAGCTGAGGGAAACGAGGCTGCTGTCAGACGTTCTCCCGCGCCCTCCCAACTAGGCCGTTTGTCCTGCTCCATGTGGCGCTTCACCGTCGCAGCAGGAGCCGCTTTCGCAGCCCTTCTGCGGGGCTACGGTGAGGCCGAGAGAAGGGGCCGACATCTCGGTCGGCCCCCGACCCCAGGCCCTGCAGGCAGCCTTCCCTGGGCTTCCGCCTCCACCCGCCGCGCCCACTCTCTCGCTCTCGGCCAGAGAGGCCTGCACGCCCAAGGCCGCTCGGCTCCAGTCTTCTCGCTCGGAGGGAAGGCTGTGGTGCTCACTCGAGCTTTCCAGGCTCAGCTTTCCGAAGGCATGCTTCTCCGTGGAGCGACGAGTGCGGGGTGGTGCTGTTGGCATGCCCCCCTCTCTTGTTTCTCCCAGGGAGCTCCAGGGGACCGGAACGCGGGCCATGCCACAGAGGCCGAGGCAGCCACCAGCTTCCCACCTCCGCTTCGGAGCGCTACCCTGGGAGAGCCCGGCCCCACGGCCCGGGCGCTCCGGCCTCCCGAAGCGGGACGCTTCCACTCTCCTGCGTGCTTCTCTCTCCGCACTCGTCTTTCCCCGGACGTCGTTCTCCCCGGAGCACGGTGTTGCTGTGAATTCAGGGCCCCGCTGTCTCGCTCTCGTGCCCGGCCCATGCTTCCAAAGTGCCTGACTCCCTGAAGCCCGCCGCCGGACCGGAGGCGCGGGCGGCACCCACACGTCCCCGGGGTGGAGGCCCGAGCCGGCAGAGCGTGGGCGTCCTCCACTGCGTCTGAGGGAAGGCTCTGGGACTGAGGGGAAGGGGGAGCTGACAGGGACCGCTCCGTGACGCGCGCAGAAGGAGCTGAGGGTCTGGCCTTGCTCTGAGCTCCTAGGGGCCACAAGCGCTTCTCTCTTCACGGGACGGAGTGGGGCTTGCTGGGCCACTGCCTCGTCCTGACGCTCTCCCTTGGCAGGAGCTCTGCGCTTCCACCGCCCGTCTCGGGCAGGGCTCCCTGCTCAGAGCCACCCCAGAGAGGCTGGTGGAAGGCCGGCGCGGCCGTTCGGCTCTCTCCGCGAGCTGGCTGTGCAGCCCGGGGCTTTCCGAACGCTTGCTCCGCTGGGGTCGTCCGAAGGCTCTCTGCAGCTGAGGGAAACGAGGCTGCTGTCAGACGTTCTCCCGCGCCCTCCGAACTAGGCCGTTTGTCCTGCTCCATGTGGCGCTTCACCGTCGCAGCAGGAGCCGCTTTCGCAGCCCTTCTGCGGGGCTACGGTGAGGCCGAGAGAAGGGGCCGACATCTCGGTCGGCCCCCGACCCCAGGCCCTGCAGGCAGCCTTCCCTGGGCTTCCGCCTCCACCCGCCGCGCCCACTCTCTCGCTCTCGGCCAGAGAGGCCTGCACGCCCAAGGCCGCTCGGCTCCAGGCTTCTCGCTCGGAGGGAAGGCTGTGGTGCTCACTCGAGCTTTCCAGGCTCAGCTTTCCGAAGGCATGCTTCTCCGTGGAGCGACGAGTGCGGGGTGGTGCTGTTGGCATGCCCCCCTCTCTTGTTTCTCCCAGGGAGCTCCAGGGGGCCGGAACGCGGGCCATGCCACAGAGGCAGAGGCAGCCAACAGCTTCCCACCTCCGCTTCGGAGCGCTGCCCCGGGAGAGCCCGGCCCCATGGCCCGGGCGCTCCGGCCTCCCGAAGCGGGACGCTTCCACTCTCCTGCGTGCTTCTCTCTCCGCACTCGTCTTTCCCCGGACGTCGTTCTCCCCGGAGCACGGTGTTGCTGTGAATTCAGGGCCCCGCTGTCTCGCTCTCGTGCCCGGCCCATGCTTCCAAAGTGCCTGACTCCCTGAAGCCCGCCGCCGGACCGGAGGCGCGGGCGGCACCCACACGTCCCCGGGGTGGAGGCCCGAGCCGGCAGAGCGTGGGCGTCCTCCACTGCGTCTGAGGGAAGGCTCTGGGACTGAGGGGAAGGGGGAGCTGACAGGGACCGCTCCGTGACGCGCGCAGAAGGAGCTGAGGGTCTGGCCCTTGCTCTGTGCTCCTAGGGGCCACAAGCGCTTCTCTCTTCCCGGGACGGAGTGGGGCTTGCTGGGCCACTGCCTCGTCCTGACGCTCTCCCTTGGCAGGAGCTCTGCGCTTCCACCGCCCGCTTCGGGCAGGGCTCCCTGCTCAGAGCCACCCCAGAGAGGCTGGTGGGAGGCCGGCGCAGCCGTTCGGCTCTCTCCGCGAGCCGGCTGTGCAGCCCGGGGCTTTCCGAACGCTTGCTCCGCTGGGGTCGTCCGAAGGCTCTCTGCAGCTGAGGGAAACGAGGCTGCTGTCAGACGTTCTCCCGCGCCCTCCGAACTAGGCCGTTTGTCCTGCTCCATGTGGCGCTTCACCGTCGCAGCAGGAGCCGCTTTCGCAGCCCTTCTGCGGGGCTACGGTGAGGCCGAGAGAAGGGGCCGACATCTCGGTCGGCCACCGACCCCAGGCCCTGCAGGCAGCCTTCCCTGGGCTTCCGCCTCCACCCGCCGCGCCCACTCTCTCGCTCTCGGCCAGAGAGGCCTGCACGCCCAAGGCCGCTCGGCTCCAGGCTTCTCGCTCGGAGGGAAGGCTGTGGTGCTCACTCGAGCTTTCCAGGCTCAGCTTTCCGAAGGCATGCTTCTCCGTGGAGCGACGAGTGCGGGGTGGTGCTGTTGGCATGCCCCCCTCTCTTGTTTCTCCCAGGGAGCTCCAGGGGGCCGGAACGCGGGCCATGCCACAGAGGCCGAGGCAGCCACCAGCTTCCCACCTCCGCTTCGGAGCGCTGCCCCGGGAGAGCCCGGCCCCACGGCCCGGGCGCTCCGGCCTCCCGAAGCGGGACGCTTCCACTCTCCTGCGTGCTTCTCTCTCCGCACTCGTCTTTCCCCGGACGTCGTTCTCCCCGGAGCACGGTGTTGCTGTGAATTCAGGGCCCCGCTGTCTCGCTCTCGTGCCCGGCCCATGCTTCCAAAGTGCCTGACTCCCTGAAGCCCGCCGCCGGACCGGAGGCGCGGGCGGCACCCACAGGTCCCCGGGGTGGAGGCCCGAGCCGGCAGAGCGTGGGCGTCCTCCACTGCGTCTGAGGGAAGGCTCTGGGACTGAGGGGAAGGGGGAGCTGACAGGGACCGCTCCGTGACGCGCGCAGAAGGAGCTGAGGGTCTGGCCCTTGCTCTGTGCTCCTAGGGGCCACAAGCGCTTCTCTCTTCACGGGACGGAGTGGGGCTTGCTGGGCCACTGCCTCGTCCTGACGCTCTCCCTTGGCAGGAGCTCTGCGCTTCCACCGCCCGCTTCGGGCAGGGCTCCCTGCTCAGAGCCACCCCAGAGAGGCTGGTGGGAGGCCGGCGCGGCCGTTCGGCTCTCTCCGCGAGCCGGCTGTGCAGCCCGGGGCTTTCCGAACGCTTGCTCCGCTGGGTCGTCCGAAGGCTCTCTGCACCTGAGGGAAACGAGGCTGCTGTCTGACGTTCTCCCGCGCCCTCCCAACTAGGCCGTTTGTCCTGCTCCATGTGGCGCTTCACCGTCGCAGCAGGAGCCGCTTTCGCAGCCCTTCTGCGGGGCTACGGTGAGGCCGAGAGAAGGGGCCGACATCTCGGTCGGCCCCCGACCCCAGGCCCTGCAGGCAGCCTTCCCTGGGCTTCCGCCTCCACCCGCCGCGCCCACTCTCTCGCTCTCGGCCAGAGAGGCCTGCACGCCCAAGGCCGCTCGGCTCCAGGCTTCTCGCTCGGAGGGAAGGCTGTGGTGCTCACTCGAGCTTTCCAGGCTCAGCTTTCCGAAGGCATGCTTCTCCGTGGAGCGACGAGTGCGGGGTGGTGCTGTTGGCATGCCCCCCTCTCTTGTTTCTCCCAGGGAGCTCCAGGGGACCGGAACGCGGGCCATGCCACAGAGGCCGAGGCAGCCAACAGCTTCCCACCTCCGCTTCGGAGCGCTGCCCCGGGAGAGCCCGGCCCCACGGCCCGGGCGCTCCGGCCTCCCGAAGCGGGACGCTTCCACTCTCCTGCGTGCTTCTCTCTCCGCACTCGTCTTTCCCCGGACGTCGTTCTCCCCGGAGCACGGTGTTGCTGTGAATTCAGGGCCCCGCTGTCTCGCTCTCGTGCCCGGCCCATGCTTCCAAAGTGCCTGACTCCCTGAAGCCCGCCGCCGGACCGGAGGCGCGGGCGGCACCCACACGTCCCCGGGGTGGAGGCCCGAGCCAGCAGAGCGTGCGCGTCCTCCACTGCGTCTGAGGGAAGGCTCTGGGACTGAGGGGAAGGGGGAGCTGACAGGGACCGCTCCGTGACGCGCGCAGAAGGAGCTGAGGGTCTGGCCTTGCTCTGAGCTCCTAGGGGCCACAAGCGCTTCTCTCTTCACGGGACGGAGTGGGGCTTGCTGGGCCACTGCCTCGTCCTGACGCTCTCCCTTGGCAGGAGCTCTGCGCTTCCACCGCCCGCTTCAGGCAGGGCTCCCTGCTCAGAGCCACCCCAGAGAGGCTGGTGGGCGGCCGGCGGCCGTTCGGCTCTCTCCGCGAGCCGGCTGTGCAGCCCGGGGCTTTCCGAACGCTTGCTCCGCTGGGTCGTCCGAAGGCTCTCTGCAGCTGAGGGAAACGAGGCTGCTGTCAGACGTTCTCCCGCGCCCTCCGAACTAGGCCGTTTGTCCTGCTCCATGTGGCGCTTCACCGTCGCAGCAGGAGCCGCTTTCGCAGCCCTTCTGCGGGGCTACGGTGAGGCCGAGAGAAGGGGCCGACATCTCGGTCGGCCCCCGACCCCAGGCCCTGCAGGCAGCCTTCCCTGGGCTTCCGCCTCCACCCGCCGCGCCCACTCTCTCGCTCTCGGCCAGAGAGGCCTGCACGCCCAAGGCCGCTCGGCTCCAGTCTTCTCGCTCGGAGGGAAGGCTGTGGTGCTCACTCGAGCTTTCCAGGCTCAGCTTTCCGAAGGCATGCTTCTCCGTGGAGCGACGAGTGCGGGGTGGTGCTGTTGGCATGCCCCCCTCTCTTGTTTCTCCCAGGGAGCTCCAGGGGACCGGAACGCGGGCCATGCCACAGAGGCCGAGGCAGCCAACAGCTTCCCACCTCCGCTTCGGAGCGCTACCCTGGGAGAGCCCGGCCCCACGGCCCGGGCGCTCCGGCCTCCCGAAGCGGGACGCTTCCACTCTCCTGCGTGCTTCTCTCTCCGCACTCGTCTTTCCCCGGACGTCGTTCTCCCCGGAGCACGGTGTTGCTGTGAATTCAGGGCCCCGCTGTCTCGCTCTCGTGCCCGGCCCATGCTTCCAAAGTGCCTGACTCCCTGAAGCCCGCCGCCGGACCGGAGGCGCGGGCGGCACCCACACGTCCCCGGGGTGGAGGCCCGAGCCGGCAGAGCGTGGGCGTCCTCCACTGCGTCTGAGGGAAGGCTCTGGGACTGAGGGGAAGGGGAAGCTGACAGGGACCGCTCCGTGACGCGCGCAGAAGGAGCTGAGGGTCTGGCCCTTGCTCTGTGCTCGTAGGGGCCACAAGCGCTTCTCTCTTCACGGGACGGAGTGGGGCTTGCTGGGCCACTGCCTCGTCCTGACGCTCTCCCTTGGCAGGAGCTCTGCGCTTCCACCGCCCGCCTCGGGCAGGGCTCCCTGCTCAGAGCCACCCCAGAGAGGCTGGCGGAAGGCCGGCGCGGCCGTTCGGCTCTCTACGCGAGTCGGCTGTGCAGCCCGGGGCTTTCCGAACGCTTGCTCCGCTGGGGTCGTCCGAAGGCTCTCTGCAGCTGAGGGAAACGAGGCTGCTGTCAGACGTTCTCCCGCGCCCTCCCAACTAGGCCGTTTGTCCTGCTCCATGTGGCGCTTCACCGTCGCAGCAGGAGCCGCTTTCGCAGCCCTTCTGCGGGGCTACGGTGAGGCCGAGAGAAGGGGCCGACATCTCGGTCGGCCCCCGACCCCAGGCCCTGCAGGCAGCCTTCCCTGGGCTTCCGCCTCCACCCGCCGCGCCCACTCTCTCGCTCTCGACCAGAGAGGCCTGCACGCCCAAGGCCGCTCTGCTCCAGGCTTCTCGCTCGGAGGGAAGGCTGTGGTGCTCACTCGAGCTTTCCAGGCTCAGCTTTCCTAAGGCATGCTTCTCCGTGGAGCGACGAGTGCGGGGTGGTGCTGTTGGCATGCCCCCCTCTCTTGTTTCTCCCAGGGAGCTCCAGGGGGCCGGAACGCGGGCCATGCCACAGAGGCCGAGGCAGCCACCAGCTTCCCACCTCCGCTTCGGAGCGCTGCCCCGGGAGAGCCCGGCCCCACGGCCCGGGCGCTCCGGCCTCCCGAAGCGGGACGCTTCCACTCTCCTGCGTGCTTCTCTCTCCGCACTCGTCTTTCCCCGGACGTCGTTCTCCCCGGAGCACGGTGTTGCTGTGAATTCAGGGCCCCGCTGTCTCGCTCTCGTGCCCGGCCCATGCTTCCAAAGTGCCTGACTCCCTGAAGCCCACCGCCGGACCGGAGGCGCGGGCGGCACCCACACGTACCCGGGGTGGAGGCCCGAGCCGGCAGAGCGTGGGCGTCCTCCACTGCGTCTGAGGGAAGGCTCTGGGACTGAGGGGAAGGGGGAGCTGACAGGGACCGCTCCGTGACGCGCGCAGAAGGAGCTGAGGGTCTGGCCCATGCTCTGTGCTCGTAGGGGCCACAAGCGCTTCTCTCTTCACGGGACGGAGTGGGGCTTGCTGGGCCACTGCCTCGTCCTGACGCTCTCCCTTGGCAGGAGCTCTGCGCTTCCACCGCCCGCTGCGGGCAGGGCTCCCTGCTCAGAGCCACCCCAGAGAGGCTGGTGGGAGGCCGGCGCAGCCGTTCGGCTCTCTCCGCGAGCCGGCTGTGCAGCCCGGGGCTTTCCGAACGCTTGCTCCGCTGGGGTCGTCCGAAGGCTCTCTGCAGCTGAGGGAAACGAGGCTGCTGTCAGACGTTCTCCCGCGCCCTCCGAACTAGGCCGTTTGTCCTGCTCCATGTGGCGCTTCACCGTCGCAGCAGGAGCCGCTTTCGCAGCCCTTCTGCGGGGCTACGGTGAGGCCGAGAGAAGGGGCCGACATCTCGGTCGGCCACCGACCCCAGGCCCTGCAGGCAGCCTTCCCTGGGCTTCCGCCTCCACCCGCCGCGCCCACTCTCTCGCTCTCGGCCAGAGAGGCCTGCACGCCCAAGGCCGCTCGGCTCCAGGCTTCTCGCTCGGAGGGAAGGCTGTGGTGCTCACTCGAGCTTTCCAGGCTCAGCTTTCCGAAGGCATGCTTCTCCGTGGAGCGACGAGTGCGGGGTGGTGCTGTTGGCATGCCCCCCTCTCTTGTTTCTCCCAGGGAGCTCCAGGGGGCCGGAACGCGGGCCATGCCACAGAGGCCGAGGCAGCCACCAGCTTCCCACCTCCGCTTCGGAGCGCTGCCCCGGGAGAGCCCGGCCCCACGGCCCGGGCGCTCCGGCCTCCCGAAGCGGGACGCTTCCACTCTCCTGCGTGCTTCTCTCTCCGCACTCGTCTTTCCCCGGACGTCGATCTCCCCGGAGCACGGTGTTGCTGTGAATTCAGGGCCCTGCTGTCTCGCTCTCGTGCCCGGCCCATGCTTCCAAAGTGCCTGACTCCCTGAAGCCCGCCGCGGGACCGGAGGCGCGGGCGGCACCCACACGTCCCCGGGGTGGAGGCCCGAGCCGGCAGAGCGTGGGCGTCCTCCACTGCGTCTGAGGGAAGGCTCTGGGACTGAGGGGAAGGGGGAGCTGACAGGGACCGCTCCGTGACGCGCGCAGAAGGAGCTGAGGGTCTGGCCCTTGCTCTGTGCTCCTAGGGGCCACAAGCGCTTCTCTCTTCACGGGACGGAGTGGGGCTTGCTGGGCCACTGCCTCCTCCTGACACTCTCCCTTGACAGGAGGTCTGCGCTTCCACCGACCGCTTCGGGCAGGGCTTCCTGCTCAGAGCCACCCCAGAGAGGCTGGTGGGAGGCCGGCGCGGCCGTTCGGCTCTCTCCGCGAGCCGGCTGTGCAGCCCGGGGCTTTCCGAACGCTTGCTCCGCTGGGTCGTCCGAAGGCTCTCTGCACCTGAGGGAAACGAGGCTGCTGTCAGACGTTCTCCCGCGCCCTCCGAACTAGGCCGTTTGTCCTGCTCCATGTGGCGCTTCACCGTCGCAGCAGGAGCCGCTTTCGCAGCCCTTCTGCGGGGCTACGGTGAGGCCGAGAGAAGGGGCCGACATCTCGGTCGGCCCCCGACCCCAGGCCCTGCAGGCAGCCTTCCCTGGGCTTCCGCCTCCACCCGCCGCGCCCACTCTCTCGCTCTCGGCCAGAGAGGTCTGCACGCCCAAGGCCGCTCGGCTCCAGGCTTCTCGCTCGGAGGGAAGGCTGTGGTGCTCACTCGAGCTTTCCAGGCTCAGCTTTCGGAAGGCATGCTTCTCCGTGGAGCGACGAGTGCGGGGTGGTGCTGTTGGCATGCCCCCCTCTCTTGTTTCTCCCAGGGAGCTCCAGGGGGCCGGAACGCGGGCCATGCCACAGAGGCCGAGGCAGCCACCAGCTTCCCACCTCCGCTTCGGAGCGCTGCCCCGGGAGAGCCCGGCCCCACGGCCCGGGCGCTCCGGCCTCCCGAAGCGGGACGCTTCCACTCTCCTGCGTGCTTCTCTCTCCGCACTCGTCTTTCCCCGGACGTCGTTCTCCCCGGAGCACGGTGTTGCTGTGAATTCAGGGCCCCGCTGTCTCGCTCTCGTGCCCGGCCCATGCTTCCAAAGTGCCTGACTCCCTGAAGCCCGCCGCCGGACCGGAGGCGCGGGCGGCACCCACACGTCCCCGGGGTGGAGGCCCGAGCCGGCAGAGCGTGGGCGTCCTCCACTGCGTCTGAGGGAAGGCTCTGGGACTGAGGGGAAGGGGGAGCTGACAGGGACCGCTCCGTGACGCGCGCAGAAGGAGCTGAGGGTCTGGCCCTTGCTCTGTGCTCCTAGGGGCCACAAGCGCTTCTCTCTTCACGGGACGGAGTGGGGCTTGCTGGGCCACTGCCTCGTCCTGACGCTCTCCCTTGGCAGGAGCTCTGCGCTTCCACCGCCCGCTTCCGGCAGGGCTCCCTGCTCAGAGCCACCCCAGAGAGGCTGGTGGGAGGCCGGCGTAGCCTTTCGGCTCTCTCCGCGAGCCGGCTGTGCAGCCCGGGGCTTTCCGAACGCTTGCTCCGCTGGGGTCGTCCGAAGGCTCTCTGCAGCTGAGGGAAACGAGGCTGCTGTCAGACGTTCTCCCGCGCCCTCCGAACTAGGCCGTTTGTCCTGCTCCATGTGGCGCTTCACCGTCGCAGCAGGAGCCGCTTTCGCAGCCCTTCTGCGGGGGTACGGTGAGGCCGAGAGAAGGGGCCGACATCTCGGTCGGCCCCCGACCCCAGGCCCTGCAGGCAGCCTTCCCTGGGCTTCCGCCTCCACCCGCCGCGCCCACTCTCTCGCTCTCGGCCAGAGAGGCCTGCACGCCCAATGCCGCTCGGCTCCAGGCTTCTCGCTCGGAGGGAAGGCTGTGGTGCTCACTCGAGCTTTCCAGGCTCAGCTTTCCTAAGGCATGCTTCTCCGTGGAGCGACGAGTGCGGGGTGGTGCTGTTGGCATGCCCCCCTCTCTTGTTTCTCCCAGGGAGCTCCAGGGGGCCGGAACGCGGGCCATGCCACAGAGGCCGAGGCAGCCACCAGCTTCCCACCTCCGCTTCGGAGCGCTGCCCCGGGAGAGCCCGGCCCCACGGCCCGGGCGCTCCGGCCTCCCGAAGCGGGACGCTTCCACTCTCCTGCGTGCTTCTCTCTCCGCACTCG